>NW_027362772.1:315870320-316198920 GCF_046119375.1 Phyllobates terribilis
GAGCTGCTGTTAACTTGCAATTTCTGAGGCTGGTGACTCGGATAAACTTATCCTCAGAAGCAGAGGTGACTCTTGGTCTTCCTTTCCTGGGGCGGTCCTCATGGGAGCCAGTTTCTTTGTAGCGCTTGATGGTTTTTGCAACTGCACTTGGGGACACTTTCAAAGTTTTCCCAAATTTTCGCACTGACTGACCTTCATTTCTTAAAGTAATGATGGCCACTCGTTTTTCTTTACTTAGAATTTGTATTATGGCAAGAAAAAAAGCAGCTAACAGTCTATTCAGTAGGACTATCAGCTGTGTATCCACCTGACCTCTGCACAACACAACTGATGGTCCCAACCCCATTTATAAGGCAAGAAACCCCACTTATTAAACCTGACAGGGCACACCTGTGAAGTGAAGACCATTTCCGGTGACTACCTCTAGAAGCTCATCAAGAGAATGCCAAGAGTGTGCAAAGCAGTCATCAAAGCAAAAGGTGGCTACTGTGAAGACCCTAGAATATAAGACATATTTTCAGTTGTTTCACACTTTTTGTTAAGTATATAATTCCACATGTGGTAATTCATAGTTTTGACGCCTTCAGTGTGAATGTACAATTTTCATAGTCATGAAAATACAGAAAAATCTTTAAATGAGAAGGTGTGTCCAAACTTTTGGTCTGTACTGTATATACTGCTCTCTTGGGTACATCATCTATATACCACTCTCCTGGGTACATCATATATATACACTGGTCAAAAAAATAAAGGGAACACTTAAGCAACAGAATATAACTCCAAGTTAATCAAACTGTCCACTTGGGAAGCGACACTGATTGACAATCAATTTCACCTGCTGTTGTGCAAATGGAATAGACAATAGATGGAAATTATTGGCAATTATCAGGACACCCTCAATAAAGGAGCGGTTCTGCAGGTGGGGCCACAGACCACATCTCAGTACCAATGCTTTCTGGCTGATGTTTTGGTCATTTTTGAATGTTGGTTGTGCTTTCACACTCGTGGTAGCATGAGATGGACTCTACAACCCACAGAAGTTGCTCAGGTAGTGCAGCTCATCCAGGATGGCACATCAATGTGAGCTGTGGCAAGAAAGTTTGCTGTCTCTATCAGCGTAGTGTCTAGAGCATGGAGCAGATACCAGGAGATGTGGAGGGAGCCATAGGAGGGCAACAACTCATCAGCAGGACTGCTACCTCCGCCTTTGTGCAAGGAGGAACAGGAGGAGCACTGCCAGAGCCCTGCAAAATGACCTCCAGCAGGCCACAAATGTGCATGTGTCTGCACAAACGGTTAGAAACCGACTCCATGAGGGTGGTATGAGGGTCCGACGTCCACAGATGGGGGTTGTGCTCACAGCCCAACACCGTGCAGGACGCTTAGCATTTGCCACAGAACACCAGGATTGGCAAAGTCACCACTGGTGCCCTGTGCTCTTCACAGATGAAAGCAAGTTCACACTGAGCACATGTGACAGACGTGACTGAGTCCGGAGACGCCGTGGAGAGCGATCTGCTGCCTGCAACATCCTTCAGCATGACCGGTTTGGCAGTGGGTCAGTAATGGTGTGGGGTGGCATTTCTTTGGAGGGCCGCACAGCCCTCCATGTGCTCCCCAGAGGTAGCCTGACTGCCATTAGGTACCGAGATGAGATCCTCAGACCCCTTGTGAGACCATATGCTCGCTCCATCCACCAACGTCACGTTGCACCACAGACTGACCAGAAGTTGGCGGATGCTTTAGTCCAGGTCTGGGAGGAGATCCCACAGGAGACCATCCGCAACCTCATCAGGAGCATGCCCAGGCGTTGTAGGGAGGTCATACAGGCACGTGGAGGCCACACACAATACTCAGCCTCATCAGGAGCATGCCCAGGCGTTGAAGGGAGGTCATACAGGCACGTGGAGGCCACACACAATACTCAGCCTCATCAGGAGCATGCCCAGGCGTTGTAGGGAGGTCATACAGGCACGTGGAGGCCACACACAATACTCAGCCTCATCAGGAGCATGCCCAGGTGTTGTAGGGAGGTCATACAGGCACGTGGAGGCCACACACAATACTCAGCCTCATCAGGAGCATGCCCAGGCGTTGTAGGGAGGTCATACAGGCACGTGGAGGCCACACACAATACTCAGCCTCATCAGGAGCATGCCCAGGCGTTGTAGGGAGGTCATACAGGCACGTGGAGGCCACAAACAATACTTAGCCTCATCAGGAGCATGCCCAGGCGTTGTAGGGAGGTCATACAGGCACGTTGAGGCCACACACAATACTCAGCCTCATCAGGAGCATGCCCAGGCGTTGTAGGGAGGTCATACAGGCACGTGGAGGCCACACACAATACTGAGCCTCATCAGGAGCATGCCCAGGCGTTGTAGGGAGGTCATACAGGCACGTGGAGGCCACACACAATACTCAGCCTCATCAGGAGCATGCCCAGGCGTTGTAGGGAGGTCATACAGGCACGTGGAGGCCACACACAATACTCAGCCTCATCAGGAGCATGCCCAGGCGTTGTAGGGAGGTCATACAGGCACGTGGAGGCCACACACAATACTCAGCCTCATCAGGAGCATGCCCAGGCGTTGTAGGGAGGTCATACAGGCACATGGAGGCCACACACAATACTCAGCCTCATCAGGAGCATGCCCAGGCGTTGTAGGGAGGTCATACAGGCACGTGGAGGCCACACACAATACTCAGCCTCATCAGGAGCATGCCCAGGCGTTGTAGGGAGGTCATACAGGCACGTGGAGGCCACACACAATACTCAGCCTCATCAGGAGCATGCCCAGGCATTGTAGGGAGGTCATACAGGCACGTGGAGGCCACACACAATACTCAGCCTCATCAGGAGCATGCCCAGGCGTTGTAGGGAGGTCATACAGGCACGTGGAGGCCACACACAATACTCAGCCTCATCAGGAGCATGCCCAGGCGTTGTAGGGAGGTCATACAGGCACGTGGAGGCCACACACAATACTCAGCCTCATCAGGAGCATGCCCAGGCGTTGTAGGGAGGTCATACAGGCACGTGGAGGCCACAAACAATACTCAGCATCATCAGGAGCATGCCCAGGCGTTGTAGGGAGGTCATACAGGCACGTGGAGGCCACACACAATACTCAGCCTCATCAGGAGCATGCCCAGGCGTTGTAGGGAGGTCATACAGGCACGTGGAGGCCACACACAATACTCAGCCTCATCAGGAGCATGCCCAGGCGTTGTAGGGAGGTCATACAGGCACGTGGAGGCCACACACAATACTCAGCCTCATCAGGAGCATGCCCAGGCGTTGTAGGGAGGTCATACAGGCACGTGGAGGCCACACACAATACTCAGCCTCATCAGGAGCATGCCCAGGCGTTGTAGGGAGGTCATACAGGCACGTGGAGGCCACACACAATACTCAGCCTCATCAGGAGCATGCCCAGGCGTTGTAGGGAGGTCATACAGGCACGTGGAGGCCACACACAATACTCAGCCTCATCAGGAGCATGCCCAGGCGTTGTAGGGAGGTCATACAGGCACGTGGAGGCCACACACAATACACAGCCTCATCAGGAGCATGCCCAGGCGTTGTAGGGAGGTCATACAGGCACGTGGAGGCCACACACAATACTCAGCCTCATCAGGAGCATGCCCAGGCGTTGTAGGGAGGTCATACAGGCACGTGGAGGCCACACACAATACTCAGCCTCATCAGGAGCATGCCCAGGCGTTGTAGGGAGGTCATACAGGCACGTGGAGGCCACACACAATACTCAGCCTCATCAGGAGCATGCCCAGGTGTTGTAGGGAGGTCATACAGACACGTGGAGGCCACACACAATACTCAGCCTCATCAGGAGCATGCCCAGGCGTTGTAGGGAGGTCATACAGGCACGTGGAGGCCACACACAATACTCAGCCTCATCAGGAGCATGCCCAGGCGTTGTAGGGAGGTCATACAGGCACATGGAGGCCACACACAATACTCAGCCTCATCAGGAGCATGCCCAGGCGTTGTAGGGAGGTCATACAGGCACGTGGAGGCCACACACAATACACAGCTTCATCAGGAGCATGCCCAGGCGTTGTAGGGAGGTCATACAGGCACGTGGAGGCCACACACAATACTCAGCCTCATCAGGAGCATGCCCAGGCGTTGTAGGGAGGTCATACAGGCACGTGGAGGCCACACACAATACTCAGCCTCATCAGGAGCATGCCCAGGCGTTGTAGGGAGGTCATACAGGCACGTGGAGGCCACACACAATACTCAGCCTCATCAGGAGCATGCCCAGGCGTTGTAGGGAGGTCATACAGGCACGTGGAGGCCCCACACAATACTCAGCCTCATCAGGAGCATGCCCAGGCGTTGTAGGGAGGTCATACAGGCACGTGGAGGCCACACACAATACTCAGCCTCATCAGGAGCATGCCCAGGCGTTGTAGGGAGGTCATACAGGCACGTGGAGGCCACACACAATACTCAGCCTCATCAGGAGCATGCCCAGGCGTTGTAGTGAGGTCATACAGGCACGTGGAGGCCACACACAATACTCAGCCTCATCAGGAGCATGCCCAGGCGTTGTAGGGAGGTCATACAGGCACGTGGAGGCCACACACAATACTCGGCCTCATCAGGAGCATGCCCAGGCGTTGTAGGGAGGTCATACAGGCACGTGGAGGCCACACACAATACTCGGCCTCATCAGGAGCATGCCCAGGCGTTGTAGGGAGGTCATACAGGCACGTGGAGGCCACACACAATACTCGGCCTCATCAGGAGCATGCCCAGGCGTTGTAGGGAGGTCATACAGGCACGTGGAGGCCACACACAATACTCAGCCTCATCAGGAGCATGCCCAGGCGTTGTAGGGAGGTCATACAGGGACGTGGAGGCCACACACAATACTCAGCCTCATCAGGAGCATGCCCAGGCGTTGTAGGGAGATCATACAGGGACGTGGAGGCCACACACAATACTCAGCCTCATCAGGAGCATGCCCAGGCGTTGTAGGGAGGTCATACAGGCACGTGGAGGCCACACACAATACTCAGCCTCATCAGGAGCATGCCCAGGCGTTGTAGGGAGGTCATACAGGGACGTGGAGGCCACACACAATACTCAGCCTCATCAGGAGCATGCCCAGGCGTTGTAGGGAGATCATACAGGCACGTGGAGGCCACACACAATACTCAGCCTCATCAGGAGCATGCCCAGGCGTTGTAGGGAGGTCATACAGGCACGTGGAGGCCACACACAATACTCAGCCTCATCAGGAGCATGCCCAGGTGTTATAGGGAGGTCATACAGGCACATGGAGGCCACACACAATACTCAGCCTCATCAGGAGCGTGCCCAGGCATTGTAGGGAGGTCATACAGGCACGTGGAGGCCACACACAATACTCAGCCTCATCAGGAGCATGCCCAGGCGTTGTAGGGAGGTCATACAGGCACGTGGAGGCCACACACAATACTCAGCCTCATCAGGAGCATGCCCAGGCGTTGTAGGGAGGTCATACAGGCACGTGGAGGCCGCACACAATACTCAGCCTCATCAGGAGCATGCCCAGGCGTTGTAGGGAGGTCATACAGGCACGTGGAGGCCACACACAATACTCAGCCTCATTGTGACTTGCTTTAAGGACATTACATCACAGTTGGATCGGCCTGTAGTGGGTTTTTCCACTTTAATTTTGGGGGTGACTCCACATCCAGGCCTCCATTGGTTAATAAATGTGATTTCTATTGATGATTTTTGTGTGATTTTGTTGTCAGCACATTCAGCTTTATACAGAACAAAGTATTCAATGAGGATATTTCATTCTTTCACATCTAGGAGGGGGGATTTCAGGGGTCCCTTTATGTTTTTCAGCAGTGTATTATGTACTGCTCTCCTGGGTACATCATCTACAGGTGCTTCTCACAAAATTAGAATATCATCAAAAAGTTAATTTATTTCAGTTCTTCAATTCAAAAAGTGAAACTCCTATATTATATAGAGTCATTACACACAGAGGGATCTATTATATAGAGTCATTACACACAGAGGGATCTATTATATAGAGTCATTACACACAGAGGGATCTATTATATAGAGTCATTACACACAGAGAGATCTATTATATAGAGTCATTACACACAGAGGGATCTATTATATAGTCATTACACACAGAGGGATCTATTATATAGAGTCATTACACGCAGAGGGATCTATTATATAGAGTCATTACACACAGAGCGATCTATTATATAGAGTCATTACACACAGAGGGATCTATTATATAGAGTCATTACACACAGAGGGATGTATTATATAGAGTCATTACACACAGAGGGATCTATTATATAGAGTCATTACACGCAGAGGGATCTATTATATAGAGTCATTACACACAGAGTGATCTATTATATAGTCATTACACACAGAGGGATCTATTATATAGAGTCATTACACGCAGAAGGGATCTATTATATAGAGTCATTACACACAGAGCGATCTATTATATAGAGTCATTACACACAGAGGGATCTATTATATAGAGTCATTACACACAGAGGGATCTATTATATAGAGTCATTACACACAGAGGGATCTATTATATAGAGTCATTACACGCAGAGGGATCTATTATATAGAGTCATTACACACAGAGGGATCTATTATATAGAGTCATTACACGCAGAGGGATCTATTATATAGAGTCATTACACACAGAGCGATCTATTATATAAAGTCATTACACACAGAGGGATCTATTATATAGAGTCATTACACACAGAGGGATCTATTATATAGAGTCATTACACACAAAGGGATCTATTATATAGTCATTACACACAGAGGGATCTATTATATAGAGTCATTACACGCAGAGGAATCTATTATATAGAGTCATTACACGCAGAGCGATCTATTATATAGAGTCATTACACACAGAGGGATCTGTTATATAGAGTCATTACACACAGAGGGATCTATTATATAGAGTCATTACACACAGAGCGATCTATTATATAGAGTCATTACATACAGAGGGATCTATTATATAGAGTCATTACACACAGAGGGTTCTATTATATAGAGTCATTACACACAGAGGGATATATTATATAGAGTCATTACACGCAGAGGGATCTATTATATAGAGTCATTACACGCAGAGGGATCTATTATATAGAGTCATTACACGCAGAGGGATCTATTATATAGACTCATTACACGCAGAGCGATCTATTATATTGAGTCATTACACACAGAGGGATCTATTATATAGAGTCATTACACGCAGAGCGATCTATTATATAGAGTCATTACACGCAGAGGGATCTATTATATAGAGTCATTACACGCAGAGGGATCTATTATATAGAGTCATTACACGCAGAGCGATCTATTATATAGAGTCATTACACACAGAGGGATCTATTATATAGAGTCATTACACGCAGAGCGATCTATTATATAGAGTCATTACATGCAGAGGGATCTATTATATAGAGTCATTACACGCAGAGGGATCTATTATATAGAGTCATTACACACAGAGGGATCTATTATATAGAGTCATTACACACAGAGGGATCTATTATATAGAGTCATTACACACAGAGGGATCTATTCTATTATATAGAGTCATTACACACAGAGAGATCTATTATATAGAGTCATTACACACAGAGGGATCTATTATATAGTCATTACACACAGAGGGATCTATTATATAGAGTCATTACACGCAGAGGGATCTATTATATAGAGTCATTACACACAGAGCGATCTATTATATAGAGTCATTACACACAGAGGGATCTATTATATAGAGTCATTACACACAGAGGGATGTATTATATAGAGTCATTACACACAGAGGGATCTATTATATAGAGTCATTACACGCAGAGGGATCTATTATATAGAGTCATTACACACAGAGTGATCTATTATATAGTCATTACACACAGAGGGATCTATTATATAGAGTCATTACACGCAGAAGGGATCTATTATATAGAGTCATTACACACAGAGCGATCTATTATATAGAGTCATTACACACAGAGGGATCTATTATATAGAGTCATTACACACAGAGGGATCTATTATATAGAGTCATTACACACAGAGGGATCTATTATATAGAGTCATTACACGCAGAGGGATCTATTATATAGAGTCATTACACACAGAGGGATCTATTATATAGAGTCATTACACGCAGAGGGATCTATTATATAGAGTCATTACACACAGAGCGATCTATTATATAAAGTCATTACACACAGAGGGATCTATTATATAGAGTCATTACACACAGAGGGATCTATTATATAGAGTCATTACACACAAAGGGATCTATTATATAGTCATTACACACAGAGGGATCTATTATATAGAGTCATTACACGCAGAGGAATCTATTATATAGAGTCATTACACCCAGAGCGATCTATTATATAGAGTCATTACACACAGAGGGATCTGTTATATAGAGTCATTACACACAGAGGGATCTATTATATAGAGTCATTACACACAGAGCGATCTATTATATAGAGTCATTACATACAGAGGGATCTATTATATAGAGTCATTACACACAGAGGGTTCTATTATATAGAGTCATTACACACAGAGGGATATATTATATAGAGTCATTACACGCAGAGGGATCTATTATATAGAGTCATTACACGCAGAGGGATCTATTATATAGAGTCATTACACGCAGAGGGATCTATTATATAGACTCATTACACGCAGAGCGATCTATTATATTGAGTCATTACACACAGAGGGATCTATTATATAGAGTCATTACACGCAGAGCGATCTATTATATAGAGTCATTACACGCAGAGGGATCTATTATATAGAGTCATTACACGCAGAGGGATCTATTATATAGAGTCATTACACGCAGAGCGATCTATTATATAGAGTCATTACACACAGAGGGATCTATTATATAGAGTCATTACACGCAGAGCGATCTATTATATAGAGTCATTACACGCAGAGGGATCTATTATATAGAGTCATTACACGCAGAGGGATCTATTATATAGAGTCATTACACACAGAGGGATCTATTATATAGAGTCATTACACGCAGAGGGATCTATTATATAGAGTCATTACACACAGAGCGATCTATTATATAGAGTCATTACACACAGAGGGATCTATTATATAGAGTCATTACACACACAGGGATCTATTATATAGAGTCATTACACGCAGAGGGATCTATTATATAGAGACATTACACGCAGAGGGATCTATTATATAGAGTCATTACACGCAGAGGGATTTATTATATAGAGTCATTACACGCAGAGGGATCTATTATATAGAGTCATTACATGCAGAGCGATCTATTATATAGAGTCATTACACACAGAGGGATCTATTATATAGAGTCATTACACACAGAGGGATCCATTATATAGAGTCATTACACGCAGAGTGATCTATTATATAGAGTCATTACCCACAGAGGGATCTATTATATAGAGTCATTACACGCAGAGGGATCTATTATATAGAGTCATTACACACAGAGCGATCTATTATATAGAGTCATTACACACAGAGGGATCTATTATATAGAGTCATTACCCACAGAGGGATCTATTATATAGAGTCATTACACACAGAGGGATCTATTATATAGAGTCATTACACGCAGAGTGATCTATTATATAGAGTCATTACCCACAGAGGGATCTATTATATAGAGTCATTACACGCAGAGGGATCTATTATATAGAGTCATTACACACAGAGCGATCTATTATATAGAGTCATTACACACAGAGGGATCTATTATATAGAGTCATTACACACAGAGGGATCTATTATATAGAGTCATTACACACAGAGGGATCTATTATATAGAGTCATTACACGCAGAGGGATCTATTTTATAGAGTCATTACACGCAGAGTGATCTATTATATAGAGTCATTACACGCAGAGTGATCTATTATATAGAGTCATTACACACAGAGGGATCTATTATATAGAGTAATTACACACAGAGGGATCTTTTATATAGAGTCAATACACACAGAGGGATCTATTATATAGAGTCATTACACAAAGAGCGATCTATTATATAGAGTCATTACACACAGAGGGATCTATTATATAGTCATTACACACAGAGGGATCTATTATATAGAGTCATTACACACAGAGGGATCTATTATATAGAGTCATAACACACAGAGGAATCTATTATATAGTCATTACACACAGAGGGATCTATTATATAGAGTCATTACACACAGAGGGTTCTATTATATAGAGTCATTACACACAGAGGGATATATTATATAGAGTCATTACACGCAGAGGGATCTATTATATAGAGTCATTACACGCAGAGGGATCTATTATATAGAGTCATTACACGCAGAGGGATCTATTATATAGACTCATTACACGCAGAGCGATCTATTATATTGAGTCATTACACACAGAGGGATCTATTATATAGAGTCATTACACGCAGAGCGATCTATTATATAGAGTCATTACACGCAGAGGGATCTATTATATAGAGTCATTACACGCAGAGGGATCTATTATATAGAGTCATTACACGCAGAGCGATCTATTATATAGAGTCATTACACACAGAGGGATCTATTATATAGAGTCATTACACGCAGAGCGATCTATTATATAGAGTCATTACACGCAGAGGGATCTATTATATAGAGTCATTACACGCAGAGGGATCTATTATATAGAGTCATTACACACAGAGGGATCTATTATATAGAGTCATTACACGCAGAGGGATCTATTATATAGAGTCATTACACACAGAGCGATCTATTATATAGAGTCATTACACACAGAGGGATCTATTATATAGAGTCATTACACACAGAGGGATCTATTATATAGAGTCATTACACGCAGAGGGATCTATTATATAGAGACATTACACGCAGAGGGATCTATTATATAGAGTCATTACACGCAGAGGGATTTATTATATAGAGTCATTACACGCAGAGGGATCTATTATATAGAGTCATTACATGCAGAGCGATCTATTATATACAGTCATTACACACAGAGGGATCTATTATATAGAGTCATTACACACAGAGGGATCTATTATATAGAGTCATTACACGCAGAGTGATCTATTATATAGAGTCATTACCCACAGAGGGATCTATTATATAGAGTCATTACACGCAGAGGGATCTATTATATAGAGTCATTACACACAGAGCGATCTATTATATAGAGTCATTACACACAGAGGGATCTATTATATAGAGTCATTACCCACAGAGGGATCTATTATATAGAGTCATTACACACAGAGGGATCTATTATATAGAGTCATTACACGCAGAGTGATCTATTATATAGAGTCATTACCCACAGAGGGATCTATTATATAGAGTCATTACACGCAGAGGGATCTATTATATAGAGTCATTACACACAGAGCGATCTATTATATAGAGTCAATACACACAGAGGGATCTATTATATAGAGTCATTACACGCAGAGCGATCTATTATATAGAGTCATTACACACAGAGGGATCTATTATATAGAGTCATTACACGCAGAGGGATCTATTATATAGAGTCATTACACACAGAGCGATCTATTATATAGAGTCATTACACACAGAGGGATCTATTATATAGAGTCATTACACACAGAGGGATCTATTATATAGAGTCATTACACACAGAGGGATCTATTATATAGAGTCATTACACGCAGAGGGATCTATTTTATAGAGTCATTACACGCAGAGTGATCTATTATATAGAGTCATTACACGCAGAGTGATCTATTATATAGAGTCATTACACACAGAGGGATCTATTATATAGAGTAATTACACACAGAGGGATCTTTTATATAGAGTCATTACACACAGAGGGATCTATTATATAGAGTCATTACACACAGAGCGATCTATTATATAGAGTCATTACACACAGAGGGATCTATTATATAGTCATTACACACAGAGGGATCTATTATATAGAGTCATTACACACAGAGGGATCTATTATATAGAGTCATAACACACAGAGGAATCTATTATATAGTCATTACACACAGAGGGATCTATTATATAGAGTCATTACACGCAGAGGGATCTATTATATAGAGTCATTACACGCAGAGCGATCTATTATATAGAGTCATTACACACAAAGGGATCTATTATATAGAGTCATTACACACAGAGGGATCTATTATATAGAGTCATTACACACAGAGGGATCTATTATATAGAGTCATTACACACAGAGGGATCTATTATATAGAGTCATTACACACAGAGGGATCTATTATATAGAGTCATTACACGCAGAGGGATCTATTATATAGAGTCATTACACACAGAGGGATCTATTATATAGAGTCATTACACACAGAGAGATCTATTATATAGAGTCATTACACGCAGAGCGATCTATTATATAGAGTCATTACACGCAGAGGGATTTATTATATAGAGTCATTACACGCAGAGGGATCTATTATATAGAGTCATTACACACAGAGGGATCTATTATATAGAGTCATTACACGCAGAGGGATCTATTATATAGAGTCATTACACGCAGAGGGATCTATTATATAGAGTCATTACACGCAGAGGGATCTATTATATAGAGTCATTACACGCAGAGGGATCTATTATATAGAGTCATTACACGCAGAGGGATCTATTATATAGAGTCATTATACACAGAGGGATCTATTATATAGAGTCAGTACACGCAGAGGGATCTATTATATAGAGTCATTACACACAGAGGGATCTATTATATAGAGTCATTACACACAGAGGGATCTATTATATAGAGTCATTACACACAGAGGGATCTATTATATAGAGTCATTACACACAGAGGGATCTATTATATAGAGTCATTACACGCAGAGGGATCTATTATATAGAGTCATTACACACAGAGGGATCAATTATATAGAGTCATTACACGCAGAGGGATCTATTATATAGAGTCATTACACGCAGAGAGATCTATTACATAGAGTCATTACACACAGAGGGATCTATTATATAGAGTCATTACACGCAGAGCAATCTATTATATAGAGTCATTACACGCAGAGGGATCTATTATATAGAGTCATTACACACAGAGCGATCTATTATATAGAGTCATTACACACAGAGGGATCTATTATATAGAGTCATTACACACAGAGGGATCTATTATATAGAGTCATTACACACAGAGGGATCTATTATATAGAGTCATTACACACAGAGGGATCTATTATATAGAGTCATTACACACAGAGCTATCTATTATATACAGTCATTACACACAGAGGGATCTATTATATAGAGTCATTACACGCAGAGGGATCTATTATATAGAGTCATTACACACAGAGGGATCAATTATATAGAGTCATTACACGCAGAAGGATCTATTATATAGAGTCATTACACGCAGAGAGATCTATTATATAGAGTCATTGCACACAGAGGGATCTATTATATAGAGTCATTACACGCAGAGCGATCTATTATATAGAGTCATTACACGCAGAGGGATCTATTATATAGAGTCATTACACGCAGAGGGATCTATAATATAGAGTCATTACACGCAGAGGGATCTATTTATAGAGTCATTACACGCAGAGGGATCTATTATATGGAGTCATTACACGCAGAGGGATCTATTATATAGAGTCATTACACACAGAGGGATCTATTATATAGAGTCATTACACGCAGAGCGATCTATTATATAGAGTCATTACACGCAGAGGGATCTATTATATAGAGTCATTACACGCAGAGCGATCTATTATATAGAGTCATTACACACAGAGGGATCTATTATATAGAGTCATTACACGCAGAGGGATCTATTATATAGAGTCATTACACACAGAGCGATCTATTATATAGAGTCATTACACACAGAGGGATCTATTATATAGAGTCATTACACACAGAGCGATCTATTATATAGAGTCATTACACACAGAGGGATCTATTATATAGAGTCATTACACGCAGAGGGATCTATTATATAGAGTCATTACACGCAGAGGGATCTATTATATAGAGTCATTACACGCAGAGGGATCTATTATATAGAGTCATTACACGCAGAGCGATCTATTATATAGAGTCATTACACACAGAGGGATCTATTATATAGAGTCATTACACGCAGAGTGATCTATTATATAGAGTCATTACACGCAGAGTGATCTATTATATAGAGTCATTACACACAGAGGGATCTATTATATAGAGTCATTACACGCAGAGGGATCTATTATATAGAGTCATTACACACAGAGGGATCTATTATATAGTCATTACACGCAGAGCGATCTATTATATAGAGTCATTACACGCAGAGCGATCTATTATATAGAGTCATTACACACAGAGGGATCTATTATATAGAGTCATTACACGCAGAGGGATCTATTATATAGAGTCATTACACACAGAGCGATCTATTATATAGAGTCATTACACACAGAGGGATCTATTATATAGAGTCATTACACACAGAGGGATCTATTATATAGAGTCATTACACACAGAGGGATCTATTATATAGAGTCATTACACGCAGAGGGATCTATTATATAGAGTCATTACACACAGAGCGATCTATTATATAGAGTCATTACACACAGAGGGATCTATTATATAGAGTCATTACACGCAGAGCGATCTATTATATAGAGTCATTACACACAGAGGGATCTATTATATTGAGTCATTACACGCAGAGCGATCTATTATATAGAGTCATTACACGCAGAGGGATCTATTATATAGAGTCATTACACACAGAGGGATCTATTATATAGAGTCATTACACACAGAGGAATCTATTATATAGAGTCATTACACACAGAGGGATCTATTATATAGAGTCATTACACGCAGAGCGATCTATTATATAGAGTCATTACACACAGAGGGATCTATTATATTGAGTCATTACACGCAGAGCGATCTATTATATAGAGTAATTACACGCAGAGCGATCTATTATATAGAGTCATTACACACAGAGGGATCTATTATATTGAGTCATTACACGCAGAAGGATCTATTATATAGAGTCATTACACGCAGAGAGATCTATTATATAGAGTCATTGCACACAGAGGGATCTATTATATAGAGTCATTACACGCAGAGCGATCTATTATATAGAGTCATTACACGCAGAGGGATCTATTATATAGAGTCATTACACGCAGAGGGATCTATAATATAGAGTCATTACACGCAGAGGGATCTATTTATAGAGTCATTACACGCAGAGGGATCTATTATATGGAGTCATTACACGCAGAGGGATCTATTATATAGAGTCATTACACACAGAGGGATCTATTATATAGAGTCATTACACGCAGAGCGATCTATTATATAGAGTCATTACACGCAGAGGGATCTATTATATAGAGTCATTACACGCAGAGCGATCTATTATATAGAGTCATTACACACAGAGGGATCTATTATATAGAGTCATTACACGCAGAGGGATCTATTATATAGAGTCATTACACACAGAGCGATCTATTATATAGAGTCATTACACACAGAGGGATCTATTATATAGAGTCATTACACACAGAGCGATCTATTATATAGAGTCATTACACACAGAGGGATCTATTATATAGAGTCATTACACGCAGAGGGATCTATTATATAGAGTCATTACACGCAGAGGGATCTATTATATAGAGTCATTACACGCAGAGGGATCTATTATATAGAGTCATTACACGCAGAGCGATCTATTATATAGAGTCATTACACACAGAGGGATCTATTATATAGAGTCATTACACGCAGAGTGATCTATTATATAGAGTCATTACACGCAGAGTGATCTATTATATAGAGTCATTACACACAGAGGGATCTATTATATAGAGTCATTACACGCAGAGGGATCTATTATATAGAGTCATTACACACAGAGGGATCTATTATATAGTCATTACACGCAGAGCGATCTATTATATAGAGTCATTACACGCAGAGCGATCTATTATATAGAGTCATTACACACAGAGGGATCTATTATATAGAGTCAT
Organism: Phyllobates terribilis; assembly: GCF_046119375.1. Lineage (NCBI taxonomy): Eukaryota > Metazoa > Chordata > Amphibia > Anura > Dendrobatidae > Phyllobates > Phyllobates terribilis. The sequence goes on from NW_027362772.1 coordinate 315,886,451, forward strand.
TACACGCAGAGGGATCTATTATATAGAGTCATTACACACAGAGCGATCTATTATATAGAGTCATTACACACAGAGGGATCTATTATATAGAGTCATTACACACAGAGGGATCTATTATATAGAGTCATTACACACAGAGGGATCTATTATATAGAGTCATTACACGCAGAGGGATCTATTATATAGAGTCATTACACACAGAGCGATCTATTATATAGAGTCATTACACACAGAGGGATCTATTATATAGAGTCATTACACGCAGAGCGATCTATTATATAGAGTCATTACACACAGAGGGATCTATTATATTGAGTCATTACACGCAGAGCGATCTATTATATAGAGTCATTACACGCAGAGGGATCTATTATATAGAGTCATTACACACAGAGGGATCTATTATATAGAGTCATTACACACAGAGGAATCTATTATATAGAGTCATTACACACAGAGGGATCTATTATATAGAGTCATTACACGCAGAGCGATCTATTATATAGAGTCATTACACACAGAGGGATCTATTATATTGAGTCATTACACGCAGAGCGATCTATTATATAGAGTAATTACACGCAGAGCGATCTATTATATAGAGTCATTACACACAGAGGGATCTATTATATTGAGTCATTACACGCACAGCGATCTATTATATAGAGTCATTACACGCAGAGGGATCTATTATATAGAGTCATTACACACAGAGCGATCTATTATATAGAGTCATTACACACAGAGGGATCTATTATATAGAGTCATTACACACAGAGGGATCTATTATATAGAGTCATTACACACAGAGGGATCTATTATATAGAGTCATTACACGCAGAGGGATCTATTATATAGAGTCATTACACACAGAGCGATCTATTATATAGAGTCATTACACACAGAGGGATCTATTATATAGAGTCATTACACGCAGAGCGATCTATTATATAGAGTCATTACACACAGAGGGATCTATTATATAGAGTCATTACACGCAGAGCGATCTATTATATAGAGTCATTACACGCAGAGGGATCTATTATATAGAGTCATTACACACAGAGGGATCTATTATATAGAGTCATTACACACAGAGGGATCTATTATATAGAGTCATTACCCACAGAGGGATCTATTATATAGAGTCATTACACACAGAGGGATCTATTATATAGAGTCATTACACGCAGAGCGATCTATTATACAGAGTCATTACACGCAGAGGGATCTATTATAAAGAGTCATTACACGCAGAGGGATCTATTATATAGAGTCATTACACACAGAGCGATCTATTATATAGAGTCATTACACACAGAGGGATCTATTATATAGAGTCATTACACACAGAGGGATCTATTATATAGAGTCATTACACACAGAGGGATCTATTATATAGAGGCACTACACGCAGAGGGATCTATTATACAGAGTCATTACACACAGAGCGATCTATTATATAGAGTCATTACACACAGAGGGATCTATTATGTAGAGTCATTACACGCAGAAAGATCTATTATATAGAGTCATTACACGCAGAGGGATCTATTATATAGAGTCATTACACGCAGAGGGATCTATTATATAGAGTCATTACACACAGAGGGATCTATTATATAGAGTCATTACATGCAGAGGGATCTATTATATAGAGTCAATACACGCAGAGGGATCTATTATATAGAGTCATTACACGCAGAGCGATCTATTATATAGAGTCATTACACACAGAGGGATCTATTATATAGAGTCATTACACGCAGAGCGATCTATTATATAGAGTCATTACACGCAGAGGGATCTATTATATAGAGTCATTACACACAGAGGGATCTATTATATAGAGTCATTACACACAGAGGGATCTATTAAATAGAGTCATTACACGCAGAGGGATCTATTATATAGAGTCATTACACACAGAGCGATCTATTATATAGAGTCATTACACACAGAGGGATCTATTATATAGAGTCATTACACACAGAGGGATCTATTATATAGAGTCATTACACGCAGAGGGATTTATTATATAGAGTCATTACACGCAGAGGGATCTATTATATAGAGTCATTACACGCAGAGGGATCTATTATATAGAGTCATTACACGCAGAGCGATCTATTATATAGAGTCATTACACACAGAGGGATCTATTATATAGAGTCATTACACACAGAGGGATCTATTATATAGAGTCATTACACGCAGGGGGATCTATTATATAGAGTCATTACACGCAGAGGGATCTATTATATAGAGTCATTACACGCAAAAGGATCTATTATATAGAGTCATTACACACAGAGCGATCTATTATATAGAGTCATTACACACAGAGGGATCTATTATATAGAGTCATTACACGCAGATCGATCTATTATATAGAGTCATTACACGCAGAGGGATCTATTATATAGAGTCATTACACACAGAGGGATCTATTATATAGAGTAATTACACACAGAGGGATCTATTATATAGAGTCATTATACACAGAGGGATCTATTATATAGAGTCATTACACACAGAGGGATCTATTATATAGAGTCATTACACGCAGAGCGATCTATTATATAGAGTCATTACACGCAGAGGGATCTATTATATAGAGTCATTACACACAGAGGGATCTATTATATAGAGTCATTACACACAGAGGGATCTATTAAATAGAGTCATTACACGCAGAGCGATCTATTATATAGAGTCATTACACACAGAGCGATCTATTATATAGAGTCATTACACACAGAGGGATCTATTATATAGAGTCATTACACACAGAGGGATCTATTATATAGAGTCATTACACACAGAGGGATCTATTATATAGAGTCATTACACGCAGAGGGATTTATTATATAGAGTCATTACACGCAGAGGGATCTATTATATAGAGTCATTACACGCAGAGGGATCTATTATATAGAGTCATTACACGCAGAGCGATCTATTATATAGAGTCATTACACACAGAGGGATCTATTATATAGAGTCATTACACACAGAGGGATCTATTATATAGAGTCATTACACGCAGGGGGATCTATTATATAGAGTCATTACACGCAGAGGGATCTATTATATAGAGTCATTACACGCAAAAGGATCTATTATATAGAGTCATTACACACAGAGCGATCTATTATATAGAGTCATTACACACAGAGGGATCTATTATATAGAGTCATTACACGCAGATCGATCTATTATATAGAGTCATTACACGCAGAGGGATCTATTATATAGAGTCATTACACACAGAGGGATCTATTATATAGAGTAATTACACACAGAGGGATCTATTATATAGAGTCATTACAAGCAGAGGGATCTATTATATAGAGTCATTACACGCAGAGCGATCTATTATATAGAGTCATTACACGCAGAGGGATCTATTATATAGAGTCATTACACGCAGAGGGATCTATTATATAGAGTCATTACACACAGAGGGATCTATTATATAGAGTCATTACACGCAGAGGGATCTATTATATAGAGTCATTACACACAGAGCGATCTATTATATAGAGTCATTACACACAGAGGGATCTATTATATAGAGTCATTACACACAGAGGGATCTATTATATAGAGTCATTACACACAGAGGGATCTATTATATAGAGTCATTATACACAGAGGGATCTATTATATAGAGTCATTACACACAGAGGGATCTTTATATAGAGTCATTACACGCAGAGGGATCTATTATATAGAGTCATTACACACAGAGCGATCTATTATATAGAGTCATTACACACAGAGGGATCTATTATATAGAGTCATTACACGCAGAGGGATCTATTATATAGAGTCATTACACACAGAGTGATCTATTATATAGAGTCATTACACACAGAGCGATCTATTATATAGAGTCATTACACACAGAGGGATCTATTATATAGAGTCATTACACACAGTGGGATCTATTATATAGCGTCATTACACACAGAGGGATCTATTATATAAAGTCATTACACACAGAGCGATCTATTATATAGAGTCATTACACACAGAGGGCTCTATTATATAGAGTCATTACACACAGAGGGATGTATTATATAGAGTCATTACACGCAGAGGGATCTATTATATAGAGTCATTACACACAGAGGGATCTATTATATAGAGTCATTACACGCAGAGGGATCTATTATATAGAGTCATTACACGCAGAGGGATCTATTATATAGAGTCATTACACACAGGGATATATTATATAGAGTCATTACACACAGAGTGATCTATTATATAGAGTGATTACACACAGAGGGATCTATTATATAGAGTCATTACACGCAGGGATATATTATATAGAGTCATTACACACAGGGATCTATTATATAGAGTCATTACACACAGAGTGATCTATTATATAGAGTCATTACACACAGAGGGATCTATTATATAGAGTCATTACACACAGAGGGATCTATTATATAGAGTCATTACACGCAGAGGGATCTATTATATAGAGTCATTACACGCAGAGGGATCTATTATATAGAGTCATTACATGCAGGGATATATTATATAGAGTCATTACACACAGAGGGATCTATTATATAGAGTCATTACACACAGAGGTATCTATTATATAGAGTCATTACACACAGAGGGATCTATTATATAGAGTCATTACACGCAGAGGGATCTATTATATAGAGTCATTACACACAGAGCGATCTATTATATAGAGTCATTACACACAGAGGGATCTATTATATAGAGTCATTTCACGCAGAGGGATCTATTATATAGAGTCATTACACACAGAGTGATCTATTATATAGAGTCATTACACACAGAGCGATCTATTATATAGAGTCATTACACGCAGAGGGATCTATTATATAGAGTCATTACACGCAGAGGGATCTATTATATAGAGTCATTAAACACAGAGTGATCTATTATATAGAGTCATTACACACAGAGGGATCTATTATAGAGTCATTAAACACAGAGGGATCTATTATATAGAGTCATTAGACGCAGAGGGATCTATTATATAGAGTCATTACACGCAGGAATATATTATATAGAGTCATTACACACAGGGATATATTATATAGAGTCATTACACACAGAGTGATCTATTATATAGAGTCATTACACACAGAGGGATCTATTATATAGAGTCATTACACGCAGGGATATATTATATAGAGTCATTACACACAGGGATATATTATATAGAGTCATTACATACAGAGTGATCTATTATATAGAGTCATTTCACACAGAGGGATCTATTATATAGAGTCATTACACACAGAGGGATCTATTATAGAGTCATTAAACACAGAGGGATCTATTATATAGAGTCATTACACACAGTGGGATCTATTATATAGAGTCATTACACACAGAGTGATCTATTATATAGAGTCATTACACACAGAGGGATCTATTATATAGAGTCATTACACGCAGGGATATATTATATAGAGTCATTACACACAGGGATATATTATGTAGAGTCATTACACACAGAGGGATCTATTATATAGAGTCATTACACAGAGGGATCTATTATATAGAGTCATTACACGCAGAGGTATCTATTATAGAGTCATTACACACAGAGGGATTTATTATATAGAGTCATTACACACAGAGGGATCTATTATATAGAGTCATTACACACACAGGGATCTATTATATAGAGTCATTACACACAGATGGATCTATTATATAGAGTCATTACACACAGAGGGAACTATTATATAGAGTCATTACACACAGAGGGATCTATTATATAGAGTCATTACACACAGAGGGATCTATTATATAGAGTCATTACACACAGAGGGATCTATTATATAGAGTCATTACACACAGAGGGATCTATTATATAGAGTCATTACACACAGAGGGATCTATTATATAGAGTCATTACACGCAGAGCGATCTATTATATAGAGTCATTACACGCAGAGCGATCTATTATATAGAGTCATTACACGCACAGTGATCTATTATATAGAGTCATTACAAACAGAGGGATCTATTATAGAGTCATTACACACAGAGGGATTTATTATATAGAGTCATTACACACAGAGGGATCTATTATATAGAGTCATTACACACACAGGGATCTATTATATAGAGTCATTACACACAGATGGATCTATTATATAGAGTCATTACACACAGAGGGATCTATTATATAGAGTCATTACACACAGAAGGATCTATTATATAGAGTCATTACACACAGAGGGATCTATTATATAGAGTCATTACACACAGAGGGATCTATTATATAGAGTCATTACACACAGAGGGATCTATTATATAGAGTCATTACACGCAGAGGGATCTATTATATAGAGTCATTACACGCAGAGTGATCTATTATATAGAGTCATTACACGCAGAGTGATCTATTATATAGAGTCATTACACGCAGAGGGATCTATTATATAGAGTAATTACACGCAGAGGGATCTATTATATAGAGTCATTACACACAGACAGATCTATTATATAGAGTCATTACACACAGAGGGATCTATTATATAGAGTCATTACACACAGAGAGATCTATTATATAGAGTCATTACACACAGAGGGATCTATTATATAGAGTCATTACACACAGAGGAATCTATTATATAGAGTCATTACACACAGAGGGATCTATTATATAGAGTCATTACACACAGAGGGATCTATTATATAGAGTCATTACACACAGAGGGATCTATTATATAGAGTCATTACACACAGAGGGTTCTATTATATAGAGTCATTACACACAGAGGGATCTATTATATAGAGTCATTACACGCACAGTGATCTATTATATAGAGTCATTACACACAGAGGGATCTATTATATAGAGTCATTACACACAGAGGGATCTATTATATAGAGTCATTACACACAGAGGGATCTATTATATAGAGTCATTACACACAGAGTGATCTATTATATAGAGTCATTACACACAGAGTGATCTATCATATAGAGTCAATACACACAGAGGGATCTATTATATAGAGTAATTACACACAGAGGGATCTATTATATAGAGTCATTACACACAGAGGGATCTATTATATAGAGTCATTACACACAGAGGGATCTATTATATAGAGTCATTACACGAAGAGGGATCTATTATATAGAGTCATTACACACAGAGAGATCTATTATATAGAGTCATTACACACAGAGGGCTCTATTATATAGAGTCATTACACACAGAGGGATCTATTATATAGAGTCATTACACACAGATCGATCTATTATATAGAGTCATTACACACAGAGCAATCTATTACATAGAGTCATTACACACAGAGGGATCTATTATATAGAGTCATTACACACAGAGGGATCTATTATATAAAGTCATTACACACAGAGGGATCTATTATATAGAGTCATTACACACAGAGCGATCTATTATATAGAGTCATTACACACAGAGGGCTCTATTATATAGAGTCATTACAAGCAGAGGGATCTATTATATAGAGTCATTACACGCAGAGCGATCTATTATATAGAGTCATTACACGCAGAGGGATCTATTATATAGAGTCATTACACGCAGAGGGATCTATTATATAGAGTCATTACACACAGAGGGATCTATTATATAGAGTCATTACACGCAGAGGGATCTATTATATAGAGTCATTACACACAGAGCGATCTATTATATAGAGTCATTACACACAGAGGGATCTATTATATAGAGTCATTACACACAGAGGGATCTATTATATAGAGTCATTACACACAGAGGGATCTATTATATAGAGTCATTATACACAGAGGGATCTATTATATAGAGTCATTACACACAGAGGGATCTTTATATAGAGTCATTACACGCAGAGGGATCTATTATATAGAGTCATTACACACAGAGCGATCTATTATATAGAGTCATTACACACAGAGGGATCTATTATATAGAGTCATTACACGCAGAGGGATCTATTATATAGAGTCATTACACACAGAGTGATCTATTATATAGAGTCATTACACACAGAGCGATCTATTATATAGAGTCATTACACACAGAGGGATCTATTATATAGAGTCATTACACACAGTGGGATCTATTATATAGCGTCATTACACACAGAGGGATCTATTATATAAAGTCATTACACACAGAGCGATCTATTATATAGAGTCATTACACACAGAGGGCTCTATTATATAGAGTCATTACACACAGAGGGATGTATTATATAGAGTCATTACACGCAGAGGGATCTATTATATAGAGTCATTACACACAGAGGGATCTATTATATAGAGTCATTACACGCAGAGGGATCTATTATATAGAGTCATTACACGCAGAGGGATCTATTATATAGAGTCATTACACACAGGGATATATTATATAGAGTCATTACACACAGAGTGATCTATTATATAGAGTGATTACACACAGAGGGATCTATTATATAGAGTCATTACACGCAGGGATATATTATATAGAGTCATTACACACAGGGATCTATTATATAGAGTCATTACACACAGAGTGATCTATTATATAGAGTCATTACACACAGAGGGATCTATTATATAGAGTCATTACACACAGAGGGATCTATTATATAGAGTCATTACACGCAGAGGGATCTATTATATAGAGTCATTACACGCAGAGGGATCTATTATATAGAGTCATTACATGCAGGGATATATTATATAGAGTCATTACACACAGAGGGATCTATTATATAGAGTCATTACACACAGAGGTATCTATTATATAGAGTCATTACACACAGAGGGATCTATTATATAGAGTCATTACACGCAGAGGGATCTATTATATAGAGTCATTACACACAGAGCGATCTATTATATAGAGTCATTACACACAGAGGGATCTATTATATAGAGTCATTTCACGCAGAGGGATCTATTATATAGAGTCATTACACACAGAGTGATCTATTATATAGAGTCATTACACACAGAGCGATCTATTATATAGAGTCATTACACGCAGAGGGATCTATTATATAGAGTCATTACACGCAGAGGGATCTATTATATAGAGTCATTAAACACAGAGTGATCTATTATATAGAGTCATTACACACAGAGGAATCTATTATAGAGTCATTAAACACAGAGGGATCTATTATATAGAGTCATTAGACGCAGAGGGATCTATTATATAGAGTCATTACACGCAGGAATATATTATATAGAGTCATTACACACAGGGATATATTATATAGAGTCATTACACACAGAATGATCTATTATATAGAGTCATTACACACAGAGGGATCTATTATATAGAGTCATTACACGCAGGGATATATTATATAGAGTCATTACACACAGGGATATATTATATAGAGTCATTACATACAGAGTGATCTATTATATAGAGTCATTACACACAGAGGGATCTATTATATAGAGTCATTACACACAGAGGGATCTATTATAGAGTCATTAAACACAGAGGGATCTATTATATAGAGTCATTACACACAGTGGGATCTATTATATAGAGTCATTACACACAGAGTGATCTATTATATAGAGTCATTACACACAGAGGGATCTATTATATAGAGTCATTACACGCAGGGATATATTATATAGAGTCATTACACACAGGGATATATTATGTAGAGTCATTACACACAGAGGGATCTATTATATAGAGTCATTACACAGAGGGATCTATTATATAGAGTCATTACACGCAGAGGTATCTATTATAGAGTCATTACACACAGAGGGATTTATTATATAGAGTCATTACACACAGAGGGATCTATTATATAGAGTCATTACACACACAGGGATCTATTATATAGAGTCATTACACACAGATGGATCTATTATATAGAGTCATTACACACAGAGGGAACTATTATATAGAGTCATTACACACAGAGGGATCTATTATATAGAGTCATTACACACAGAGGGATCTATTATATAGAGTCATTACACACAGAGGGATCTATTATATAGAGTCATTACACACAGAGGGATCTATTATATAGAGTCATTACACACAGAGGGATCTATTATATAGAGTCATTACACGCAGAGCGATCTATTATATAGAGTCATTACACGCAGAGCGATCTATTATATAGAGTCATTACACGCACAGTGATCTATTATATAGAGTCATTACAAACAGAGGGATCTATTATAGAGTCATTGCACACAGAGGGATTTATTATATAGAGTCATTACACACAGAGGGATCTATTATATAGAGTCATTACACACACAGGGATCTATTATATAGAGTCATTACACACAGATGGATCTATTATATAGAGTCATTACACACAGAGGGATCTATTATATAGAGTCATTACACACAGAAGGATCTATTATATAGAGTCATTACACACAGAGGGATCTATTATATAGAGTCATTACACACAGAGGGATCTATTATATAGAGTCATTACACACAGAGGGATCTATTATATAGAGTCATTACACGCAGAGGGATCTATTATATAGAGTCATTACACGCAGAGGGATCTATTATATAGAGTCATTACACGCAGAGTGATCTATTATATAGAGTCATTACACGCAGAGGGATCTATTATATAGAGTAATTACACGCAGAGGGATCTATTATATAGAGTCATTACACACAGACAGATCTATTATATAGAGTCATTACACACAGAGGGATCTATTATATAGAGTCATTACAAACAGAGAGATCTATTATATAGAGTCATTACACACAGAGGGATCTATTATATAGAGTCATTACACACAGAGGAATCTATTATATAGAGTCATTACACACAGAGGGATCTATTATATAGAGTCATTACACACAGAGGGATCTATTATATAGAGTCATTACACACAGAGGGATCTATTATATAGAGTCATTACACACAGAGGGTTCTATTATATAGAGTCATTGCACACAGAGGGATCTATTATATAGAGTCATTACACGCACAGTGATCTATTATATAGAGTCATTACACACAGAGGGATCTATTATATAGAGTCATTACACACAGAGGGATCTATTATATAGAGTCATTACACACAGAGGGATCTATTATATAGAGTCATTACACACAGAGTGATCTATTATATAGAGTCATTACACACAGAGTGATCTATCATATAGAGTCAATACACACAGAGGGATCTATTATATAGAGTAATTACACACAGAGGGATCTATTATATAGAGTCATTACACACAGAGGGATCTATTATATAGAGTCATTACACACAGAGGGATCTATTATATAGAGTCATTACACGCAGAGGGATCTATTATATAGAGTCATTACACACAGAGAGATCTATTATATAGAGTCATTACACACAGAGGGCTCTATTATATAGAGTCATTACACACAGAGGGATCTATTATATAGAGTCATTACACACAGATCGATCTATTATATAGAGTCATTACACACAGAGCAATCTATTACATAGAGTCATTACACACAGAGGGATCTATTATATAGAGTCATTACACACAGAGGGATCTATTATATAGAGTCATTACACACAGAGGGATCTATTATATAGAGTCATTACACACAGAGCGATCTATTATATAGAGTCATTACACACAGAGGGCTCTATTATATAGAGTCATTACACACAGAGGGATGTATTATATAGAGTCATTACACGCAGAGGGATCTATTATATAGAGTCATTACACGCAGAGGGATCTATTATATAGATTCATTACACGCAGAGGGATCTATTATATAGAGTCATTACACACAGAGGGATCTATTATATAGAGTCATTACACGCAGAGCGATCTATTATATAGAGTCATTACACGCAGAGGGATCTATTATATAGAGTCATTACACGCAGAGGGATCTATTATATAGAGTCATTACACACAGAGGGATCTATTATATAGAGTCATTACACACAGAGGAATCTATTATATAGAGTCATTACACACAGAGGGATCTATTATATAGAGTCATTACACACAGAGGGATCTATTATATAGAGTCATTACACACAGAGGGATCTATTATATAGAGTCATTACACACAGAGGGTTCTATTATATAGAGTCATTACACACAGAGGGATCTATTATATAGAGTCATTACACGCACAGTGATCTATTATATAGAGTCATTACACACAGAGGGATCTATTATATAGAGTCATTACACACAGAGGGATCTATTATATAGAGTCATTACACACAGAGGGATCTATTATATAGAGTCATTACACACAGAGTGATCTATTATATAGAGTCATTACACACAGAGTGATCTATCATATAGAGTCAATACACACAGAGGGATCTATTATATAGAGTAATTACACACAGAGGGATCTATTATATAGAGTCATTACACACAGAGGGATCTATTATATAGAGTCATTACACACAGAGGGATCTATTATATAGAGTCATTACACGCAGAGGAATCTATTATATAGAGTCATTACACACAGAGAGATCTATTATATAGAGTCATTACACACAGAGGGCTCTATTATATAGAGTCATTACACACAGAGGGATCTATTATATAGAGTCATTACACACAGATCGATCTATTATATAGAGTCATTACACACAGAGCAATCTATTACATAGAGTCATTACACACAGAGGGATCTATTATATAGAGTCATTACACACAGAGGGATCTATTATATAGAGTCATTACACACAGAGCGATCTATTATATAGAGTCATTACACACAGAGGGCTCTATTATATAGAGTCATTACACACAGAGGGATGTATTATATAGAGTCATTACACGCAGAGGGATCTATTATATAGAGTCATTACACGCAGAGGGATCTATTATATAGATTCATTACACGCAGAGGGATCTATTATATAGAGTCATTACACACAGAGGGATCTATTATATAGAGTCATTACACGCAGAGCGATCTATTATATAGAGTCATTACACGCAGAGGGATCTATTATATAGAGTCATTACACGCAGAGGGATCTATTATATAGAGTCATTACACACAGAGGGATCTATTATATAGAGTCATTACACGCAGAGGGATCTATTATATAGAGTCATTACACACAGAGCGATCTATTATATAGAGTCATTACACACAGAGGGATCTATTATATAGAGTCATTACACACAGAGGGATCTATTATATAGAGTCATTACACGCAGAGGGATATATTATATAGAGACATTACACGCAGAGGGATCTATTATATAGAGTCATTACACGCAGAGGGATTTATTATATAGAGTCATTACACGCAGAGGGATCTATTATATAGAGTCATTACATGCAGAGCGATCTATTATATAGAGTCATTACACACAGAGGGATCTATTATATAGAGTCATTACACACAGAGGGATCTATTATATAGAGTCATTACACGCAGAGTGATCTATTATATAGAGTCATTACCCACAGAGGGATCTATTATATAGAGTCATTACACGCAGAGGGATCTATTATATAGAGTCATTACACACAGAGCGATCTATTATATAGAGTCATTACACACAGAGGGATCTATTATATAGAGTCATTACCCACAGAGGGATCTATTATATAGAGTCATTACACACAGAGGGATCTATTATATAGAGTCATTACACGCAGAGTGATCTATTATATAGAGTCATTACCCACAGAGGGATCTATTACATAGAGTCATTACACGCAGAGGGATCTATTATATAGAGTCATTACACACAGAGCGATCTATTATATAGAGTCATTACACACAGAGGGATCTATTATATAGAGTCATTACACGCAGAGCGATCTATTATATAGAGTCATTACACACAGAGGGATCTATTATATAGAGTCATTACACGCAGAGGGATCTATTATATAGAGTCATTACACACAGAGCGATCTATTATATAGAGTCATTACACACAGAGGGATCTATTATATAGAGTCATTACACACAGAGGGATCTATTATATAGAGTCATTACACACAGAGGGATCTATTATATAGAGTCATTACAGGCAGAGGGATCTATTTTATAGAGTCATTACACGCAGAGTGATCTATTATATAGAGTCATTACACGCAGAGTGATCTATTATATAGAGTCATTACACACAGAGGGATCTATTATATAGAGTAATTACACACAGAGGGATCTTTTAGATAGAGTCATTACACACAGAGGGATCTATTATATAGAGTCATTACACACAGAGCGATCTATTATATAGAGTCATTACACACAGAGGGATCTATTATATAGTCATTACACACAGAGGGATCTATTATATAGAGTCATTACACACAGAGGGATCTATTATATAGAGTCATAACACACAGAGGAATCTATTATATAGTCATTACACACAGAGGGATCTATTATATAGAGTCATTACACGCAGAGGGATCTATTATATAGAGTCATTACACGCAGAGCGATCTATTATATAGAGTCATTACACACAGAGGGATCTATTATATAGAGTCATTACACACAGAGGGATCTATTATATAGAGTCATTACACACAGAGGGATCTATTATATAGAGTCATTACACACAGAGGGATCTATTATATAGAGTCATTACACACAGAGGGATCTATTATATAGAGTCATTACACGCAGAGGGATCTATTATATAGAGTCATTACACACAGAGGGATCTATTATATAGAGTCATTACACACAGAGAGATCTATTATATAGAGTCATTACACGCAGAGCGATCTATTATATAGAGTCATTACACGCAGAGGGATTTATTATATAGGGTCATTACACGCAGAGGGATCTATTATATAGAGTCATTACACACAGAGGGATCTATTATATAGAGTCATTACACGCAGAGGGATCTATTATATAGAGTCATTACACGCAGAGGGATCTATTATATAGAGTCATTACACGCAGAGGGATCTATTATATAGAGTCATTACACGCAGAGGGGTCTATTATATAGAGTCATTACACACAGAGGGATCTATTATATAGAGTCATTACACACAGAGGGATCTATTATATAGAGTCATTACACACAGAGGGATCTATTATATAGAGTCATTACACACAGAGAGATCTATTATATAGAGTCATTACACACAGAGGGATCTATTATATAGTCATTACACACAGAGGGATCTATTATATAGAGTCATTACATGCAGAGGGATCTATTATATAGAGTCATTACACACAGAGCGATCTATTATATAGAGTCATTACACACAGAGGGATCTATTATATAGAGTCATTACACACAGAGGGATGTATTATATAGAGTCATTACACACAGAGGGATCTATTATATAGAGTCATTACACGCAGAGGGATCTATTATATAGAGTCATTACACACAGAGTGATCTATTATATAGTCATTACACACAGAGGGATCTATTATATAGAGTCATTACACGCAGAAGGGATCTATTATATAGAGTCATTACACACAGAGCGATCTATTATATAGAGTCATTACACACAGAGGGATCTATTATATAGAGTCATTACACACAGAGGGATCTATTATATAGAGTCATTACACACAGAGGGATCTATTATATAGAGTCATTACACGCAGAGGGATCTATTATATAGAGTCATTACACACAGAGGGATCTATTATATAGAGTCATTACACGCAGAGGGATCTATTATATAGAGTCATTACACACAGAGCGATCTATTATATAAAGTCATTACACACAGAGGGATCTATTATATAGAGTCATTACACACAGAGGGATCTATTATATAGAGTCATTACACACAAAGGGATCTATTATATAGTCATTACACACAGAGGGATCTATTATATAGAGTCATTACACGCAGAGGAATCTATTATATAGAGTCATTACACGCAGAGCGATCTAATATATAGAGTCATTACACACAGAGGGATCTGTTATATAGAGTCATTACACACAGAGGGATCTATTATATAGAGTCATTACACACAGAGCGATCTATTATATAGAGTCATTACATACAGAGGGATCTATTATATAGAGTCATTACACACAGAGGGTTCTATTATATAGAGTCATTACACACAGAGGGATATATTATATAGAGTCATTACACGCAGAGGGATCTATTATATAGAGTCATTACACGCAGAGGGATCTATTATATAGAGTCATTACACGCAGAGGGATCTATTATATAGACTCATTACACGCAGAGCGATCTATTATATTGAGTCATTACACACAGAGGGATCTATTATATAGAGTCATTACACGCAGAGCGATCTATTATATAGAGTCATTACACGCAGAGGGATCTATTATATAGAATCATTACACGCAGAGGGATCTATTATATAGAGTCATTACACGCAGAGCGATCTATTATATAGAGTCATTACACACAGAGGGATCTATTATATAGAGTCATTACACGCAGAGCGATCTATTATATAGAGTCATTACACGCAGAGGGATCTATTATATAGAGTCATTACACGCAGAGGGATCTATTATATAGAGTCATTACACACAGAGGGATCTATTATATAGAGTCATTACACGCAGAGGGATCTATTATATAGAGTCATTACACACAGAGCGATCTATTATATAGAGTCATTACACACAGAGGGATCTATTATATAGAGTCATTACACACAGAGGGATCTATTATATAGAGTCATTACACGCAGAGGGATCTATTATATAGAGACATTACACGCAGAGGGATCTATTATATAGAGTCATTACACGCAGAGGGATTTATTATATAGAGTCATTACACGCAGAGGGATCTATTATATAGAGTCATTACATGCAGAGCGATCTATTATATAGAGTCATTACACACAGAGGGATCTATTATATAGAGTCATTACACACAGAGGGATCTATTATATAGAGTCATTACACGCAGAGTGATCTATTATATAGAGTCATTACCCACAGAGGGATCTATTATATAGAGTCATTACACGCAGAGGGATCTATTATATAGAGTCATTACACACAGAGCGATCTATTATATAGAGTCATTACACACAGAGGGATCTATTATATAGAGTCATTACCCACAGAGGGATCTATTATATAGAGTCATTACACACAGAGGGATCTATTATATAGAGTCATTACACGCAGAGTGATCTATTATATAGAGTCATTACCCACAGAGGGATCTATTATATAGAGTCATTACACGCAGAGGGATCTATTATATAGAGTGATTACACACAGAGCGATCTATTATATAGAGTCATTACACACAGAGGGATCTATTATATAGAGTCATTACACGCAGAGGGATCTATTATATAGAGTCATTACACACAGAGGGATCTATTATATAGAGTAATTACACACAGAGGGATCTTTTATATAGAGTCATTACACACAGAGGGATCTATTATATAGAGTCATTACACACAGAGCGATCTATTATATAGAGTCATTACACACAAAGGGATCTATTATATAGTCATTACACACAGAGGGATCTATTATATAGAGTCATTACACACAGAGGGATCTATTATATAGAGTCATAATACACAGAGGAATCTATTATATAGTCATTACACACAGAGGGATCTATTATATAGAGTCATTACACGCAGAGGGATCTATTATATAGAGTCATTACACGCAGAGCGATCTATTATATAGAGTCATTACACACAGAGGGATCTATTATATAGAGTCATTACACACAGAGGGATCTATTATATAGAGTCATTACACACAGAGGGATCTATTATATAGAGTCATTACACACAGAGGGATCTATTATATAGAGTCATTACACACAGAGGGATCTATTATATAGAGTCATTACACGCAGAGGGATCTATTATATAGAGTCATTACACACAGAGGGATCTATTATATAGAGTCATTACACACAGAGAGATCTATTATATAGAGTCATTACACGCAGAGCGATCTATTATATAGAGTCATTACACGCAGAGGGATTTATTATATAGAGTCATTACACGCAGAGGGATCTATTATATAGAGTCATTACACACAGAGGGATCTATTATATAGAGTCATTACACGCAGAGGGATCTATTATATAGAGTCATTACACGCAGAGGGATCTATTATATAGAGTCATTACACGCAGAGGGATCTATTATATAGAGTCATTACACGCAGAGGGATCTATTATATAGAGTCATTACACGCAGAGGGATCTATTATATAGAGTCATTATACACAGAGGGATCTATTATATAGAGTCAGTACACGCAGAGGGATCTATTATATAGAGTCATTACACACAGAGGGATCTATTATATAGAGTCATTACACACAGAGGGATCTATTATATAGAGTCATTACACACAGAGGGATCTATTATATAGAGTCATTACACACAGAGGGATCTATTATATAGAGTCATTACACGCAGAGGGATCTATTATATAGAGTCATTACACACAGAGGGATCAATTATATAGAGTCATTACACGCAGAGGGATCTATTATATAGAGTCATTACACGCAAAGAGATCTATTACATAGAGTCATTACACACAGAGGGATCTATTATATAGAGTCATTACACGCAGAGCAATCTATTATATAGAGTCATTACACGCAGAGGGATCTATTATATAGAGTCATTACACACAGAGGGATCTATTATATAGAGTCATTACACGCAGAGGGATCTATTATATAGAGTCATTACACGCAGAGGGATCTATTACATAGAGTCATTACACACAGAGGGATCTATTATATAGAGTCATTACACGCAGAGCGATCTATTATATAGAGTCATTACACGCAGAGGGATCTATTATATAGAGTCATTACACGCAGAGCGATCTATTATATAGAGTCATTACACACAGAGGGATCTATTATATAGAGTCATTACACGCAGAGGGATCTATTATATAGAGTCATTACACACAGAGCGATCTATTATATAGAGTCATTACACACAGAGGGATCTATTATATAGAGCCATTACACACAGAGGGATCTATTATATAGTCATTACACACAGAGGGATCTATTATATAGAGTCATTACACACAGAGGGATCTATTATATAGAGTCATTACACGCAGAGGGATCTATTATATAGAGACATTACACGCAGAGGGATCTATTATATAGAGTCATTACACGCAGAGGGATCTATTATATAGAGTCATTACATGCAGAGCGATCTATTATATAGAGTCATTACACACAGAGGGATCTATTATATAGAGTCATTACACACAGAGGGATCTATTATATAGAGTCATTACACGCAGAGTGATCTATTATATAGAGTCATTACCCACAGAGGGATCTATTATATAGAGTCATTACACGCAGAGGGATCTATTATATAGAGTCATTACACACAGAGCGATCTATTATATAGAGTCATTACACACAGAGGGATCTATTATATAGAGTCATTACCCACAGAGGGATCTATTATATAGAGTCATTACACACAGAGGGATCTATTATATAGAGTCATTACACGCAGAGTGATCTATTATATAGAGTCATTACCCACAGAGGGATCTATTATATAGAGTCATTACACGCAGAGGGATCTATTATATAGAGTCATTACACACAGAGCGATCTATTATATAGAGTCATTACACACAGAGGGATCTATGATATAGAGTCATTACACGCAGAGCGATCTATTATATAGAGTCATTACACACAGAGGGATCTATTATATAGAGTCATTACACGCAGAGGGATCTATTATATAGAGTCATTACAGACAGAGCGATCTATTAAATAGAGTCATTACACACAGAGGGATCTATTATATAGAGTCATTACACACAGAGGGATCTATTATATAGAGTCATTACACACAGAGGGATCTATTATATAGAGTCATTACACGCAGAGGGATCTATTTTATAGAGTCATTACACGCAGAGTGATCTATTATATAGAGTCATTACACGCAGAGTGATCTATTATATAGAGTCATTACACACAGAGGGATCTATTATATAGAGTAATTACACACAGAGGGATCTTTTATATAGAGTCATTACACACAGAGGGATCTATTATATAGAGTCATTACACACAGAGCGATCTATTATATAGAGTCATTACACACAGAGGGATCTATTATATAGTCATTACACACAGAGGGATCTATTATATAGAGTCATTACACACAGAGGGATCTATTATATAGAGTCATAACACACAGAGGAATCTATTATATAGTCATTACACACAGAGGGATCTATTATATAGAGTCATTACACGCAGAGGGATCTATTATATAGAGTCATTACACGCAGAGCGATCTATTATATAGAGTCATTACACACAGAGGGATCTATTATATAGAGTCATTACACACAGAGGGATCTATTATATAGAGTCATTACACACAGAGGGATCTATTATATAGAGTCATTACACACAGAGGGATCTATTATATAGAGTCATTACACACAGAGGGATCTATTATATAGAGTCATTACACGCAGAGGGATCTATTATATAGAGTTATTACACACAGAGGGATCTATTATATAGAGTCATTACACACAGAGAGATCTATTATATAGAGTCATTACACGCAGAGCGATCTATTATATAGAGTCATTACACGCAGAGGGATTTATTATATAGAGTCATTACACGCAGAGGGATCTATTATATAGAGTCATTACACACAGAGGGATCTATTATATAGAGTCATTACACGCAGAGGGATCTATTATATAGAGTCATTACACGCAGAGGGATCTATTATATAGAGTCATTACACGCAGAGGGATCTATTATATAGAGTCATTACACGCAGAGGGATCTATTATATAGAGTCATTACACGCAGAGGGATCTATTATATAGAGTCATTATACACAGAGGGATCTATTATATAGAGTCAGTACACGCAGAGGGATCTATTATATAGAGTCATTACACACAGAGGGATCTATTATATAGAGTCATTACACACAGAGGGATCTATTATATAGAGTCATTACACACAGAGGGATCTATTATATAGACTCATTACACACAGAGGGATCTATTATATAGAGTCATTACACGCAGAGGGATCTATTATATAGAGTCATTACACACAGAGGGATCAATTATATAGAGTCATTACACGCAGAGGGATCTATTATATAGAGTCATTACACGCAGAGAGATCTATTACATAGAGTCATTACACACAGAGGGATCTATTATATAGAGTCATTACATGCAGAGCAATCTATTATATAGAGTCATTACACGCAGAGGGATCTATTATATAGTGTCATTACACGCAGAGGGATCTATTATATAGAGTCATTACACGCAGAGGGATCTATTATATAGAGTCATTACACGCAGAGGGATCTATTACATAGAGTCATTACACACAGAGGGATCTATTATATAGAGTCATTACACGCAGAGCGATCTATTATATAGAGTCATTACACGCAGAGGGATCTATTATATAGAGTCATTACACGCAGAGCGATCTATTATATAGAGTCATTACACACAGAGGGATCTATTATATAGAGTCATTAAACGCAGAGGGATCTATTATATAGAGTCATTACACACAGAGCGATCTATTATATAGAGTCATTACACACAGAGGGATCTATTATATAGAGTCATTACACACAGAGGGATCTATTATATAGAGTCATTACACACAGACGGATCTATTATATAGAGTCATTACACACAGAGGGATCTATTATATACAGTCATTACACACAGAGGGATCTATTATATAGAGTCATTACACGCAGAGGGATCTATTATATAGAGTCATTACACACAGAGGGATCAATTATATAGAGTCATTACATGCAGAAGGATCTATTATATAGAGTCATTACACGCAGAGAGATCTATTATATAGAGTCATTGCACACAGAGGGATCTATTATATAGAGTCATTACACGCAGAGCGATCTATTATATAGAGTCATTACACGCAGAGGGATCTATTATATAGAGTCATTACACGCAGAGGGATCTATAATATAGAGTCATTACACGCAGAGGGATCTATTATATAGAGTCATTACACGCAGAGGGATCTATTATATGGAGTCATTACACGCAGAGGGATCTATTATATAGAGTCATTACACACAGAGGGATCTATTATATAGAGTCATTACACGCAGAGCGATCTATTATATAGAGTCATTACACGCAGAGGGATCTATTATATAGAGTCATTACACGCAGAGCGATCTATTATATAGAGTCATTACACACAGAGGGATCTATTATATAGAGTCATTACACGCAGAGGGATCTATTATATAGAGTCATTACACACAGAGCGATCTATTATATAGAGTCATTACACACAGAGGGATCTATTATATAGAGTCATTACACACAGAGCGATCTATTATATAGAGTCATTACACACAGAGGGATCTATTATATAGAGTCATTACACGCAGAGGGATCTATTATATAGAGTCACTACACGCAGAGGGATCTATTATATAGAGTCATTACACGCAGAGGGATCTATTATACAGAGTCATTACACGCAGAGCGATCTATTATATAGAGTCATTACACACAGAGGGATCTATTATATAGAGTCATTACACGCAGAGTGATCTATTATATAGAGTCATTACACGCAGAGTGATCTATTATATAGAGTCATTACACACAGAGGGATCTATTATATAGAGTCATTACACGCAGAGGGATCTATTATATAGAGTCATTACACACAGAGGGATCTATTATATAGTCATTACACGCAGAGCGATCTATTATATAGAGTCATTACACGCAGAGCGATCTATTATATAGAGTCATTACACACAGAGGGATCTATTATATAGAGTCATTACACGCAGAGGGATCTATTATATAGAGTCATTACACACAGAGCGATCTATTATATAGAGTCATTACACACAGAGGGATCTATTATATAGAGTCATTACACACAGAGGGATCTATTATATAGAGTCATTACACACAGAGGGATCTATTATATAGAGTCATTACACGCAGAGGGATCTATTATATAGAGTCATTACACACAGAGCGATCTATTATATAGAGTCATTACACACAGAGGGATCTATTATATAGAGTCATTACACGCAGAGCGATCTATTATATAGAGTCATTACACACAGAGGGATCTATTATATTGAGTCATTACACGCAGAGCGATCTATTATATAGAGTCATTACACGCAGAGGGATCTATTATATAGAGTCATTACACACAGAGGGATCTATTATATAGAGTCATTACACACAGAGGGATCTATTATATAGAGTCATTACACACAGAGGGATCTATTATATAGAGTCATTACACGCAGAGCGATCTATTATATAGAGTCATTACACACAGAGGGATCTATTATATTGAGTCATTACACGCAGAGCGATCTATTATATAGAGTAATTACACGCAGAGCGATCTATTATATAGAGTCATTACACACAGAGGGATCTATTATATTGAGTCATTACACGCACATCGATCTATTATATAGAGTCATTACACGCAGAGGGATCTATTATATAGAGTCATTACACACAGAGCGATCTATTATATAGAGTCATTACACACAGAGGGATCTATTATATAGAGTCATTACACACAGAGGGATCTATTATATAGAGTCATTACACACAGAGGGATCTATTATATAGAGTCATTACACGCAGAGGGATCTATTATATAGAGTCATTACACACAGAGCAATCTATTATATAGAGTCATTACACACAGAGGGATCTATTATATAGAGTCATTACACGCAGAGCGATCTATTATATAGAGTCATTACACACAGAGGGATCTATTATATAGAGTCATTACACGCAGAGCGATCTATTATATAGAGTCATTACACGCAGAGGGATCTATTATATAGAGTCATTACACACAGAGGGATCTATTATATAGAGTCATTACACACAGAGGGATCTATTATATAGAGTCATTACCCACAGAGGGATCTATTATATAGAGTCATTACACACAGAGGGATCTATTATATAGAGTCATTACACGCAGAGCGATCTATTATATAGAGTCATTACATGCAGAGGGATCTATTATATAGAGTCAATACACGCAGAGGGATCTATTATATAGAGTCATTACACGCAGAGCGATCTATTATATAGAGTCATTACACACAGAGGGATCTATTATATAGAGTCATTACACGCAGAGCGATCTATTATATAGAGTCATTACACGCAGAGGGATCTATTATATAGAGTCATTACACACAGAGGGATCTATTATATAGAGTCATTACACACAGAGGGTTCTATTAAATAGAGTCATTACACGCAGAGGGATCTATTATATAGAGTCATTACACAAAGAGCGATCTATTATATAGAGTCATTACACACAGAGGGATCTATTATATAGAGTCATTACACACAGAGGGATCTATTATATAGAGTCATTACACACAGAGGGATCTATTATATAGAGTCATTACACGCAGAGGGATTTATTATATAGAGTCATTACATGCAGAGGGATCTATTATATAGAGTCATTACACGCAGAGGGATCTATTATATAGAGTCATTACACGCAGAGCGATCTATTATATAGAGTCATTACACACAGAGGGATCTATTATATAGAGTCATTACACACAGAGGGATCTATTATATAGAGTCATTACACGCAGGGGGATCTATTATATAGAGTCATTACACGCAGAGGGATCTATTATATAGAGTCATTACACGCAAAAGGATCTATTATATAGAGTCATTACACACAGAGCGATCTATTATATAGAGTCATTACACACAGAGGGATCTATTATATAGAGTCATTACACGCAGATCGATCTATTATATAGAGTCATTACACGCAGAGGGATCTATTATATAGAGTCATTACACACAGAGGGATCTATTATATAGAGTAATTACACACAGAGGGATCTATTATATAGAGTCATTATACACAGAGGGATCTATTATATAGAGTTATTACACACAGAGGGATCTATTATATAGAGTCATTACACGCAGAGCGATCTATTATATAGAGTCATTACACGCAGAGGGATCTATTATATAGAGTCATTACACACAGAGGGATCTATTATATAGAGTCATTACACACAGAGGGATCTATTAAATAGAGTCATTACACGCAGCGGGATCTATTATATAGAGTCATTACACACAGAGCGATCTATTATATAGAGTCATTACACACAGAGGGATCTATTATATAGAGTCATTACACACAGAGGGATCTATTATATAGAGTCATTACACACAGAGGGATCTATTATATAGAGTCATTACACGCAGAGGGATTTATTATATAGAGTCATTACACGCAGAGGGATCTATTATATAGAGTCATTACACGCAGAGGGATCTATTATATAGAGTCATTACACGCAGAGCGATCTATTATATAGAGTCATTACACACAGAGGGATCTATTATATAGAGTCATTACACACAGAGGGATCTATTATATAGAGTCATTACACGCAGGGGGATCTATTATATAGAGTCATTACACGCAGACGGATCTATTATATAGAGTCATTACACGCAAAAGGATCTATTATATAGAGTCATTACACACAGAGCGATCTATTATATAGAGTCATTACACACAGAGGGATCTATTATATAGAGTCATTACACACAGAGGGATCTATTATATAGAGTCATTACACACAGAGGGATCTATTATATAGAGTCATTATACACAGAGGGATCTATTATATAGAGTCATTACACACAGAGGGATCTTTATATAGAGTCATTACACGCAGAGGGATCTATTATATAGAGTCATTACACACAGAGCGATCTATTATATAGAGTCATTACACACAGAGGGATCTATTATATAGAGTCATTACACGCAGAGGGATCTATTATATAGAGTCATTACACACAGAGTGATCTATTATATAGAGTCATTACACACAGAGCGATCTATTATATAGAGTCATTACACACAGAGGGATCTATTATATAGAGTCATTACACACAGTGGGATCTATTATATAGAGTCATTACACACAGAGGGATCTATTATATAAAGTCATTACACACAGAGCGATCTATTATATAGAGTCATTACACACAGAGGGCTCTATTATATAGAGTCATTACACACAGAGGGATGTATTATATAGAGTCATTACACGCAGAGGGATCTATTATATAGAGTCATTACACACAGAGGGATCTATTATATAGAGTCATTACACGCAGAGGGATCTATTATATAGAGTCATTACACGCAGAGGGATCTATTATATAGAGTCATTACACACAGGGATATATTATATAGAGTCATTACACACAGAGTGATCTATTATATAGAGTGATTACACACAGAGGGATCTATTATATAGAGTCATTACACGCAGGGATATATTATATAGAGTCATTACACACAGGGATCTATTATATAGAGTCATTACACACAGAGTGATCTATTATATAGAGTCATTACACACAGAGGGATCTATTATATAGAGTCATTACACACAGAGGGATCTATTATATAGAGTCATTACACGCAGAGGGATCTATTATATAGAGTCATTACACGCAGAGGGATCTATTATATAGAGTCATTACATGCAGGGATATATTATATAGAGTCATTACACACAGAGGGATCTATTATATAGAGTCATTACACACAGAGGTATCTATTATATAGAGTCATTACACACAGAGGGATCTATTATATAGAGTCATTACACGCAGAGGGATCTATTATATAGAGTCATTACACACAGAGCGATCTATTATATAGAGTCATTACACACAGAGGGATCTATTATATAGAGTCATTTCACGCAGAGGGATCTATTATATAGAGTCATTACACACAGAGTGATCTATTATATAGAGTCATTACACACAGAGCGATCTATTATATAGAGTCATTACACGCAGAGGGATCTATTATATAGAGTCATTACACGCAGAGGGATCTATTATATAGAGTCATTAAACACAGAGTGATCTATTATATAGAGTCATTACACACAGAGGGATCTATTATAGAGTCATTAAACACAGAGGGATCTATTATATAGAGTCATTAGACGCAGAGGGATCTATTATATAGAGTCATTACACGCAGGAATATATTATATAGAGTCATTACACACAGGGATATATTATATAGAGTCATTACACACAGAGTGATCTATTATATAGAGTCATTACACACAGAGGGATCTATTATATAGAGTCATTACACGCAGGGATATATTATATAGAGTCATTACACACAGGGATATATTATATAGAGTCATTACATACAGAGTGATCTATTATATAGAGTCATTACACACAGAGGGATCTATTATATAGAGTCATTACACACAGAGGGATCTATTATAGAGTCATTAAACACAGAGGGATCTATTATATAGAGTCATTACACACAGTGGGATCTATTATATAGAGTCATTACACACAGAGTGATCTATTATATAGAGTCATTACACACAGAGGGATCTATTATATAGAGTCATTACACGCAGGGATATATTATATAGAGTCATTACACACAGGGATATATTATGTAGAGTCATTACACACAGAGGGATCTATTATATAGAGTCATTACACAGAGGGATCTATTATATAGAGTCATTACACGCAGAGGTATCTATTATAGAGTCATTACACACAGAGGGATTTATTATATAGAGTCATTACACACAGAGGGATCTATTATATAGAGTCATTACACACACAGGGATCTATTATATAGAGTCATTACACACAGATGGATCTATTATATAGAGTCATTACACACAGAGGGAACTATTATATAGAGTCATTACACACAGAGGGATCTATTATATAGAGTCATTACACACAGAGGGATCTATTATATAGAGTCATTACACACAGAGGGATCTATTATATAGAGTCATTACACACAGAGGGATCTATTATATAGAGTCATTACACACAGAGGGATCTATTATATAGAGTCATTACACGCAGAGGGATCTATTATATAGAGTCATTACACGCAGAGCGATCTATTATATAGAGTCATTACACGCAGAGCGATCTATTATATAGAGTCATTACACGCACAGTGATCTATTATATAGAGTCATTACAAACAGAGGGATCTATTATAGAGTCATTACACACAGAGGGATTTATTATATAGAGTCATTACACACAGAGGGATCTATTATATAGAGTCATTACACACACAGGGATCTATTATATAGAGTCATTACACACAGATGGATCTATTATATAGAGTCATTACACACAGAGGGATCTATTATATAGAGTCATTACACACAGAAGGATCTATTATATAGAGTCATTACACACAGAGGGATCTATTATATAGAGTCATTACACACAGAGGGATCTATTATATAGAGTCATTACACACAGAGGGATCTATTATATAGAGTCATTACACGCAGAGGGATCTATTATATAGAGTCATTACACGCAGAGTGATCTATTATATAGAGTCATTACACGCAGAGTGATCTATTATATAGAGTCATTTCACGCAGAGGGATCTATTATATAGAGTCATTACACACAGACAGATCTATTATATAGAGTCATTACACACAGAGGGATCTATTATATAGAGTCATTACACACAGAGAGATCTATTATATAGAGTCATTACACACAGAGGGATCTATTATATAGAGTCATTACACACAGAGGAATCTATTATATAGAGTCATTACACACAGAGGGATCTATTATATAGAGTCATTACACACAGAGGGATCTATTATATAGAGTCATTACACACAGAGGGATCTATTATATAGAGTCATTACACACAGAGGGTTCTATTATATAGAGTCATTACACACAGAGGGATCTATTATATAGAGTCATTACACGCACAGTGATCTATTATATAGAGTCATTACAAACAGAGGGATCTATTATAGAGTCATTACACACAGAGGGATTTATTATATAGAGTCATTACACACAGAGGGATCTATTATATAGAGTCATTACACACACAGGGATCTATTATATAGAGTCATTACACACAGATGGATCTATTATATAGAGTCATTACACACAGAGGGATCTATTATATAGAGTCATTACACACAGAAGGATCTATTATATAGAGTCATTACACACAGAGGGATCTATTATATAGAGTCATTACACACAGAGGGATCTATTATATAGAGTCATTACACACAGAGGGATCTATTATATAGAGTCATTACACGCAGAGGGATCTATTATATAGAGTCATTACACGCAGAGTGATCTATTATATAGAGTCATTACACGCAGAGTGATCTATTATATAGAGTCATTTCACGCAGAGGGATCTATTATATAGAGTCATTACACACAGACAGATCTATTATATAGAGTCATTACACACAGAGGGATCTATTATATAGAGTCATTACACACAGAGAGATCTATTATATAGAGTCATTACACACAGAGGGATCTATTATATAGAGTCATTACACACAGAGGAATCTATTATATAGAGTCATTACACACAGAGGGATCTATTATATAGAGTCATTACACACAGAGGGATCTATTATATAGAGTCATTACACACAGAGGGATCTATTATATAGAGTCATTACACACAGAGGGTTCTATTATATAGAGTCATTACACACAGAGGGATCTATTATATAGAGTCATTACACGCACAGTGATCTATTATATAGAGTCATTACACACAGAGGGATCTATTATATAGAGTCATTACACACAGAGGGATCTATTATATAGAGTCATTACACACAGAGGGATCTATTATATAGAGTCATTACACACAGAGTGATCTATTATATAGAGTCATTACACACAGAGTGATCTATCATATAGAGTCAATACACACAGAGGGATCTATTATATAGAGTAATTACACACAGAGGGATCTATTATATAGAGTCATTACACACAGAGGGATCTATTATATAGAGTCATTACACACAGAGGGATCTATTATATAGAGTCATTACACGCAGAGGGATCTATTATATAGAGTCATTACACACAGAGAGATCTATTATATAGAGTCATTACACACAGAGGGCTCTATTATATAGAGTCATTACACACAGAGGGATCTATTATATAGAGTCATTACACACAGATCGATCTATTATATAGAGTCATTACACACAGAGCAATCTATTACATAGAGTCATTACACACAGAGGGATCTATTATACAGAGTCATTACACACAGAGGGATCTATTATATAGAGTCATTACACACAGAGGGATCTATTATATAGAGTCATTACACACAGAGCGATCTTTTATATAGAGTCATTACACACAGAGGGCTCTATTATATAGAGTCATTACACACAGAGGGATGTATTATATAGAGTCATTACACGCAGAGGGATCTATTATATAGAGTCATTACACACAGAGGGATCTATTATATAGAGTCATTACACGCAGAGGGATCTATTATATAGAGTCATTACACGCAGGGATATATTATATAGAGTCATTACACACAGAGTGATCTATTATATAGAGTCATTACACACAGAGGGATCTATTATATAGAGTCATTACACACAGAGGGATCTATTATAGAGTCATTAATCACAGAGGGATCTATTATATAGAGTCATTACACGCAGTGGGATCTATTATATAGAGTCATTACACACAGAGTGATCTATTATATAGAGTCATTACACACAGAGGTATCTATTATATAGAGTCATTACACGCAGGGATATATTATATAGAGTCATTACACGCACAGTGATCTATTATATAGAGTCATTACACACAGAGGGATCTATTATATAGAGTCATTACACAGAGAGGGATCTATTATATAGAGTCATTACACACAGAGTGATCTATTATATAGAGTCATTACACACAGAGGGATCTATTATATAGAGTCATTACACGCAGGGATATATTATATAGAGTCATTACACACAGGGATATATTATATAGAGTCATTACACACAGAGTGATCTATTATATAGAGTCATTACACACAGAGGGATCTATTATATAGAGTCATTACACACAGAGGGATCTATTATAGAGTCATTAAACACAGAGGGATCTATTATATAGAGTCATTACACGCAGTGGGATCTATTATATAGAGTCATTACACACAGAGTGATCTATTATATAGAGTCATTACAAACAGAGGGATCTATTATATAGAGTCATTACACGCAGGGATATATTATATAGAGTCATTACACACAGGGATATATTATATAGAGTCATTACACACAGAGCGATCTATTATATAGAGTCATTACACAGAGGGATCTATTATATAGAGTCATTACACGCAGAGGGATCTATTATAGAGTCATTACACACAGAGGGATTTATTATATAGAGTCATTACACACAGAGGGATCTATTATATAGAGTCATTACACACACATGGATCTATTATATAGAGTCATTACACACAGATGGATCTATTATATAGAGTCATTACACACAAGGGATCTATTATATAGAGTCATTACACACAAATGTATCTATTATATAGAGTCATTACACACAGAGGGATCTATTATATAGAGTCATTACACACAGAGGGATCTATTATATAGAGTCATTACACGCAGAGGGATCTATTATATAGAGTCATTACACGCAGAGGGATCTATTATATAGAGTCATTACACACAGAGGGATCTATTATATAGAGTCATTACACACAGAGAGATCTATTATATAGAGTCATTACACACAGAGGGATCTATTATATAGAGTCATTACACACAGAGCGATCTATTATATAGAGTCATTACACACAGAGGGATCTATTATACAGAGTCATTACACACAGAGGGATCTATTATATAGAGTCATTACACGCAGAGCGATCTATTATATAGAGTCATTACACACAGAGGGATCTATTATATAGAGTCATTACACACAGAGGGATCTATTATATAGAGTCATTACACACAGAGGGATCTATTATATAGAGTCATTACACACAGAGGGATCTATTTTATAGAGTCATTACACACAGAGTGATCTATTATATAGAGTCATTACACACAGAGGGATCTATTATATAGAGTCATTACACGCAGGGATATATTATATAGAGTCATTACACACAGGGATATATTATATAGAGTCATTACACACAGAGTGATCTATTATATAGAGTCATTACACACAGAGGGATCTATTATATAGAGTCATTACACACAGAGGGATCTATTATAGAGTCATTAAACACAGAGGGATCTATTATATAGAGTCATTACACACAGATGGATCTATTATATAGAGTCATTACACACAGTGGGAACTATTATATAGAGTCATTACACACAGAGGGATCTATTATATAGAGTCATTACACGCAGGGATATATTATATAGAGTCATTACACACAGAGGGATCTATTATATAGAGTCATTACACAGAGGGATCTATTATATAGAGTCATTACACGCAGAGGTATCTATTATAGAGTCATTACACACAGAGGGATTTATTATATAGAGTCATTACACACAGAGGGATCTATTATATAGAGTCATTACACACACAGGGATCTATAATATAGAGTCATTACACACAAATGGATCTATTATATAGAGTCATTACACACAGAGGGAACTATTATATAGAGTCATTACACACAGAGGGATCTATTATATAGAGTCATTACACACAGAGGGATCTATTATATAGAGTCATTACACACAGAGGGATCTATTATATAGAGTCATTACACACAGAGGGATCTATTATATAGAGTCATTACACGCAGAGGGATCTATTATATAGAGTCATTACACGCAGAGCGATCTATTATATAGAGTCATTACACGCAGAGCGATCTATTATATAGAGTCATTACACGCACAGTGATCTATTATATAGAGTCATTACAAACAGAGGGATCTATTATAGAGTCATTACACACAGAGGGATTTATTATATAGAGTCATTACACACAGAGGGATCTATTATATAGAGTCATTACACGCAGAGGGATCTATTATGTAGAGTCATTACACGCAGGGTGATCTATTATATAGAGTCATTACACGCAGAGTGATCTATTATATAGAGTCATTACACGCAGAGGGATCTATTATATAGAGTCATTACACGCAGAGGGATCTATTATATAGAGTCATTACACACAGACAGATCTATTATATAGAGTCATTACACACAGAGGGATCTATTATATAGAGTCATTACACACAGAGAGATCTATTATATAGAGTCATTACACACAGAGGGATCTATTATATAGAGTCATTACACACAGAGGAATCTATTATATAGAGTCATTACACACAGAGGGATCTATTATATAGAGTCATTACACACAGAGGGATCTATTATATAGAGTCATTACACACAGAGGGATCTATTATATAGAGTCATTACACACAGAGGGATCTATTATATAGAGTCATTACACACAGAGGGTTCTATTATATAGAGTCATTACACACAGAGGGATCTATTATATAGAGTCATTACACGCACAGTGATCTATTATATAGAGTCATTACACACAGAGGGATCTATTATATAGAGTCATTACACACAGAGGGATCTATTATATAGAGTCATTACACACAGAGGGATCTATTATATAGAGTCATTACACACAGACGGATCTATTATATAAAGTCATTACACGCAGAGCGATCTATTATATAGAGTCATTACACGCACAGTGATCTATTATATAGAGTCATTACACACAGAGGGATCTATTATATAGAGTCATTACACACAGAGTGATCTATTATATAGAGTCATTACACACAGAGTGATCTATCATATAGAGTCATTACACACAGAGGGATCTATTATATAGAGTAATTACACACAGAGGGATCTATTTTATAGAGTCATTACACACAGAGGGATCTATTATATAGAGTCATTACACACAGAGGGATCTATTATATAGAGTCATTACACGCAGAGGGATCTATTATATAGAGTCATTACACACAGAGAGATCTATTATATAGAGTCATTACACACAGAGGGATCTATTATATAGAGTCATTACACACAGAGGGATCTATTATATAGAGTCATTACACACAGAGGGATCTATTATATAGAGTCATTACACACAGATCGATCTATTATATAGAGTCATTACACACAGAGCGATCTATTATATAGAGTCATTACACACAGATTGATCTATTATATAGAGTCATTACACACAGAGGGATCTATTATATAGAGTCATTACACACAGAGGGATCTATTATATAGAGTCATTACACACAGAGCGATCTATTATATAGAGTCATTACACACAGAGGGCTCTATTATATAGAGTCATTACACACAGAGGGATGTATTATATAGAGTCATTACACGCAGAGGGATCTATTATATAGAGTCATTACACACAGAGGGATCTATTATATAGAGTCATTACACGCAGAGGGATCTATTATATAGAGTCATTACACGCAGGGATATATTATATAGAGTCATTACACACAGAGTGATCTATTATATAGAGTCATTACACACAGAGGGATCTATTATATAGAGTCATTACACACAGAGGGATCTATTATAGAGTCATTAATCACAGAGGGATCTATTATATAGAGTCATTACACGCAGTGGGATCTATTATATAGAGTCATTACACACAGAGTGATCTATTATATAGAGTCATTACACACAGAGGTATCTATTATATAGAGTCATTACACGCAGGGATATATTATATAGAGTCATTACACACAGGGATATATTATATAGAGTCATTACACACAGAGCGATCTATTATTTAGAGTCATTACACAGAGGGATCTATTATATAGAGTCATTACACGCAGAGGGATCTATTATAGAGTCATTACACACAGAGGGATTTATTATATAGAGTCATTACACACAGAGGGATCTATTATATAGAGTCATTACACACACATGGATCTATTATATAGAGTCATTACACACAGATGGATCTATTATATAGAGTCATTACACACAGAGGGATCTATTATATAGAGTCATTACACACAGAGGGA
Organism: Phyllobates terribilis; assembly: GCF_046119375.1. Lineage (NCBI taxonomy): Eukaryota > Metazoa > Chordata > Amphibia > Anura > Dendrobatidae > Phyllobates > Phyllobates terribilis. Next base: position 315,921,502 of record NW_027362772.1, read on the forward strand.
TCTATTATATAGAGTCATTACACACAGAGGGATCTATTATATAGAGTCATTACACACAGAGGGTTCTGTTATATAGAGTCATTACACGCAGAGGGATCTATTATATAGAGTCATTACACGCAGAGGGATCTATTATATAGAGTCATTACACGCAGAGCGATCTATTATATAGAGTCATTACACGCAGAGCGATCTATTATATAGAGTCATTACACGCACAGTGATCTATTATATAGAGTCATTACACACAGAGGGATCTATTATATAGAGTCATTACACAGAGAGGGATCTATTATATAGAGTCATTACACACAGAGGGATCTATTATATAGAGTCATTACACACAGAGCGATCTATTATATAGAGTCATTACACACAGAGTGATCTATTATATAGAGTCATTACACACAGAGCGATCTATTATATAGAGTCATTACACGCAGGGATATATTATATAGAGTCATTACACACAGGGATATATTATATAGAGTCATTACACACAGAGCGATCTATTATATAGAGTCATTACACAGAGGGATCTATTATATAGAGTCATTACACGCAGAGGGATCTATTATAGAGTCATTACACACAGAGGGATTTATTATATAGAGTCATTACACACAGAGGGATCTATTATATAGAGTCATTACACACACATGGATCTATTATATAGAGTCATTACACACAGATGGATCTATTATATAGAGTCATTACACACAGAGGGATCTATTATATAGAGTCATTACACACAGAGGTATCTATTATATAGAGTCATTACACACAGAGGGATCTATTATATAGAGTCATTACACACAGAGGGATCTATTATATAGAGTCATTACACGCAGAGGGATCTATTATATAGAGTCATTACACGCAGAGGGATCTATTATATAGAGTCATTACACGCAGAGCGATCTATTATATAAAGTCATTACACGCAGAGCGATCTATTATATAGAGTCATTACACGCACAGTGATCTATTATATAGAGTCATTACACACAGAGGGATCTATTATATAGAGTCATTACACAGACAGGGATCTATTATATAGAGTCATTACACACAGAGAGATCTATTATATAGAGTCATTACACACAGAGGGATCTATTATATAGAGTCATTACACACAGAGCGATCTATTATATAGAGTCATTACACACAGAGGGATCTATTATATAGAGTCATTACACACAGAGGGATCTATTATATAGAGTCATTACACACAGAGGGATCTATTATATAGAGTCATTACACACAGAGGGATCTATTTTATAGAGTCATTACACACAGAGTGATCTATGATATAGAGTCATTACACACAGAGGGATCTATTATATAGAGTCATTACACGCAGGGATATATTATATAGAGTCATTACACACAGGGATATATTATATAGAGTCATTACACACAGAGTGATCTATTATATAGAGTCATTACACACAGAGGGATCTATTATATAGAGTCATTACACACAGAGGGATCTATTATAGAGTCATTAAACACAGAGGGATCTATTATATAGAGTCATTACACGCAGTGGGATCTATTATATAGAGTCATTACACACAGAGTGATCTATTATATAGAGTCATTACACACAGAGGGATCTATTATATAGAGTCATTACACGCAGGGATATATTATATAGAGTCATTACACACAGAGGGATCTATTATATAGAGTCATTACACACAGAGCGATCTATTATATAGAGTCATTACACAGAGGGATCTATTATATAGAGTCATTACACACAGAGGGATCTATTATATAGAGTCATTACACACAGAGGGAGCTATTATATAGAGTCATTACACACAGAGGGATCTATTATATAGAGTCATTACACACAGAGTGATCTATTATATAGAGTCATTACACACAGAGGGATCTATTATAGAGTCATTACACACAGAGGGATTTATTATATAGAGTCATTACACACAGCGGGATCTATTATATAGAGTCATTACACACACATGGATCTATTATATAGAGTCATTACACACAGATGGATCTATTATATAGAGTCATTACACACAGAGGGATCTATTATATAGAGTCATTACACACAGAGGTATCAAAAACCAGGGGAGGAGTCCTGAGGAGATAATTTACATATTCCCACTGCATTTTGGGGTAAGTGAAGAGTCTCCGTGAGCTCAAAGAACACTGGATTTTGGCTGTTGGAGCTGAAAAGAGGACATCGGTAAACCGCGCGCTGGTAGGCGCGCGCATTTTGAAGCTTTTTTTTTTTTTAAGCTTTTTTCACTGTTTTCAGAACATTAACAATAAGAACATGGAAGAGTCCAGGAGCCATTTGGTGAGCTGCATATCCTGCTACATGTTCACAGACTTGCCAGTGGAAAAGCCAAACTTCACATGCCAGAAATGCAAGCTTGTGTCCCTGTTGGAGGAAAAGTTGCGAAATCTAGAAGAGAGGTTAACTACCTTGAAAATCATTAAGGAAGGTGAAGAGTTCTTAGACAGAGCAGAATTATCTCTTCATGATTCAGAAAGAGAAGAAATTCGAACTGCACCTGAGGAAACAGAGGAATGGAAGCCTGTGACCCACAGAAGCCGGAGGATCGAGAGGCAGTCAGCACCCATACTGCTCAGGAACCAGTACCAGGCTCTCTCGCAGGAGGACCATGAAGAAATACAGCAAGATAAGACTTTGCCAGCAATTAATAACCTTGTAAGCCCTCAGAATCCTCCTGGATGGAGAAAGAAGAATGTTGTGAAGAAAAAACGGAGAGTGGTGGTCATGGGGGATTCCCTGTTAAGAGGAACAGAGGCCGCTATCTGCAGACCAGACATAACCTCAAGAGAAATGTGCTGTCTTCCAGGAGCAAAAATTAAAGATGTGTCTGACAGGATATCAAGACTCTTCAGACCTACAGATCACTACCCATTCCTGCTAATACATGTGGGGACAAATGACACCGCAAGAAAGGACCTGGAAACCATCTGCAGTGACTTTGAAGACTTGGGCAAGAAAGTGAAAGAATTGGGAGCGCAGGTGGTCTTCTCATCCATCCTCCCAGTGGATGGCCATGGAACAATGAGGTGGAATAAGATTCTACAGGTGAACAACTGGCTACGTCGATGGTGCCGTCAACAAGGATTTGGATTTCTGGATCACGGAATGAATTACCTATACGATGGACTACTTGCTAGAGATGGGGTGCACCTTACGAAGACTGGAAAACATGTATTTGGAAGTCGCCTTGCTACACTCATCAGAAGAGCTTTATACCAGAACAATGTGGGAAGGGAAGCAAAAGGCCAGAAAAAGCCATACAGCTGACAAATACTATTGAGATCTCTGCTACTGGAAGTGGAAAGGAAGAACAAAGACCAAAAAATCTAAATAATAAAAATATGGGAGGAAGAGAAACCAATCACAAACTAAAATGTTTTTATACAAATGCACAAAGCATGGGCAACAAACAAGGAGAATTGGAACTACTAATGCAGGAAAAGGAATATGATGTCATTGGAATCACTGAAACTTGGTGGGACGATACACATGATTGGAATAAAAGGCTAAAAGGATACAACTTATTTGCAAGAAACAGACTTGATAAACGAGGAGGAGGTGTCGCATTGTATGTTAGAAAAGCGTATATCTGCACAGGGATGGAAGCTTCAGAGACTGGGAGTTCTGTGGAAACTGTTTGGGTAAGAATACAAGGAGAGAACAACGGAAAGGACACCATTGTAGGCATTTACTACAGGCCACCTGGGCAAGCTGAATATATGGATGAACTCTTTATGTATCAAATGACCAAGTTCTCCAAAAAATATGACGTAGTGGTCATGGGAGATTTCAACTATCCAGACATTTGTTGGGAATCTCTCTCAAGTAAAACTAACAGGTCAAGCAAATTCTTATCCTCTCTTGCTGACAACTTTATCTTCCAAAAGGTAGGGGAGAAAACAAGGGGATCTGCTACTTTGGATCTAATCCTTATAAACAAGGAGGAAATGGTTGAGGAGGTAAAAGTGGCTGGGACCCTAGGAGGCAGCGATCATGCTATTATAGAATTTTGGATAACTAGAGGAGGAAGACATGTGAAGACTCAAACTTCAAGGTTAGTGTTATGTTCTGCTACCAAAGCTAAGGAAAGAGAGGAGATCTGTCCCTACTATAGGACTCAGCTGAATCCCTACGATGTAACAGGGAACCTGATCCTGCGATCAGACCTGCTAAAGTCCTAATCTAGTCTGTACGGAGACCTATAGATGTGGGGAGGGAATCCCTACAAGTACTAAGGACTGGGAGGAATATGGGACACCTCCTAACAGAAATAGTAGCAGACAGACGAACAAACAAAATAGATAGAACATAGAGGTCCGTAGACCAAGCAAACTAACAGAGTTAGATACAGAGCACAGGCTAGCTAGAAAGTAGATATACAATGAAGTCCAGCAAAGCCAGAAGGGCGGAGCAGGATTAAATAGGCCAACAAGGTCATGTGACCAGCAAAGGAAAAAAACCTAACAGCAAGGTTCTAACAGTTAGATTTTAGAAAGGCAGATTTTAAGAGACTCAGAAAGAGAATAGGAGGGATCCAATGGCTGGATGTCCTTAAGGACAAAAATGTCCAGGAAGGATGGGAAATTTTTAAAAATGAGATTCTCAAAGCACAATCGTTAACAATCCCGAAAAGTAGGAAGAATGGGAAGCATTTAAGGAAACCAGGATGGATGAACACAGAACTTAAACACATGCTAAAAAGAAAGAAAGAAATGTTTATTAAATGGAAAGAGGGAGGCATATCTAAAGAAGATTATAATGCAGTCTGCAGATCCTGCAGGGCATGTATCAGGTTAGCTAAAGCTGACAATGAATTAAGGCTTGCAAGAGATGTCAAAAGCAATAAAAAAAGGATTTTGGGGGTATGTCAAAAGTAAAAGAAAAGTCAAAGATGCTATAGGATTTTTACAGGATGAAAATGGAGAAATGGTAAGAGAGGATGTTGAGAAGGCCAAACTTTTTAATTCCTATTTTGCATCTGTTTTCTCTCAGAAAGAAAATGTAACATCAACTGATCTTCACTGTCCTTTTAAAGGAATAGAAGAATCCAAGTTATCTGTAAACAGAAAGATTGTGAGGGAATATTTAGCTAACATAAATGAGTTCAAGTCTCCAGGTCCAGATGAATTACACCCCAGAGTACTGAAGGAGATCGTAGAAGAAATTTTAGAACCACTCTCCATAATCTTTGAAAATTCTTGGAGAACAGGAGAAGTCCCAGAAGACTGGAGAAGAGCAAATGTTGTTCCTATCTTCAAAAAGGGGAAGAAGGTGGACCCAGGGAACTATAGGCCGGTGAGTCTGACTTCTATACCAGGAAAGATCTTTGAACAAATTATTAAACAACATGTATGTAAGTACCTGGATAAGAATGAAGTGATTAACCAGAGTCAGCATGGGTTTATAACTAACAAGTCATGTCAGACTAACTTAATTTCCTTCTATGACAGAATCACTGACTGGGTGGATCAGGGAAATGCTGTAGATATAGTATATCTTGACTTCAGCAAAGCATTTGACAAAGTATCTCACACCATCCTTATTGAAAAAATGACCAAGTATGCAATGGACCAGGCAACTGTTAGGTGGATTCATAACTGGCTTAGTGATCGGACTCAAAGGGTGGTTGTAAATGGCTTCACATCCAGCTGGATGAATGTCTCAAGTGGGGTACCACAGGGCTCCGTCCTGGGACCTGTATTGTTCAACATCTTTATCAATGATTTAGATGAAGGAATTGAGGGTAAACTGATTAAATTTGCTGATGACACAAAACTAGGAGGGATAGCTAATACTAGAGAAGAGAGAGAGAGGATTCAAAAAGACCTAAATAAACTGGAGCAGTGGGCAGCAACCAACAGAATGGTTTTTAACAGGGAAAAATGCAAAGTACTACATCTGGGCAATAAAAATGAAAAAAGCATATACAGAATGGGAGGAATAGAGCTAAGCAACAGTACATGTGAAAAAGACTTAGGTATACTAATAGATCATAGACTGAACATGAGTCAACAGTGTGATGCAGCAGCAAAAAAGGCAAATACAATTCTGGGATGTATTAACAGAAGCATACAGTCTAGATCACGTGAAGTCATTATTGGTCTTTACTCCTCTTTGGTCAGACCTCATCTGGAATACTGTGTACAGTTTTGGGCACCACATTTTAAAAAAGACATAGACAAACTGGAGCAAGTTCAGAGAAGAGCGACCAGAATGGTGACTGGTCTGCAAACCATGTCCTATGAGGAACGGTTGCAGGATTTGGGAATGTTTAGCTTGCAAAAAAGAAGACTGAGAGGAGACTTAATAGCTGTCTACAAATATGTCAAGGGCTGTCACATTGTAGAAGGATCATCTTTATTCTCATTTGCACAAGGAAAGACTAGAAGCAATGGGATGAAACTAAATGGGAGGAGACACAGATTAGATATTAGAAAAAACTTTTTGACAGTTAGGGTGATTAATGAGTGGAACAGGCTGCCACGAGAGGTGGTGAGTTCCCCTTCAATGGACGTCTTCAAACAGAGGCTGGACAGACATCTGTCTGAGATGATTTAGTGAATCCTGCTTTGAGCAGGGGGTTGGACCAGATGACCCAGGAGGTCCCTTCCAACTCTACCATTCTATGATTCTATTCTATGATTCTATTATATAGAGTCATTACACACAGAGGGATCTATTATATAGAGTCATTACACACAGAGGGATCTATTATATAGAGTCATTACACGCAGAGGGATCTATTATATAGAGTCATTACATGCAGAGGGATATATTATATAGAGTCATTACACGCAGAGCGATCTATTATATAGAGTCATTACACGCAGAGCGATCTATTATATAGAGTCATTACACGCACAGTGATCTATTATATAGAGTCATTACACACAGAGGGATCTATTATATAGAGTCATAGAGTCATTACACAGACAGGGATCTATTATATAGAGTCATTACACACAGAGGGATCTATTATATAGAGTCATTACACACAGAGGGATCTATTATATAGAGTAATTACACACAGAGGGATCTATTATATAGAGTCATTACACACAGAGGGATCTATTATATAGAGTCATTACACACAGAGGGATCTAATATATAGAGTCATTACACACAGAGGGATCTATTATATAGAGTCATTACACACAGAGGGATCTATTATATAGAGTCATTACACACAGAGGGATCTATTATATAGAGTCATTACACACAGAGGGATCTATTATATAGAGTCATTACACACAGAGGGATCTATTATATAGAGTCATTACACGCACAGTGATCTATTATATAGAGTCATTACACACAGAGGGATCTATTATATAGAGTCATTACACACAGAGGGATCTATTATATAGAGTCATTACGCACAGAGGGATCTATTATATAGAGTCATTACACACAGAGGGATCTATTATATAGAGTCATTACACGCAGAGCGATCTATTATATAGAGTCATTACACACAGAGTGATCTATTATATAGAGTCATTACACACAGAGGGATCTATTATATAGAGTCATTACACGCAGGGATATATTATATAGAGTCATTACACACAGGGATATATTATATAGAGTCATTACACACAGAGTGATCTATTATATAGAGTCATTACACACAGAGGGATCTATTATATAGAGTTATTACACACAGAGGGATCTATTATAGAGTCATTAAACACAGAGGGATCTATTATATAGAGTCATTACATGCAGTGGGATCTATTATATAGAGTCATTACACACAGAGTGATCTATTATATAGAGTAATTACACACAGAGGGATCTATTATATAGAGTCATTACACGCAGGGATATATTATATAGAGTAATTACACACAGGGATATATTATATAGAGTCATTACACACAGAGCGATCTATTATATAGAGTCATTACACAGAGGGATCTATTATATAGAGTCATTACACGCAGAGGGATCTATTATAGAGTCATTACACACAGAGGGATTTATTATATAGAGTCATTACACACAGAGGGATCTATTATATAGAGTCATTACACACACATGGATCTATTATATAGAGTCATTACACACAGATGGATCTATTATATAGAGTCATTACACACAGAGGGATCTATTATATAGAGTCATTACACACAGAGGTATCTATTATATAGAGTTATTACACACAGAGGGATCTATTATATAGAGTCATTACACACAAAGGGATCTATTATATAGAGTCATTACACGCAGAGGGATCTATTATATAGAGTCATTACACGCAGAGGGATCTATTGTATAGAGTCATTACACGCAGAGCGATCTATTATATAGAGTCATTACACGCAGAGCGATCTATTATATAGAGTCATTACACGCACAGTGATCTATTATATAGAGTCATTACACACAGAGGGATCTATTATATAGAGTCATTACACAGAGAGGGATCTATTATATAGAGTCATTACACACAGAGGGATCTATTATATAGAGCCATTACACACAGAGGGATCTATTATATAGAGTCATTACACACAGAGCGATCTATTATATAGAGTCATTACACACAGAGGGATCTATTATATAGAGTCATTACACACAGAGGGATCTATTATATAGAGTCATTACACACAGAGGGATCTATTATATAGAGTCATTACACACACATGGATCTATTATATAGAGTCATTACACACAGATGGATCTATTATATAGAGTCATTACACACAGAGGGATCTATTATATAGAGTCATTACACACAGAGGGATCTATTATATAGAGTCATTACACGCAGAGGGATCTATTATATAGAGTCATTACACGCAGAGGGATCTATTATATAGAGTCATTACACGCAGAGCGATCTATTATATAGAGTCATTACACGCAGAGCGATCTATTATATAGAGTCATTACACGCACAGTGATCTATTATATAGAGTCATTACACACAGAGGGATCTATTATATAGAGTCATTACACAGAGAGGGATCTATTATATAGAGTCATTACACACAGAGAGATCTATTATATAGAGTCATTACACACAGAGGGATCTATTATATAGAGTCATTACACACAGAGCGATCTATTATATAGAGTCATTACACACAGAGGGATCTATTATATAGAGTCATTACACACAGAGGGATCTATTATATAGAGTCATTACACACAGAGGGATCTATTATATAGAGTCATTACACACAGAGGGATCTATTTTATAGAGTCATTACACACAGAGTGATCTATTATATAGAGTCATTACACACAGAGGGATCTATTATATAGAGTCATTACACGCAGGGATATATTATATAGAGTCATTACACACAGAGGGATCTATTATATAGAGTCATTACACGCAGAGGGATCTATTGTATAGAGTCATTACACGCAGAGCGATCTATTATATAGAGTCATTACACGCAGAGCGATCTATTATATAGAGTCATTACACGCACAGTGATCTATTATATAGAGTCATTACACACAGAGGGATCTATTATATAGAGTCATTACACAGAGAGGGATCTATTATATAGAGTCATTACACACAGAGGGATCTATTATATAGAGCCATTACACACAGAGGGATCTATTATATAGAGTCATTACACACAGAGCGATCTATTATATAGAGTCATTACACACAGAGGGATCTATTATATAGAGTCATTACACACAGAGGGATCTATTATATAGAGTCATTACACACAGAGGGATCTATTATATAGAGTCATTACACACACATGGATCTATTATATAGAGTCATTACACACAGATGGATCTATTATATAGAGTCATTACACACAGAGGGATCTATTATATAGAGTCATTACACACAGAGGGATCTATTATATAGAGTCATTACACGCAGAGGGATCTATTATATAGAGTCATTACACGCAGAGGGATCTATTATATAGAGTCATTACACGCAGAGCGATCTATTATATAGAGTCATTACACGCAGAGCGATCTATTATATAGAGTCATTGCACGCACAGTGATCTATTATATAGAGTCATTACACACAGAGGGATCTATTATATAGAGTCATTACACACAGAGGGATCTATTATATAGAGTCATTACACACAGAGAGATCTATTATATAGAGTCATTACACACAGAGGGATCTATTATATAGAGTCATTACACACAGAGAGATCTATTATATAGAGTCATTACACACAGAGGGATCTATTATATAGAGTCATTACACACAGAGGGATCTATTATATAGAGTCATTACACACAGAGGGATCTATTATATAGAGTCATTACACACAGAGGGATCTATTTTATAGAGTCATTACACACAGAGTGATCTATTATACAGAGTCATTACACACAGAGGGATCTATTATATAGAGTCATTACACGCAGGGATATATTATATAGAGTCATTACACACAGGGATATATTATATAGAGTCATTACACACAGAGTGATCTATTATATAGAGTCATTACACACAGAGGGATCTATTATATAGAGTTATTACACACAGAGGGATCTATTATAGAGTCATTAAACACAGAGGGATCTATTATATAGAGTCATTACATGCAGTGGGATCTATTATATAGAGTCATTACACACAGAGTGATCTATTATATAGAGTCATTACACACAGAGGGATCTATTATATAGAGTCATTACACGCAGGGATATATTATATAGAGTCATTACACACAGGGATATATTACATAGAGTCATTACACACAGAGCGATCTATTATATAGAGTCATTACACAGAGGGATCTATTATATAGAGTCATTACACGCAGAGGGATCTATTATAGAGTCATTACACACAGAGCGATTTATTATATAGAGTCATTACACACAGAGGGATCTATTATATAGAGTCATTACACACACATGGATCTATTATATAGAGTCATTACACACAGATGGAACTATTATATAGAGTCATTACACACAGAGGGATCTATTATATAGAGTCATTACACACAGAGGTATCTATTATATAGAGTCATTACACACAGAGGGATCTATTATATAGAGTCATTACACACAAAGGGATCTATTATATAGAGTCATTACACCCAGAGGGATCTATTATATAGAGTCATTACACGCAGAGGGATCTATTGTATAGAGTCATTACACGCAGAGCGATCTATTATATAGAGTCATTACACGCAGAGCGATCTATTATATAGAGTCATTACACGCACAGTGATCTATTATATAGAGTCATTACACACAGAGGGATCTATTATATAGAGTCATTACACAGAGAGGGATCTATTATATAGAGTCATTACACACAGAGGGATCTATTATATAGAGCCATTACACACAGAGGGATCTATTATATAGAGTCATTACACACAGAGCGATCTATTATATAGAGTCATTACACACAGAGGGATCTATTATATAGAGTCATTACACACAGAGGGATCTATTATATAGAGTCATTACACACAGAGGGATCTATTATATAGAGTCATTACACACACATGGATCTATTATATAGAGTCATTACACACAGATGGATCTATTATATAGAGTCATTACACACAGAGGGATCTATTATATAGAGTCATTACACACAGAGGGATCTATTATATAGAGTCATTACACGCAGAGGGATCTATTATATAGAGTCATTACACACAGAGGGATCTATTATATAGAGTCATTACACACAGAGGGATCTATTATATAGAGTCATTACACACAGAGAGATCTATTATATAGAGTCATTACACACACATGGATCTATTATATAGAGTCATTACACACAGATGGATCTATTATATAGAGTCATTACACGCAGAGCGATCTATTATATAGAGTCATTACACGCAGAGCGATCTATTATATAGAGTCATTGCACGCACAGTGATCTATTATATAGAGTCATTACACACAGAGGGATCTATTATATAGAGTCATTACACACAGAGGGATCTATTATATAGAGTCATTACACACAGAGAGATCTATTATATAGAGTCATTACACACAGAGGGATCTATTATATAGAGTCATTACACACAGAGAGATCTATTATATAGAGTCATTACACACAGAGGGATCTATTATATAGAGTCATTACACACAGAGGGATCTATTATATAGAGTCATTACACACAGAGGGATCCATTATATAGAGTCATTACACACAGAGGGATCTATTTTATAGAGTCATTACACACAGAGTGATCTATTATACAGAGTCATTACACACAGAGGGATCTATTATATAGAGTCATTACACGCAGGGATATATTATATAGAGTCATTACACACAGGGATATATTATATAGAGTCATTACACACAGAGTGATCTATTATATAGAGTCATTACACACAGAGGGATCTATTATATAGAGTTATTACACACAGAGGGATCTATTATAGAGTCATTAAACACAGAGGGATCTATTATATAGAGTCATTACATGCAGTGGGATCTATTATATAGAGTCATTACACACAGAGTGATCTATTATATAGAGTCATTACACACAGAGGGATCTATTATATAGAGTCATTACACGCAGGGATATATTATATAGAGTCATTACACACAGGGATATATTACATAGAGTCATTACACACAGAGCGATCTATTATATAGAGTCATTACACAGAGGGATCTATTATATAGAGTCATTACACGCAGAGGGATCTATTATAGAGTCATTACACACAGAGCGATTTATTATATAGAGTCATTACACACAGAGGGATCTATTATATAGAGTCATTACACACACATGGATCTATTATATAGAGTCATTACACACAGATGGAACTATTATATAGAGTCATTACACACAGAGGGATCTATTATATAGAGTCATTACACACAGAGGTATCTATTATATAGAGTCATTACACACAGAGGGATCTATTATATAGAGTCATTACACACAAAGGGATCTATTATATAGAGTCATTACACGCAGAGGGATCTATTATATAGAGTCATTACACGCAGAGGGATCTATTGTATAGAGTCATTACACGCAGAGCGATCTATTATATAGAGTCATTACACGCAGAGCGATCTATTATATAGAGTCATTACACGCACAGTGATCTATTATATAGAGTCATTACACACAGAGGGATCTATTATATAGAGTCATTACACAGAGAGGGATCTATTATATAGAGTCATTACACACAGAGGGATCTATTATATAGAGCCATTACACACAGAGGGATCTATTATATAGAGTCATTACACACAGAGCGATCTATTATATAGAGTCATTACACACAGAGGGATCTATTATATAGAGTCATTACACACAGAGGGATCTATTATATAGAGTCATTACACACAGAGGGATCTATTATATAGAGTCATTACACACACATGGATCTATTATATAGAGTCATTACACACAGATGGATCTATTATATAGAGTCATTACACACAGAGGGATCTATTATATAGAGTCATTACACACAGAGGGATCTATTATATAGAGTCATTACACGCAGAGGGATCTATTATATAGAGTCATTACACGCAGAGGGATCTATTATATAGAGTCATTACACGCAGAGCGATCTATTATATAGAGTCATTACACGCAGAGCGATCTATTATATAGAGTCATTTCACGCACAGTGATCTATTATATAGAGTCATTACACAGAGAGGGATCTATTATATAGAGTCATTACACACAGAGGGATCTATTATATAGAGTCATTACACACAGAGCGATCTATTGTATAGAGTCATTACACGCAGAGCGATCTATTATATAGAGTCATTACACGCAGAGCGATCTATTATATAGAGTCATTACACGCACAGTGATCTATTATATAGAGTCATTACACACAGAGGGATCTATTATTTAGAGTCATTACACAGAGAGGGATCTATTATATAGAGTCATTACACACAGAGGGATCTATTATATAGAGCCATTACACACAGAGGGATCTATTATATAGAGTCATTACACACAGAGCGATCTATTATATAGAGTCATTACACACAGAGGGATCTATTATATAGAGTCATTACACACAGAGGGATCTATTATATAGAGTCATTACACACAGAGGGATCTATTATATAGAGTCATTACACACACATGGATCTATTATATAGAGTCATTACACACAGATGGATCTATTATATAGAGTCATTACACACAGAGGGATCTATTATATAGAGTCATTACACACAGAGGGATCTATTATATAGAGTCATTACACGCAGAGGGATCTATTATATAGAGTCATTACACGCAGAGGGATCTATTATATAGAGTCATTACACGCAGAGCGATCTATTATATAGAGTCATTACACGCAGAGCGATCTATTATATAGAGTCATTACACGCACAGTGATCTATTATATAGAGTCATTACACACAGAGGGATCTATTATATAGAGTCATTACACAGAGAGGGATCTATTATATAGAGTCATTACACACAGAGAGATCTATTATATAGAGTCATTACACACAGAGGGATCTATTATATAGAGTCATTACACACAGAGCGATCTATTATATAGAGTCATTACACACAGAGGGATCTATTATATAGAGTCATTACACACAGAGGGATCTATTATATAGAGTCATTACACGCAGGGATATATTATATAGAGTCATTACACACAGGGATATATTATATAGAGTCATTACACACAGAGGGATCTATTATATAGAGTCATTACACACAGAGGGATCTATTATATAGAGTCATTACACACAGAGGGATCTATTATAGAGTCATTAAACACAGAGGGATCTATTATATAGAGTCATTACACGCAGTGGGATCTATTATATAGAGTCATTACACACAGAGTGATCTATTATATAGAGTCATTACACACAGAGGGATCTATTATATAGAGTCATTACACGCAGGGATATATTATATAGAGTCATTACACACAGGGATATATTATATAGAGTCATTACACACAGAGCGATCTATTATATAGAGTCCTTACACAGAGGGATCTATTATATAGAGTCATTACACGCAGAGGGATCTATTATAGAGTCATTACACACAGAGGGATTTATTATATAGAGTCATTACACACAGAGGGATCTATTATATAGAGTCATTACTGTCATGAAAACAACACCCACTCTTGGGTCAGACCTTGCAGCTCTCTGGCGCCCCCTTATCCTGCTGGTCAAACACGGTATTGACAGAGGATAAGCACGGGTGCCGCTGCTCTCATTTATGTCGACTATTGCGGCACGTGATGTGACAGGACGTATATATACCACCAGTTCCTTCCAGGAACGTATATATACCTCCGACCAGCCACCCTCAAACCACAATATCACATAAATACTGGTATACTGCCACCACCGATCGCTTAACAGGTGGATCGGGTACCTGGTAGGTAACGTGAATTAGCGGGTGAGGAACGTGTTTGCTCGACATAGGACAAGAAGAAAGAAACTGGTAAATAATTAATGATTTACTCCCAAAAGGTGGGCAGTGTTTACAAAATATATACAAGATATTATAAAGGAGACAATTTACATGTATGCATCAACAGTTATTAAAATAAAAGGGATAAGTAATAGCAAAACCTGCTTCACAAGGTGATGGTCTCAGATTCTGTGGGAGGGACGGCTCCCCGGAAATTAGAGGTGATTCTTCTTACGCCGCGTGAAGTGCGTGCGTTCGACGTCCCTGAGAAGAATGACCTGAAAATGGCCGATTTGCTTTTTAGTAAGCAGCCAAAACTCTGGGGAACACCCCTTATTTACCTTACAAGGGGGGCTCGGCTTTGCGAGCCCACCCAGCTGCAGAAGACCTAACAGATCCTTCAGATTCCATATCTTGGTGTGGGGGGGTCCCACATCCAAGAGGGAGACATCATCTTGACCGTCACCAATATTCATGAAGATAGATATTAAATATGAAACCTCTATGACGCTCAGAAGCTCAGAATCCATTATCTCAGTTCCCGGTCATTCCTCAGTTATGCAAGTTATACTATTGTAATGGGAAAAAGGTGAGCATTCAAAAAACGTGGTTCCGATGTTTCTGTCAGACCTGTGCGTGATTAAAATTGGCATAAAACGTTTGTACAATTAAACAATGGGATTTTTTGGAGGGATTTTCCGGTTTGTACTAGCGCTTGCCCTGGACTGAGGTTTTATGGCGGGTCATAAAAATTCCTGGTTTGGGGAAAAGCAAAAGTGAGTTCTGTGTCTTCACTTACAAACAGATAGGGGGTGGGGTTTTTTTTTTCCTTTTTTAAAACATCTCTCATTTTTAAAAACTCGGGCAAAAATACCTTTTGCCTGACACACAGTGATCTATTATATAGAGTCATTACACACAGAGGGATCTATTATATAGAGTCATTACACAGACAGGGATCTATTATATAGAGTCATTACACACAGAGGGATCTATTATATAGAGTCATTACACACAGAGGGATCTATTATATAGAGTCATTACACACAGAGGGATCTATTCTATAGAGTCATTACACACAGAGGGATCTATTATATAGAGTCATTACACACAGAGGGATCTATTATATAGAGTCATTACACACAGAGGGATCTATTATATAGAGTCATTACACAAAGAGGGATCTATTATATACAGTCATTACACACAAGGATCTATTATATAGAGTCATTACACACAGAGGGATCTATTATATAGAGTCATTGCACACAGAGGGATCTATTATATAGAGTCATTACACACAGAGGGATCTATTATATAGAGTCATTGCACACAGAGGGATCTATTATATAGAGTCATTGCACACAAGGATCTATTATATAGAGTCATTACACACAGAGTGATCTATTATATAGAGTCATTGCACACAGAGGGATCTATTATAGAGTCATTACACACAGAGGGATCTATTATATAGAGTCGTTACACGCAGGGATATATTATATAGAGTCATTACACACAGGGATATATTATATAGAGTCATTACACACAGAGGGATCTATTATATAGAGTCATTACACACACATGGATCTATTATATAGAGTCATTACACACAGAGGGATCTATTATATAGAGTCATTACACACAGAGGTATCTATTATATAGAGTCATTACACACAGAGGGATCTATTATATAGAGTCATTACACACAGAGCGATCTATTATATAGAGTCATTACACACAGAGGGATCTATTATATAGAGTCATTACACACAGAGGGATCTATTATATAGAGTCATTACACACAGAGGGATCTATTATATAGAGTCATTACACACAGAAGGATCTATTATATAGAGTCATTACACACAGAGGGATCTATTATATAGAGTCATTACACACAGAGGGATCTATTATATAGAGTCATTACACACAGAGGGATCTATTATATAGAGTCATTACACACAGAGGGATCTATTATATAGAGTCATTACACGCACAGTGATCTATTATATAGAGTCATTACACACAGAGGGATCTATTATATAGAGTCATTACACACAGAGGGATCTATTATATAGAGTCATTACGCACAGAGGGATCTATTATATAGAGTCATTACACACAGAGGGATCTATTATATAGAGTCATTACACGCAGAGCGATCTATTATATAGAGTTATTACACGCACAGTGATCTATTATATAGAGTCATTACACACAGAGGGATCTATTATATAGAGTCATTACACACAGAGGGATCTATTATATAGAGTCATTACGCACAGAGGGATCTATTATATAGAGTCATTACACACAGAGGGATCTATTATATAGAGTCATTACACACAGAGCGATCTATTATATAGAGTCATTACACACAGAGTGATCTATTATATAGAGTCATTACACACAGAGGGATCTATTATATAGAGTCATTACACGCAGGGATATATTATATAGAGTCATTACACACAGGGAAATATTATATAGAGTCATTACACACAGAGTGATCTATTATATAGAGTCATTACACACAGAGGGATCTATTATATAGAGTTATTACACACAGAGGGATCTATTATAGAGTCATTAAACACAGAGGGATCTATTATATAGAGTCATTACACGCAGTGGGATCTATTATATAGAGTCATTACACACAGAGTGATCTATTATATAGAGTCATTACACAGAGAGGGATCTATTATATAGAGTCATTACACGCAGGGATATATTATATAGAGTCATTACACACAGGGATATATTATATAGAGTCATTACACACAGAGCGATCTATTATATAGAGTCATTACACAGAGGGATCTATTATATAGAGTCATTACACGCAGAGGGATCTATTATAGAGTCATTACACACAGAGGGATTTATTATATAGAGTCATTACACACAGAGGGATCTATTATATAGAGTCATTACACACAGATGGATCTATTATATAGAGTCATTACACACACATGGATCTATTATATAGAGTCATTACACACAGATGGATCTATTATATAGAGTCATTACACACAGAGGGATCTATTATATAGAGTCATTACACACAGAGGTATCTATTATATAGAGTCATTACACACAGAGGGATCTATTATATAGAGTCATTACACACAGAGGGATCTATTATATAGAGTCATTACACGCAGAGGGATCTATTATATAGAGTCATTACACGCAGAGGGATCTATTGTATAGAGTCATTACACGCAGAGCGATCTATTATATAGAGTCATTACACGCAGAGCGATCTATTATATAGAGTCATTACACGCACAGTGTCATGAAAACAACACCCACTCTTGGGTCAGACCTTGCAGCTCTCTGGCGCCCCCTTATCCTGCTGGTCAAACACGGTATTGACAGAGGATAAGCACGGGTGCAGCTGCTCTCATTTATGTCGACTATTGCGGCACGTGATGTGACAGGACGTATATATACCACCAGTTCCTTCCAGGAACGTATATATACCTCCGACCAGCCACCCTCAAACCACAATATCACATAAATACTGGTATACTGCCACCACCGATCGCTTAACAGGTGGATCGGGTACCTGGTAGGTAACGTGAATTAGCGGGTGAGGAACGTGTTTGCTCGACATAGGACAAGAAGAAAGAAACTGGTAAATAATTAATGATTTACTCCCAAAAGGGGGGCAGTGTTTACAAAATATATACAAGATATTATAAAGGAGACAATTTACATGTATGCATCAACAGTTATTAAAATAAAAGGGATAAGTAATAGCAAAACCTGCTTCACAAGGTGATGGTCTCAGATTCTGTGGGAGGGACGGCTCCCCGGAAATTAGAGGTGATTCTTCTTACGCCGCGTGATGTGCGTGCGTTCGACGTCCCTGAGAAGAATGACCTGAAAATGGCCGATTTGCTTTTTAGTAAGCAGCCAAAACTCTGGGGAACACCCCTTATTTACCTTACAAGGGGGGCTCGGCTTTGCGAGCCCACCCAGCTGCAGAAGACCTAACAGATCCTTCAGATTCCATATCTTGGTGTGGGGGGGTCCCACATCCAAGAGGGAGACATCATCTTGACCGTCACCAATATTCATGAAGATAGATATTAAATATGAAACCTCTATGACGCTCAGAAGCTCAGAATCCATTATCTCAGTTCCCGGTCATTCCTCAGTTATGCAAGTTATACTATTGTAATGGGAAAAAGGTGAGCATTCAAAAAACGTGGTTCCGATGTTTCTGTCAGACCTGTGCGTGATTAAAATTGGCATAAAACGTTTGTACAATTAAACAATGGGATTTTTTGGAGGGATTTTCCGGTTTGTACTAGCGCTTGCCCTGGACTGAGGTTTTATGGCGGGTCATAAAAATTCCTGGTTTGGGGAAAAGCAAAAGTGAGTTCTGTGTCTTCACTTACAAACAGATAGGGGGTGGGGTTTTTTTTTCCTTTTTTAAAACATCTCTCATTTTTAAAAACTCGGGCAAAAATACCTTTTGCCTGACACCTCCCCCTTTTTGACTGCGCTATGGAGGTAGGACCTTCTGGTACTCCTCCAAGCGTATGTCTGGAGGCTCCCCTCGCCGGGACAACCCATCGGCATTGCCATGCTCGCTACCCTTGCGGTGTTGAACAGTAAAGTCGTACTGCTGGAGGGTGAGGCTCCAGCGTAACAACCTTCCGTTGGCACCTGACATGGTGTGCAGCCAACTCAGGGGGTTGTGGTCAGTCACGACAGTGAAGGGGCGCCCGTACAAGTAAGGCTGTAAGCGGTTGAGGGCCCATACAATGGCCAGGCACTCCTTCTCTATGGTGGAATAGGCCACTTCCCTCGGCAGCAGTTTCCGGCTTAGGTACAACACGGGGTGTTCTTGGTTCCCCGAGTCGACCTGGCTGAGTACAGCACCGAGGCCAAATTCACTGGCGTCGGTCTGTACTAAGAGTGGCCGTGTGCCGTCGACCGCCTTTAGTACAGGAGAGCTGCTCAGGGCAGTCTTCAAAGCCCTAAAGGCCACCTCGCATTCATCCGTCCATTTGACGGAATGGGGTAGGCTCTTCCTGGTGAGGTCTGTCAAGGGCTTCGCAAGGCTACTATAGTCCTGCACAAAGCGTCTATAGTACCCTGCGGTGCCCAAGAAGGACTGCACCTGCTTCTTGGTCCTGGGGGTGGGCCAGGACACGATAGCGTCCACCTTCCCAGGCTCTGGCTTCAGAGTACCCCCACCTACCCGGTGCCCCAGGTAGTGGACCTCGTTCATGCCCATCTGGCACTTTCCCGGCTTGATGGTCAAGCCCGCCTGGTGAATGCGCCCGAGCACCTGCTGCAGATGCTCGAGGTGATCCTCCCAGGTGGGACTGAAGATGGCAATGTCATCCAGGTACGCTACTGCGTACCTCTCCAGTCCCTGGAGCAGGTGGTTGACCATTCGCTGGAACGTGGCAGGGGCATTTTTCATGCCGAAGGGCATGACCGTGGATTCATACAATCCGAAGGGGGTGATAAAGGCGGACTTCTCCTGAGCCCCGGGGCTCAAGGGAATCTGCCAATATCCCCGACTCAAATCCATAATGGAGAGATAGCTCGCGCTGGCTAACCGCTCCAGCAGCTCCTCAATGCGTGGCATTGGTTGTGCGTCAGAGGCGGTGATAGCGTTGAGCCCCCTGTAGTCCACACAGAACCGGGTGGTCCGGTCCTTCTTAGGCACCAGGACTACAGGTGAGGCCCACGCGCTCTTGGACCGCTTAATCACCCCCAACTGCAGCATCTCCTCGACCTCCTGGCGCATGACATGCTGCACCTCGTCGGAGATTCGATAGGCTGTCCGCCGGAGTGGGGCATGATTCCCGGTGTCCACTTCATGGACCGCCACTTCAGTCCTGCCAGGCAGGTTGGTGAACACTGCTTGGAAGGGTTTCAGCACTGCTTGCATCTGAGACCTCTGGTCTGCGGATAGCAAGTCGCTTAGCTCTACATCCTCTAGGGACCCGCTGGCCTTCGCTTGGGCGAGCATGTCCAAGAGGGGGTCATCCTCCCCATCCTCGGGCAGGTTGCAGACCGGTAGGACGCAGGTTCCACGTTCTTGATGAGCCTTCATCATATTAACGTGAAACGCCTTCCGCCTACCCCGCTCGTGGTCAAGTGTGATCACGTAGGTGACCGGGTTGAGCTGTTGGTGAATGACGTACGGGCCTTCCCAGGCCGCCTGAAGCTTGTCCTTTGGTACGGGGACCAGCACCCACACCTTCTGACCCACCTGGTAGGTCCGTTCTCGGGCGTTCTGGTCGTACCAATGCTTCTGGTCAGCCTGGGCTTGCGCCATGTTGTCATGCACCAACTGCGTCAAGGTCTGCATCTTGTCACGGAAGCGCATGACATACTCCACGATGGACACTCCTGGGGAGCTCGGCTCTTCTTCCCAGAATTCCCTTATCAACCCAAGGGGTCCTCGGACACGCCTGCCATACAGGAGCTCAAAGGGGGAGAACCCCGTCGAGGCCTGTGGAACCTCTCTGTAAGCAAATAGCAGGTGTGGGAGGTAACGCTCCCAGTCGCGACCCTGGGTCTCAACCAGCATTTTTAACATCTGTTTGAGGGTACCGTTGAATCGCTCACACAAACCATTGGTCTGTGGGTGATACGCACTCGATACCAGATGCTGCACCTGCATTTTCTTACATAGGGCCTCCATTAAGCGTGACATGAACTGAGTCCCCTGGTCGGTAAGCATCTCCCTGGGAAATCCTACTCGCGAAAAGATGGCCAAGAGGGCGTCCGCCACCTTATCCGCCCTAATTGAGGACAGGGCTACTGCCTCCGGATACCGGGTAGCATAGTCTACCACGGTAAGGATGAATCGTTTTCCAGAGCTGCTGGGTATGGCCAGTGGTCCCACAATGTCCACAGCAATCCTCTGGAAAGGCTCCTCTATCACTGGCAAAGAGATCAGGGGGGCTTTGGGGGCCGGCCCTGACTTTCCCACTCTTTGACACGTGGTACAGGAGCGACAGTAGTTCACCACATCTGTCCTCATTTTGGGCCAATAAAAGTGATGAGACAGCCGGGCCTTGGTTTTGCTAACCCC
The DNA here is from genome assembly GCF_046119375.1 of Phyllobates terribilis. Lineage (NCBI taxonomy): Eukaryota > Metazoa > Chordata > Amphibia > Anura > Dendrobatidae > Phyllobates > Phyllobates terribilis. The sequence continues at coordinate 315,944,045 of NW_027362772.1, forward strand.
CAAGTGTCCAGCGAGTGGAATTTCATGGGCGATCCGCAACAACTCGTCCCTGAATTGGTAGGGGACGACCAGCTGTCTTTCCCTCAGCCACTCCTGTTGGGGTGTACAGGGAACTGTCTCTCGGTACAACCTCCCTTGGTCCCAGAATACCCTCTCCTTATCCGACTCGGAGGTGGGTTTCTCCGCGAGGCTCCTTAACGTCTCCAGACTATCATCTGAGTGCAGAGCTGCCTGAAACTCCTGGCTGGAGGAAGCCAGAAGTGAGGTTAAGGCCACGTCCTCACTGGGACCCTCTGGGACCGGCTCTGGGTCCATACCTGATTCAGTTATTCCTCTGTTCGAGGGGGGTCCAGAAGGCAGGGCGTTACTTGCATTCTGGGCACTCTGACTGCGGGTAACAGCGGCTATATAGGCCGTCTCCCCGGGGAATAACACCGTCTCATTAGCCTGAGAGGCCATGAGAACTACTTCTCCATCATCCTCCATTACCTCAGGCACAGTGCTACGTATGCGGCAGCTACCATCAGCCAGGTCTCCATCTGTTGTGACACTGGTCACTGGCACAGCACCACCTGCTTCATGGTCCTCGTGCCTCTCCCCATTACCCTTGGCACTGACATTTGCTCCTGCTAGGGGATCCTCAGCAACATCACCCCGCAGAGTGACATGGCTGAGTTCTCCTGCACCTTCCAATACAACAACATCATCATCATCATCATCATCATCACCATCATCATGTAAAGCATTGACATTCACATTATTAGCATTAACCTTACCAACCGTATCAGATCGGGGAGGGGTGTCAGGGACATAATAAGCAAACATCCTCCCCAAATCAGTTCCCAACAAAACATTTGCAGGTAGGTTTTTGGATACTCCCACTTCCTTCACCCCACTCCCCGCACCCCAATCAATAAAAACCCGGGCCATGGGCAAGGGGCATCGGACGCCCCCAATCCCAGTGACAGTCAGGGTCTTTCCTGGAATAAGCGCTTCAGGGGACACCAGTTCAGGTCGGATGAGGGTTCGTTCGGCCCCAGTGTCCTTGAGGCCTACAGTGAGAGTGTCCCCCACCCTGACAGACTGAAAGTTTTCACAGGCCCTCCCAACCGGCCCACCCACCAAAAGAACAGAAGCATTAGGCCCTGGGGCCTTGGATGGGGGGTTCTTCCTCTGCTTCTCTGGGCAAGTGGCGCTGAGATGACCAGTCTGGTTGCAGGAATAACACCTGCGGGCATCGGATGCAGGCAGGGCCTTGGCAACGGGAAAAAGGCTTCCGGAAGGTCGGCTGGCAGGGGCAGGGATGGTGGTTGATGGCTTACCCCCTTTCCAGCTGGCGACGACCGGCTTCCGCACCTCTGGTCTCCGGTTGGCCTCGTAGGTGTCTGCGATCTGCGCTGCTTTATTGGCATCAGGTGGCTCCCGATCCATCACGAACTGCCGTACCTCAGTCGGACACAGATGCAGGAACTGGTCTTTCACCATCAGGTCCTTTAGCTGCTCAAAGGTGGTCACTGACAGTCCTTGGATCCACTGCTCAAAGTTGATTCTGAGCCCGTCTACCACATCACGGTAGGTGTCCTGTGGTCCACGCTGGAGGGTTCTGAATTTTTTCCGGTAAACCTCCGGAGTCAGCTGGTACTTTTTTATCAGGGCCTGCTTGACGGCCTCATAGTCTCCATCCTGCTCTCGAGGGAGGGAAGCAAACACCTCCAAAGCTTTTCCTCGGAGCCCTGGAGTCAAATATCTTGCCCATTGGTCCATGGGCAGCTGATACTGCCTGCAGGCCTTTTCAAAGCCTCGCAGAAATGTGTCCAAGTCCCCATCCTTTTCCATCACAGGGAAGTGCTCAGGACGAGGTTTAAAGCAGCTGGCACTGTTGGACTCACGGGTCTGCGTAGAGGGCGACTCCTTCTGAATCCGGGCTAGCTCCAGCTGGTGTTGTCGGTCAGCTTGTCGCTCAGCAGCCTCTCGGTCAGCTTGTCGCTCAGCCCGCTCCTGGAATTTCAGGATCAGCTCCAGTCGTCCATCATGATTGTCTGTGGCGAGCTCCTCCAAGGCCATCTGCAGGTGGGGGTCCACACTACCCTGGTTGTGGGTATGGCTGGCAATCACCGGTTGGACCCCGGCAGCAACACCATCCGGGCCCTGGCTGGCCGCCCCCTCATCAGGGCTCTGCTGTCGGACGGGCTCTGCAGCACCTTGTAACAGTTCAGAAATCATTTGTTCTTTGCTTTTGCCGTGGGGGTCAATGCCTTTGGTTATACATATTCCAGTAAGAGTGTCCTTTTTCTGCTGGTGATACCAGGACTCCCCAACTACGACCATGATCACCAAAATAAAAATAGAAAAGAAAAAGCGAAGAAGGGTAGGGGTAACTGCTACACATACAGTATTGTCTCAGATCTAATAAACACTGAGTTCGATCTTCAAAACTTTTGTGCAAGTTTTTAGTGAGAGGAATGATTGCTCAAACCAGATCACTAATGTCCTATGATCCCACCGCTTGCCACCAATTTGTCATGAAAACAACACCCACTCTTGGGTCAGACCTTGCAGCTCTCTGGCGCCCCCTTATCCTGCTGGTCAAACACGGTATTGACAGAGGATAAGCACGGGTGCCGCTGCTCTCATTTATGTCGACTATTGCGGCACGTGATGTGACAGGACGTATATATACCACCAGTTCCTTCCAGAAACGTATATATACTTCCGACCAGCCACCCTCAAACCACAATATCACATAAATACTGGTATACTGCCACCACCGATCGCTTAACAGGTGGATCGGGTACCTGGTAGGTAACGTGAATTAGCGGGTGAGGAACGTGTTTGCTCGACATAGGACAAGAAGAAAGAAACTGGTAAATAATAATGATTTACTCCCAAAAGGTGGGCAGTGTTTACAAAATATATACAAGATATTATAAAGGAGACAATTTACATGTATGCATAAACAGTTATTAAAATAAAAGGGATAAGTAATAGCAAAACCTGCTTCACAAGGTGATGGTCTCAGATTCTGTGGGAGGGACGGCTCCCCGGAAATTAGAGGTGATTCTTCTTACGCCGCGTGAAGTGCGTGCGTTCGACGTCCCTGAGAAGAATGACCTGAAAATGGCCGATTTGCTTTTTAGTAAGCAGCCAAAACTCTGGGGAACACCCCTTATTTACCTTACAAGGGGGGCTCGGCTTTGCGAGCCCACCCAGCTGCAGAAGACCTAACAGATCCTTCAGATTCCATATCTTGGTGTGGGGGGGTCCCACATCCAAGAGGGAGACATCATCTTGACCGTCACCAATATTCATGAAGATAGATATTAAATATGAAACCTCTATGACGCTCAGAAGCTCAGAATCCATTATCTCAGTTCCCGGTCATTCCTCAGTTATGCAAGTTATACTATTGTAATGGGAAAAAGGTGAGCATTCAAAAAACGTGGTTCCGATGTTTCTGTCAGACCTGTGCGTGATTAAAATTGGCATAAAACGTTTGTACAATTAAACAATGGGATTTTTTGGAGGGATTTTCCGGTTTGTACTAGCGCTTGCCCTGGACTGAGGTTTTATGGCGGGTCATAAAAATTCCTGGTTTGGGGAAAAGCAAAAGTGAGTTCTATGTCTTCACTTACAAACAGATAGGGGGTGGGGTTTTTTTTTTCCTTTTTTAAAACATCTCTCATTTTTAAAAACTCGGGCAAAAATACCTTTTGCCTGACAATTACACACACATGGATCTATTATATAGAGTCATTACACACAGAGGGATCTATTATATAGAGTCATTACACACAGATGGATCTATTATATAGAGTCATTACACACACATGGATCTATTATATAGAGTCATTACACACAGATGGATCTATTATATAGAGTCATTACACGCAGTGGGATCTATTATATAGAGTCATTACACACAGAGTGATCTATTATATAGAGTCATTACACACAGAGGGATCTATTATATAGAGTCATTACACGCAGGGATATATTATATAGAGTCATTACACACAGGGATATATTATATAGAGTCATTACACACAGAGCGATCTATTATATAGAGTCATTACACAGAGGGATCTATTATATAGAGTCATTACACGCAGAGGGATCTATTATAGAGTCATTACACACAGAGGGATTTATTATATAGAGTCATTACACACAGAGGGATCTATTATATAGAGTCATTACACACACATGGATCTATTATATAGAGTCATTACACACAGAGGGATCTATTATATAGAGTCATTACACACAGAGGTATCTATTATATAGAGTCATTACACACAGAGGGATCTATTATATAGAGTCATTACACACAGAGGGATCTATTATATAGAGTCATTACACGCAGAGGGATCTATTATATAGAGTCATTACACGCAGAGGGATCTATTATATAGAGTCATTACACGCAGAGCGATCTATTATATAGAGTCATTACACGCAGAGCGATCTATTATATAGAGTCATTACACGCACAGTGATCTATTATATAGAGTCATTACACACAGAGGGATCTATTATATAGAGTCATTACACAGACAGGGATCTATTATATAGAGTCATTACACACAGAGGGATCTATTATATAGAGTCATTACACACAGAGGGATTTATTATATAGAGTCATTACACACAGAGCGATCTATTATATAGAGTCATTACACACAGAGGGATCTATTATATAGAGTCATTACACACAGAGGGATCTATTATATAGAGTCATTACACACAGAGGGATCTATTATATAGAGTCATTACACACAGAAGGATCTATTATATAGAGTCATTACACACAGAGGGATCTATTATATAGAGTCATTACACACAGAGGGATCTATTATATAGAGTCATTACACACAGAGGGATCTATTATATAGAGTCATTACACACAGAGGGATCTATTATATAGAGTCATTACACGCACAGTGATCTATTATATAGAGTCATTACACACAGAGGGATCTATTATATAGAGTCATTACACACAGAGGGATCTATTATATAGAGTCATTACGCACAGAGGGATCTATTATATAGAGTCATTACACACAGAGGGATCTATTATATAGAGTCATTACACACAGAGCGATCTATTATATAGAGTCATTACACACAGAGAGATCTATTATATAGAGTCATTACACACAGAGGGATCTATTATATAGAGTCATTACACGCAGGGATATATTATATAGAGTCATTACACACAGGGATATATTATATAGAGTCATTACACACAGAGTGATCTATTATATAGAGTCATTACACACAGAGGGATCTATTATATAGAGTTATTACACACAGAGGGATCTATTATAGAGTCATTAAACACAGAGGGATCTATTATATAGAGTCATTACACGCAGTGGGATCTATTATATAGAGTCATTACACACAGAGTGATCTATTATATAGAGTCATTACACACAGAGGGATCTATTATTCAGAGTCATTACACGCAGGGATATATTATATAGAGTCATTACACACAGGGATATATTATATAGAGTCATTACACACAGAGCGATCTATTATATAGAGTCATTACACAGAGGGATCTATTATATAGAGTCATTACACGCAGAGGGATCTATTATAGAGTCATTACACACAGAGGGATTTATTATATAGAGTCATTACACACAGAGGGATCTATTATATAGAGTCATTACACACAGATGGATCTATTATATAGAGTCATTACACACACATGGATCTATTATATAGAGTCATTACACACAGATGGATCTATTATATAGAGTCATTACACACAGAGGGATCTATTATATAGAGTCATTACACGCAGAGCGATCTATTATATAGAGTCATTACACGCAGAGCGATCTATTATATAGAGTCATTACACGCAGAGCGATCTATTATATAGAGTCATTACACGCACAGTGATCTATTATATAGAGTCATTACACACAGAGGGATCTATTATATAGAGTCATTACACAGAGAGGGATCTATTATATAGAGTTATTACACACAGAGAGATCTATTATATAGAGTCATTACACACAGAGGGATCTATTATATAGAGTCATTACACACAGAGCGATCTATTATATAGAGTCATTACACACAGAGGGATCTATTATATAGAGTCATTACACACAGAGGGATCTATTATATAGAGTCATTACACACAGAGGGATCTATTATATAGAGTCATTACACACAGAGGGATCTATTTTATAGAGTCATTACACACAGAGTGATCTATTATATAGAGTCATTACACACAGAGGGATCTATTATATAGAGTCATTACACGCAGGGATATATTATATAGAGTCATTACACACAGGGATATATTATATAGAGTCATTACACACAGAGTGATCTATTATATAGAGTCATTACACACAGAGGGATCTATTATATAGAGTCATTACACACAGAGGGATCTATTATAGAGTCATTAAACACAGAGGGATCTATTATATAGAGTCATTACACGCAGTGGGATCTATTATATAGAGTCATTACACACAGAGTGATCTATTATATAGAGTCATTACACACAGAGGGATCTATTACATAGAGTCATTACACGCAGGGATATATTATATAGAGTCATTACACACAGGGATATATTATATAGAGTCATTACACACAGAGCGATCTATTATATAGAGTCATTACACAGAGGGATCTATTATATAGAGTCATTACACGCAGAGGGATCTATTATAGAGTCATTACACACAGAGGGATTTATTATATAGAGTCATTACACACAGAGGGATCTATTATATAGAGTCATTACACACACATGGATCTATTATATAGAGTCATTACACACAGATGGATCTATTATATAGAGTCATTACACACAGAGGGATCTATTATATAGAGTCATTACACACAGAGGTATCTATTATATAGAGTCATTACACACAGAGGGATCTATTATATAGAGTCATTACACACAGAGGGATCTATTATATAGAGTCATTACACGCAGAGGGATCTATTATATAGAGTCATTACACGCAGAGGGATCTATTATATAGAGTCATTACACGCAGAGCGATCTATTATATAGAGTCATTACACGCAGAGCGATCTATTATATAGAGTCATTACACGCACAGTGATCTATTATATAGAGTCATTACACCCAGAGGGATCTATTATATAGAGTCATTACACAGACAGGGATCTATTATATAGAGTCATTACACACAGAGGGATCTATTATATAGAGTCATTACACACAGAGGGATCTATTATATAGAGTCATTACACACAGAGCGATCTATTATATAGAGTCATTACACACAGAGGGATCTATTATATAGAGTCATTACACACAGAGGGATCTATTATATAGAGTCATTACACACAGAGGGATCTATTATATAGAGTCATTACACACAGAAGGATCTATTATATAGAGTCATTACACACAGAGGGATCTATTATATAGAGTCATTACACACAGAGGGATCTATTATATAGAGTCATTACACACAGAGGGATCTATTATATAGAGTCATTACACACAGAGGGATCTATTATATAGAGTCATTACACGCACAGTGATCTATTATATAGAGTCATTACACACAGAGGGATCTATTATATAGAGTCATTACACACAGAGGGATCTATTATATAGAGTCATTACGCACAGAGGGATCTATTATATAGAGTCATTACACACAGAGGGATCTATTATATAGAGTCATTACACGCAGAGCGATCTATTATATAGAGTTATTACACGCACAGTGATCTATTATATAGAGTCATTACACACAGAGGGATCTATTATATAGAGTCATTACACACAGAGGGATCTATTATATAGAGTCATTACGCACAGAGGGATCTATTATATAGAGTCATTACACACAGAGGGATCTATTATATAGAGTCATTACACACAGAGCGATCTATTATATAGAGTCATTACACACAGAGTGATCTATTATATAGAGTCATTACACACAGAGGGATCTATTATATAGAGTCATTACACGCAGGGATATATTATATAGAGTCATTACACACAGGGAAATATTATATAGAGTCATTACACACAGAGTGATCTATTATATAGAGTCATTACACACAGAGGGATCTATTATATAGAGTTATTACACACAGAGGGATCTATTATAGAGTCATTAAACACAGAGGGATCTATTATATAGAGTCATTACACGCAGTGGGATCTATTATATAGAGTCATTACACACAGAGTGATCTATTATATAGAGTCATTACACACAGAGGGATCTATTATATAGAGTCATTACACGCAGGGATATATTATATAGAGTCATTACACACAGGGATATATTATATAGAGTCATTACACACAGAGCGATCTATTATATAGAGTCATTACACAGAGGGATCTATTATATAGAGTCATTACACGCAGAGGGATCTATTATAGAGTCATTACACACAGAGGGATTTATTATATAGAGTCATTACACACAGAGGGATCTATTATATAGAGTCATTACACACAGATGGATCTATTATATAGAGTCATTACACACACATGGATCTATTATATAGAGTCATTACACACAGATGGATCTATTATATAGAGTCATTACACACAGAGGGATCTATTATATAGAGTCATTACACACAGAGGTATCTATTATATAGAGTCATTACACACAGAGGGATCTATTATATAGAGTCATTACACACAGAGGGATCTATTATATAGAGTCATTACACGCAGAGGGATCTATTATATAGAGTCATTACACGCAGAGGGATCTATTGTATAGAGTCATTACACGCAGAGCGATCTATTATATAGAGTCATTACACGCAGAGCGATCTATTATATAGAGTCATTACACGCACAGTGATCTATTATATAGAGTCATTACACACAGAGGGATCTATTATATAGAGTCATTACACAGACAGGGATCTATTATATAGAGTCATTACACACAGAGGGATCTATTATATAGAGTCATTACACACAGAGGGATCTATTATATAGAGTCATTACACACAGAGCGATCTATTATATAGAGTCATTACACACAGAGGGATCTATTATATAGAGTCATTACACACAGAGGGATCTATTATATAGAGTCATTACACACAGAGGGATCTATTATATAGAGTCATTACACACAGAAGGATCTATTATATAGAGTCATTACACACAGAGCGATCTATTATATAGAGTCATTACACACAGAGGGATCTATTATATAGAGTCATTACACACAGAGGGATCTGATATATAGAGTCATTACACACAGAGGGATCTATTATATAGAGTCATTACACGCACAGTGATCTATTATATAGAGTCATTACACACAGAGGGATCTATTATATAGAGTCATTACACACAGAGGGATCTATTATATAGAGTCATTACGCACAGAGGGATCTATTATATAGAGTCATTACACACAGAGGGATCTATTATATAGAGTCATTACACGCAGAGCGATCTATTATATAGAGTTATTACACGCACAGTGATCTATTATATAGAGTCATTACACACAGAGGGATCTATTATATAGAGTCATTACACACAGAGGGATCTATTATATAGAGTCATTACGCACAGAGGGATCTATTATATAGAGTCATTACACACAGAGGGATCTATTATATAGAGTCATTACACACAGAGCGATCTATTATATAGAGTCATTACACACAGAGTGATCTATTATATAGAGTCATTACACACAGAGGGATCTATTATATAGAGTCATTACACGCAGGGATATATTATATAGAGTCATTACACACAGGGATATATTATATAGAGTCATTACACACAGAGTGATCTATTATATAGAGTCATTACACACAGAGGGATCTATTATATAGAGTCATTACACGCAGGGATATATTATATAGAGTCATTACACACAGGGATATATTATATAGAGTCATTACACACAGAGCGATCTATTATATAGAGTCATTACACAGAGGGATCTATTATATAGAGTCATTACACACAGATGGATCTATTATATAGAGTCATTACACACAGAGGGATCTATTATATAGAGTCATTACACACAGAGGGATCTATTATATAGAGTCATTACACACAGAGGGTTCTGTTATATAGAGTCATTACACGCAGAGGGATCTATTATATAGAGTCATTACACGCAGAGGGATCTATTATATAGAGTCATTACACGCAGAGCGATCTATTATATAGAGTCATTACACGCAGAGCGATCTATTATATAGAGTCATTACACGCACAGTGATCTATTATATAGAGTCATTACACACAGAGGGATCTATTATATAGAGTCATTACACAGAGAGGGATCTATTATATAGAGTCATTACACACAGAGGGATCTATTATATAGAGTCATTACACACAGAGCGATCTATTATATAGAGTCATTACACACAGAGTGATCTATTATATAGAGTCATTACACACAGAGCGATCTATTATATAGAGTCATTACACGCAGGGATATATTATATAGAGTCATTACACACAGGGATATATTATATAGAGTCATTACACACAGAGCGATCTATTATATAGAGTCATTACACAGAGGGATCTATTATATAGAGTCATTACACGCAGAGGGATCTATTATAGAGTCATTACACACAGAGGGATTTATTATATAGAGTCATTACACACAGAGGGATCTATTATATAGAGTCATTACACACACATGGATCTATTATATAGAGTCATTACACACAGATGGATCTATTATATAGAGTCATTACACACAGAGGGATCTATTATATAGAGTCATTACACACAGAGGTATCTATTATATAGAGTCATTACACGCAGAGGGATCTATTATATAGAGTCATTACACGCAGAGGGATCTATTATATAGAGTCATTACACGCAGAGCGATCTATTATATAAAGTCATTACACGCAGAGCGATCTATTATATAGAGTCATTACACGCACAGTGATCTATTATATAGAGTCATTACACACAGAGGGATCTATTATATAGAGTCATTACACAGACAGGGATCTATTATATAGAGTCATTACACACAGAGAGATCTATTATATAGAGTCATTACACACAGAGGGATCTATTATATAGAGTCATTACACACAGAGCGATCTATTATATAGAGTCATTACACACAGAGGGATCTATTATATAGAGTCATTACACACAGAGGGATCTATTATATAGAGTCATTACACACAGAGGGATCTATTATATAGAGTCATTACACACAGAGGGATCTATTTTATAGAGTCATTACACACAGAGTGATCTATTATATAGAGTCATTACACACAGAGGGATCTATTATATAGAGTCATTACACGCAGGGATATATTATATAGAGTCATTACACACAGGGATATATTATATAGAGTCATTACACACAGAGTGATCTATTATATAGAGTCATTACACACAGAGGGATCTATTATATAGAGTCATTACACACAGAGGGATCTATTATAGAGTCATTAAACACAGAGGGATCTATTATATAGAGTCATTACACGCAGTGGGATCTATTATATAGAGTCATTACACACAGAGTGATCTATTATATAGAGTCATTACACACAGAGGGATCTATTATATAGAGTCATTACACGCAGGGATATATTATATAGAGTCATTACACACAGAGGGATCTATTATATAGAGTCATTACACACAGAGCAATCTATTATATAGAGTCATTACACAGAGGGATCTATTATATAGAGTCATTACACACAGAGGGATCTATTATATAGAGTCATTACACACAGAGGGAGCTATTATATAGAGTCATTACACACAGAGGGATCTATTATATAGAGTCATTACACACAGAGTGATCTATTATATAGAGTCATTACACACAGAGGGATCTATTATAGAGTCATTACACACAGAGGGATTTATTATATAGAGTCATTACACACAGCGGGATCTATTATATAGAGTCATTACACACACATGGATCTATTATATAGAGTCATTACACACAGATGGATCTATTATATAGAGTCATTACACACAGAGGGATCTATTATATAGAGTCATTACACACAGAGGTATCAAAAACCAGGGGAGGAGTCCTGAGGAGATAATTTACATATTCCCACTGCATTTTGGGGTAAGTGAAGAGTCTCCGTGAGCTCAAAGAACACTGGATTTTGGCTGTTGGAGCTGAAAAGAGGACATCGGTAAACCGCGCGCTGGTAGGCGCGCGCATTTTGAAGCTTTTTTTTTTTTTAAGCTTTTTTCACTGTTTTCAGAACATTAACAATAAGAACATGGAAGAGTCCAGGAGCCATTTGGTGAGCTGCATATCCTGCTACATGTTCACAGACTTGCCAGTGGAAAAGCCAAACTTCACATGCCAGAAATGCAGCTTGTGTCCCTGTTGGAGGAAAAGTTGCGAAATCTAGAAGAGAGGTTAACTACCTTGAAAATCATTAAGGAAGGTGAAGAGTTCTTAGACAGAGCAGAATTATCTCTTCATGATTCAGAAAGAGAAGAAATTCGAACTGCACCTGAGGAAACAGAGGAATGGAAGCCTGTGACCCACAGAAGCCGGAGGATCGAGAGGCAGTCAGCACCCATACTGCTCAGGAACCAGTACCAGGCTCTCACGCAGGAGAACCATGAAGAAATACAGCAAGATAAGACTTTGCCAGCAATGAATAACCTTGTAAGCCCTCAGAATCCTCCTGGATGGAGAAAGAAGAATGTTGTGAAGAAAAAACGGAGAGTGGTGGTCATGGGGGATTCCCTGTTAAGAGGAACAGAGGCCGCTATCTGCAGACCAGACATAACCTCAAGAGAAATGTGCTGTCTTCCAGGAGCAAAAATTAAAGATGTGTCTGACAGGATATCAAGACTCTTCAGACCTACAGATCACTACCCATTCCTGCTAATACATGTGGGGACAAATGACACCGCAAGAAAGGACCTGGAAACCATCTGCAGTGACTTTGAAGACTTGGGCAAGAAAGTGAAAGAATTGGGAGCGCAGGTGGTCTTCTCATCCATCCTCCCAGTGGATGGCCATGGAACAATGAGGTGGAATAAGATTCTACAGGTGAACAACTGGCTACGTCGATGGTGCCGTCAACAAGGATTTGGATTTCTGGATCACGGAATGAATTACCTATACGATGGACTACTTGCTAGAGATGGGGTGCACCTTACGAAGACTGGAAAACATGTATTTGGAAGTCGCCTTGCTACACTCATCAGAAGAGCTTTATACCAGAACAATGTGGGAAGGGAAGCAAAAGGCCAGAAAAAGCCATACAGCTGACAAATACTATTGAGATCTCTGCTACTGGAAGTGGAAAGGAAGAACAAAGACCAAAAAATCTAAATAATAAAAATATGGGAGGAAGAGAAACCAATCACAAACTAAAATGTTTTTATACAAATGCACAAAGCATGGGCAACAAACAAGGAGAATTGGAACTACTAATGCAGGAAAAGGAATATGATGTCATTGGAATCACTGAAACTTGGTGGGACGATACACATGATTGGAATAAAAGGCTAAAAGGATACAACTTATTTGCAAGAAACAGACTTGATAAACGAGGAGGAGGTGTCGCATTGTATGTTAGAAAAGCGAATATCTGCACAGAGATTGAAGCTTCAGAGACTGGGAGTTCTGTGGAAACTGTTTGGGTAAGAATACAAGGAGAGAACAACGGAAAGGACACCATTGTAGGCATTTACTACAGGCCACCTGGGCAAGCTGAATATATGGATGAACTCTTTATGTATCAAATGACCAAGTTCTCCAAAAAATATGACGTAGTGGTCATGGGAGATTTCAACTATCCAGACATTTGTTGGGAATCTCTCTCAAGTAAAACTAACAGGTCAAGCAAATTCTTATCCTCTCTTGCTGACAACTTTATCTTCCAAAAGGTAGGGGAGAAAACAAGGGGATCTGCTACTTTGGATCTAATCCTTATAAACAAGGAGGAAATGGTTGAGGAGGTAAAAGTGGCTGGGACCCTAGGAGGCAGCGATCATGCTATTATAGAATTTTGGATAACTAGAGGAGGAAGACATGTGAAGACTCAAACTTCAAGGTTACTGTTATGTTCTGCTACCAAAGCTAAGGAAAGAGAGGAGATCTGTCCCTACTATAGGACTCAGCTGAATCCCTACGATGTAACAGGGAACCTGATCCTGCGATCAGACCTGCTAAAGTCCTAATCTAGTCTGTACGGAGACCTATAGATGTGGGGAGGGAATCCCTACAAGTACTAAGGACTGGGAGGAATATGGGACACCTCCTAACAGAAATAGTAGCAGACAGACGAACAAACAAAATAGATAGAACCTAGAGGTCCGTAGACCAAGCAAACTAACAGAGTTAGATACAGAGCACAGGCTAGCTAGAAAGTAGATATACAATGAAGTCCAGCAAAGCCAGAAGGGCGGAGCAGGATTAAATAGGCCAACAAGGTCATGTGACCAGCAAAGGAAAAAAAAACTAACAGCAAGGTTCTAACAGTACCCCCCCTTCTAAGAGGATCCTCCGGATCCCCTAGGACCAGGCTTATCAGGAAATCTCCTGTGAAACGCTCTGATAAGTCTGGACGCGGAAACATCATCTGACCTCACCCAAGAGTTATCCTCGGGTCCGAAACCTTTCCAGGCCACAAGATACTGCAAACTACCTCTATACCGTCTAGAGTCAAGGATGCGAGAAATTTCATATTCCCCGTCCTCCACCACCGGAGGAACAGAGGCAGAGGCGTCACCATCCGACACAACAGCTTTTTTTAACAGAGAGACATGAAAGACCGGATTAATTCTCCAGGAGGTAGGAACCTCCAACCTAACAGCAGATTGGTTGACAACCTGAAGCACCTTAAAGGGCCCTACAAACTTGGGACCCAATTTCTTAGAAGGAATCCTCAACCGCAGATTCCTAGAGGACAACCAAACCATGTCACCAACAGCGAACAAAACCTCCTGTCGTTTCCTATCAAAGTAATCTTTAGATTTTCTGTTGGCCTCCTGAAGATTACCACGCACATCCGTCCAAACTCTTTCCAAATCACCGGAAAAATTCTCCTCCTCAGGCACGGCAGATCCCAACTTGGAGAACGACCCAAACGACGGATGTCTCCCAGAACAACAAAAAAAAGGCGAACATCCAGCAGAAGAAGATGTATGATTGTTCAGAGCAAAATCGGCAAGTGGCAGAAACTCAGACCACCCCTCTTGATTGTCTGCCACAAAACAACGCAAGAACTGCTCAACATCCTGGTTTTTCCTTTCTGTCTGGCCATTAGATTCAGGATGATATCCGGACGAAAACGACAAATGAATTCCCAACCTGCCACAAAAGGCACGCCAAAAACGAGCCACGAACTGAGGACCCCTATCAGAAACAATGTCAGTAGGAACGCCATGAAGTCTGACAATTTCCTTGACAAAGGCCTTAGCGAGAGTTTTAGCGCAGGGCAGTTTGACGAAGGGAACTAAGTGACACATCTTGCTAAAACGGTCCACGACCACCCAGATGACAGTAAAACCCTCAGAGGGGGGAAGGTCAGTTATAAAGTCCATAACCAAATGTGTCCAAGGAGCACTGGGGACCTCCAAAGGACAAAGCAACCCCGCAGCAGGAGTATGTGGGGACTTAGATCTAGCACATATAGTACATTGGCGCACCCACTTAATGACTTCCTTCTGCCATCCAGGCCACCAAAAACTGCGACCCACCAGTCTCTTGGTCTCAGAGATTCCGGGATGACCTGCCAACCGAGATTCGTGACACTCAACAAACAAATCTCTCCTAAAGGTCCCAGGCACAAACAACCTCCCATGAGGAGTGTTAGATGGGGCATTCTCCTGAGCTTTAAGAATCTCATCTTCCAAAACGGAGTCTAAAGCAGCTATCACAACACCTTCTTGTAAAATGTTTTCCTCTTTCTCAGCACCGACTATGGGAGAAAAACTGCGAGACAAGGCATCCGCCTTAACATTCTTAGTACCAGGGATGTAAGTAACGGAGAAATTAAACCGCGAGAAAAACAGTGCCCACCTAGCCTGACGGGCATTCAGGCGCTTGGCAGCATCAAGATATATCAGATTTTTATGATCCGTAAGAACCTGAACGGGAAATTCCGCACCTTCCAAGAAGTGGCGCCAGTGTTCAAATGCGAGTTTAATAGCCAATAATTCCCGATTACCAATATCGTAATTCAGTTCAGTCTCCGAAAATTTTTTTGAAAAAAAGGCACAGGGATGTAATCCATCCCCGTTATCCTGAGACAATACTGCGCCAACCCCCACAGAGGAAGCATCAACCTCAACCAAAAACGGCCTAGTAACATCAGGCTGCATAAGGATGGGAGCAGAGGTGAACCTCTCCTTGAGATACACAAAAGCTTCAATGGCCTCAGAAGACCACTGAACCGCATCAGCACCTTTCCTGGTGAGATCAGTCAGAGGTTTGACAATACTAGAAAAATTTTTTATGAATTTTCTATAGTAATTGGCGAAACCCAAAAACCTCTGTATCGATTTCAAACCAATAGGCCTAGGCCATTCCTGCACAGCCTGAACCTTAACCGGATCCATCTCAAAACCTTCACTGGAGATAATGTAGCCCAAAAAACTAATTCTCTGTACAGCGAACTCACATTTCTCCAGCTTAGCAAAAAGCGAATTGTCCATTAATAACTGTAATACCTCACGCACGCTCCGCCAATGAGACTCCAGATCCGGCGAATAAATCAAAATGTCATCCAAATACACAACCACATTTTTACCGATCAAAGGTCTAAGGATGTCATTAATAAGATTCTGAAAAAATGCAGGAGCATTAGTAAGACCAAAAGGCATAACCAGATTCTCAAAATGACCCACAGGAGTGTTAAAAGCAGTCTTCCATTCATCACCCTCCTTCATGCGCAACAGATTGTATGCCCCCTTAAGGTCAATTTTAGAGAACCACTTGGCCCCCAATAACTGGTTAAACAGATCAGGAATCAATGGCAGTGGGTAAGGATTGCGTACCGTAATTTTGTTAATCTCACGAAAATCCAGACAAGGACGTAAACCGCCGTCCTTTTTTTTTACAAAAAAAAATCCAACCGCCACAGGAGACTTAGAGGGCCTAATGTGACCGGCGGCCAAACTTGTCTGTATGTATTCCTCCAAAGCCTTCCTCTCAGGAATAGTAAGGTTAAATAAACGACTTTTAGGAAGAGTCGCTCCAGGGACAAATTCAATAGAACAATCATAGTCTCTATGGGGAGGCAAAACCTGCGATTCCTTCTCAGAAAAAACTCTCCAAAAATCCTGAATAGGAACAGGCAATTCTCCCCTATCCAAAGCTGCAATACGCCCATTACAACACTTGTCATAACATTTATGGCTCCAGGATTTAATTTCACTGGTAGACCAATCCAGTACAGGATTGTGAAATTTTAACCAGGGCAATCCCAATATTACTGGAGAAGGCAAGTTATTCAACACTACCAAATCCAATTTCTCATGGTGAACACCATTAATAGTGAGAGGAAATTCACAGACCTTGAGAGTAATATTCTTCAAAGGGGAGCCATCCACAGAAACCACAGCAATGGGGGATGATAAAGGTTCAGGTTTTAAATTGAGTTTTTCCACGAATCCCCCATCAATTACATTCAGTGTAGACCCGCAATCAACAAACACCCGAAATTCCATTAATTTTTCCTGAGCAATCGTGGAAGCAGCTAAAAATACACCCTTGGAATTTAAACAGGCAATACGGGCGTGACTGACCATTTTTTTTTCTTTCTTCATACGAAGCTCACAGCCTTTAATCAAATGACCAGATTTTTCGCAATAGAAACACAAGCCTTTCGAAAAACGACGGTCTTTTTCTTGAGAGCGAGGTGCCACCGATCCAATCTCCATCGGTTCACCACTGTTAGTACACACATTATCATAACCAGAAACTGACATAGCAGAGGATTTGCTCTCATTAACCCTAGCACGCAGTCTTCTATCCACCCGTATAGCTAATTGCATAGCCTGTTGCAAATCCTCAGGTGTAGGATAAGCAATTAGCAGGTCTTTAACCCTTTCACTGAGCCCAGCAAGAAATAGACTTTTCAGAGCAGAATCGTTCCACCCTGTTTGAGTGGACCAACGACGAAAATGTGTACAATATTTTTCCACATTACCTGATCCTTGTTTTAAACGTCTCAACTCAGTCTCAGCTGATGCGACACGGTCAGGATCATCATATAATAGTCCCAAAGCAGAAAAAAAACTATCCACTGATCTGAAGCATGAATCACTAGGTTGCAAAGAAAAGGCCCACTCCTGAGGCTCTTTGCGCAAAAGTGACATTATGAACCCTACGCGCTGGGATTCATCCCCAGAGGACTTAGGTCTCAAACGAAAATACAATAAGCAAGCATTTTTAAATGAAAAAAATTCTCGGTGTTCACCAAAAAATAAATCCGGCAAACATACCTTAGGCTCCAAGAAATGTGCTCCAGGACAGTTACTCACGTGCTGACGGAGCTCGGCCACCTCCAGAGAGAGTCCCTGCAGGCGATGAGCCAAATCCTGAACCGACACCATGATGGAACAGAAAAATCTTTCCTTAGAGAATTTGCAGGCTGGACTTACTGTTATGTTCTGCTACCAAAGCTAAGGAAAGAGAGGAGATCTGTCCCTACTATAGGACTCAGCTGAATCCCTACGATGTAACAGGGAACCTGATCCTGCGATCAGACCTGCTAAAGTCCTAATCTAGTCTGTACGGAGACCTATAGATGTGGGGAGGGAATCCCTACAAGTACTAAGGACTGGGAGGAATATGGGACACCTCCTAACAGAAATAGTAGCAGACAGACGAACAAACAAAATAGATAGAACATAGAGGTCCGTAGACCAAGCAAACTAACAGAGTTAGATACAGAGCACAGGCTAGCTAGAAAGTAGATATACAATGAAGTCCAGCAAAGCCAGAAGGGCGGAGCAGGATTAAATAGGCCAACAAGGTCATGTGACCAGCAAAGGAAAAAAACCTAACAGCAAGGTTCTAACAGTTAGATTTTAGAAAGGCAGATTTTAAGAGACTCAGAAAGAGAATAGGAGGGATCCAATGGCTGGATGTCCTTAAGGACAAAAATGTCCAGGAAGGATGGGAAATTTTTAAAAATGAGATTCTCAAAGCACAATCGTTAACAATCCCGAAAAGTAGGAAGAATGGGAAGCATTTAAGGAAACCAGGATGGATGAACACAGAACTTAAACACATGCTAAAAAGAAAGAAAGAAATGTTTATTAAATGGAAAGAGGGAGGCATATCTAAAGAAGATTATAATGCAGTCTGCAGATCCTGCAGGGCATGTATCAGGTTAGCTAAAGCTGACAATGAATTAAGGCTTGCAAGAGATGTCAAAAGCAATAAAAAAAGGATTTTGGGGGTATGTCAAAAGTAAAAGAAAAGTCAAAGATGCTATAGGATTTTTACAGGATGAAAATGGAGAAATGGTAAGAGAGGATGTTGAGAAGGCCAAACTTTTTAATTCCTATTTTGCATCTGTTTTCTCTCAGAAAGAAAATGTAACATCAACTGATCTTCACTGTCCTTTTAAAGGAATAGAAGAATCCAAGTTATCTGTAAACAGAAAGATTGTGAGGGAATATTTAGCTAACATAAATGAGTTCAAGTCTCCAGGTCCAGATGAATTACACCCCAGAGTACTGAAGGAGATCGTAGAAGAAATTTTAGAACCACTCTCCATAATCTTTGAAAATTCTTGGAGAACAGGAGAAGTCCCAGAAGACTGGAGAAGAGCAAATGTTGTTCCTATCTTCAAAAAGGGGAAGAAGGTGGACCCAGGGAACTATAGGCCGGTGAGTCTGACTTCTATACCAGGAAAGATCTTTGAACAAATTATTAAACAACATGTATGTAAGTACCTGGATAAGAATGAAGTGATTAACCAGAGTCAGCATGGGTTTATAACTAACAAGTCATGTCAGACTAACTTAATTTCCTTCTATGACAGAATCACTGACTGGGTGGATCAGGGAAATGCTGTAGATATAGTATATCTTGACTTCAGCAAAGCATTTGACAAAGTATCTCACACCATCCTTATTGAAAAAATGACCAAGTATGCAATGGACCAGGCAACTGTTAGGTGGATTCATAACTGGCTTAGTGATCGGACTCAAAGGGTGGTTGTAAATGGCTTCACATCCAGCTGGATGAATGTCTCAAGTGGGGTACCACAGGGCTCCGTCCTGGGACCTGTATTGTTCAACATCTTTATCAATGATTTAGATGAAGGAATTGAGGGTAAACTGATTAAATTTGCTGATGACACAAAACTAGGAGGGATAGCTAATACTAGAGAAGAGAGAGAGAGGATTCAAAAAGACCTAAATAAACTGGAGCAGTGGGCAGCAACCAACAGAATGGTTTTTAACAGGGAAAAATGCAAAGTACTACATCTGGGCAATAAAAATGAAAAAAGCATATACAGAATGGGAGGAATAGAGCTAAGCAACAGTACATGTGAAAAAGACTTAGGTATACTAATAGATCATAGACTGAACATGAGTCAACAGTGTGATGCAGCAGCAAAAAAGGCAAATACAATTCTGGGATGTATTAACAGAAGCATACAGTCTAGATCACGTGAAGTCATTATTGGTCTTTACTCCTCTTTGGTCAGACCTCATCTGGAATACTGTGTACAGTTTTGGGCACCACATTTTAAAAAAGACATAGACAAACTGGAGCAAGTTCAGAGAAGAGCGACCAGAATGGTGACTGGTCTGCAAACCATGTCCTATGAGGAACGGTTGCAGGATTTGGGAATGTTTAGCTTGCAAAAAAGAAGACTGAGAGGAGACTTAATAGCTGTCTACAAATATGTCAAGGGCTGTCACATTGTAGAAGGATCATCTTTATTCTCATTTGCACAAGGAAAGACTAGAAGCAATGGGATGAAACTAAATGGGAGGAGACACAGATTAGATATTAGAAAAAACTTTTTGACAGTTAGGGTGATTAATGAGTGGAACAGGCTGCCACGAGAGGTGGTGAGTTCCCCTTCAATGGACGTCTTCAAACAGAGGCTGGACAGACATCTGTCTGAGATGATTTAGTGAATCCTGCTTTGAGCAGGGGGTTGGACCAGATGACCCAGGAGGTCCCTTCCAACTCTACCATTCTATGATTCTATTCTATGATTCTATTATATAGAGTCATTACACACAGAGGGATCTATTATATAGAGTCATTACACACAGAGGGATCTATTATATAGAGTCATTACACGCAGAGGGATCTATTATATAGAGTCATTACATGCAGAGGGATATATTATATAGAGTCATTACACGCAGAGCGATCTATTATATAGAGTCATTACACGCAGAGCGATCTATTATATAGAGTCATTACACGCACAGTGATCTATTATATAGAGTCATTACACACAGAGGGATCTATTATATAGAGTCATAGAGTCATTACACAGACAGGGATCTATTATATAGAGTCATTACACACAGAGGGATCTATTATATAGAGTCATTACACACAGAGGGATCTATTATATAGAGTAATTACACACAGAGGGATCTATTATATAGAGTCATTACACACAGAGGGATCTATTATATAGAGTCATTACACACAGAGGGATCTAATATATAGAGTCATTACACACAGAGGGATCTATTATATAGAGTCATTACACACAGAGGGATCTATTATATAGAGTCATTACACACAGAGGGATCTATTATATAGAGTCATTACACACAGAGGGATCTATTATATAGAGTCATTACACACAGAGGGATCTATTATATAGAGTCATTACACGCACAGTGATCTATTATATAGAGTCATTACACACAGAGGGATCTATTATATAGAGTCATTACACACAGAGGGATCTATTATATAGAGTCATTACGCACAGAGGGATCTATTATATAGAGTCATTACACACAGAGGGATCTATTATATAGAGTCATTACACGCAGAGCGATCTATTATATAGAGTCATTACACACAGAGTGATCTATTATATAGAGTCATTACACACAGAGGGATCTATTATATAGAGTCATTACACGCAGGGATATATTATATAGAGTCATTACACACAGGGATATATTATATAGAGTCATTACACACAGAGTGATCTATTATATAGAGTCATTACACACAGAGGGATCTATTATATAGAGTTATTACACACAGAGGGATCTATTATAGAGTCATTAAACACAGAGGGATCTATTATATAGAGTCATTACATGCAGTGGGATCTATTATATAGAGTCATTACACACAGAGTGATCTATTATATAGAGTAATTACACACAGAGGGATCTATTATATAGAGTCATTACACGCAGGGATATATTATATAGAGTCATTACACACAGGGATATATTATATAGAGTCATTACACACAGAGCGATCTATTATATAGAGTCATTACACAGAGGGATCTATTATATAGAGTCATTACACGCAGAGGGATCTATTATAGAGTCATTACACACAGAGGGATTTATTATATAGAGTCATTACACACAGAGGGATCTATTATATAGAGTCATTACACACACATGGATCTATTATATAGAGTCATTACACACAGATGGATCTATTATATAGAGTCATTACACACAGAGGGATCTATTATATAGAGTCATTACACACAGAGGTATCTATTATATAGAGTCATTACACACAGAGGGATCTATTATATAGAGTCATTACACACAAAGGGATCTATTATATAGAGTCATTACACGCAGAGGGATCTATTATATAGAGTCATTACACGCAGAGGGATCTATTGTATAGAGTCATTACACGCAGAGCGATCTATTATATAGAGTCATTACACGCAGAGCGATCTATTATATAGAGTCATTACACGCACAGTGATCTATTATATAGAGTCATTACACACAGAGGGATCTATTATATAGAGTCATTACACAGAGAGGGATCTATTATATAGAGTCATTACACACAGAGGGATCTATTATATAGAGCCATTACACACAGAGGGATCTATTATATAGAGTCATTACACACAGAGCGATCTATTATATAGAGTCATTACACACAGAGGGATCTATTATATAGAGTCATTACACACAGAGGGATCTATTATATAGAGTCATTACACACAGAGGGATCTATTATATAGAGTCATTACACACACATGGATCTATTATATAGAGTCATTACACACAGATGGATCTATTATATAGAGTCATTACACACAGAGGGATCTATTATATAGAGTCATTACACACAGAGGGATCTATTATATAGAGTCATTACACGCAGAGGGATCTATTATATAGAGTCATTACACGCAGAGGGATCTATTATATAGAGTCATTACACGCAGAGCGATCTATTATATAGAGTCATTACACGCAGAGCGATCTATTATATAGAGTCATTACACGCACAGTGATCTATTATATAGAGTCATTACACACAGAGGGATCTATTATATAGAGTCATTACACAGAGAGGGATCTATTATATAGAGTCATTACACACAGAGAGATCTATTATATAGAGTCATTACACACAGAGGGATCTATTATATAGAGTCATTACACACAGAGCGATCTATTATATAGAGTCATTACACACAGAGGGATCTATTATATAGAGTCATTACACACAGAGGGATCTATTATATAGAGTCATTACACACAGAGGGATCTATTATATAGAGTCATTACACACAGAGGGATCTATTTTATAGAGTCATTACACACAGAGTGATCTATTATATAGAGTCATTACACACAGAGGGATCTATTATATAGAGTCATTACACGCAGGGATATATTATATAGAGTCATTACACACAGAGGGATCTATTATATAGAGTCATTACACGCAGAGGGATCTATTGTATAGAGTCATTACACGCAGAGCGATCTATTATATAGAGTCATTACACGCAGAGCGATCTATTATATAGAGTCATTACACGCACAGTGATCTATTATATAGAGTCATTACACACAGAGGGATCTATTATATAGAGTCATTACACAGAGAGGGATCTATTATATAGAGTCATTACACACAGAGGGATCTATTATATAGAGCCATTACACACAGAGGGATCTATTATATAGAGTCATTACACACAGAGCGATCTATTATATAGAGTCATTACACACAGAGGGATCTATTATATAGAGTCATTACACACAGAGGGATCTATTATATAGAGTCATTACACACAGAGGGATCTATTATATAGAGTCATTACACACACATGGATCTATTATATAGAGTCATTACACACAGATGGATCTATTATATAGAGTCATTACACACAGAGGGATCTATTATATAGAGTCATTACACACAGAGGGATCTATTATATAGAGTCATTACACACAGAGGGATCTATTATATAGAGTCATTACACACAGAGGGATCTATTATATAGAGTCATTACACGCACAGTGATCTATTATATAGAGTCATTACACACAGAGGGATCTATTATATAGAGTCATTACACACAGAGGGATCTATTATATAGAGTCATTACGCACAGAGGGATCTATTATATAGAGTCATTACACACAGAGGGATCTATTATATAGAGTCATTACACGCAGAGCGATCTATTATATAGAGTCATTACACACAGAGTGATCTATTATATAGAGTCATTACACACAGAGGGATCTATTATATAGAGTCATTACACGCAGGGATATATTATATAGAGTCATTACACACAGGGATATATTATATAGAGTCATTACACACAGAGTGATCTATTATATAGAGTCATTACACACAGAGGGATCTATTATATAGAGTTATTACACACAGAGGGATCTATTATAGAGTCATTAAACACAGAGGGATCTATTATATAGAGTCATTACATGCAGTGGGATCTATTATATAGAGTCATTACACACAGAGTGATCTATTATATAGAGTAATTACACACAGAGGGATCTATTATATAGAGTCATTACACGCAGGGATATATTATATAGAGTCATTACACACAGGGATATATTATATAGAGTCATTACACACAGAGCGATCTATTATATAGAGTCATTACACAGAGGGATCTATTATATAGAGTCATTACACGCAGAGGGATCTATTATAGAGTCATTACACACAGAGGGATTTATTATATAGAGTCATTACACACAGAGGGATCTATTATATAGAGTCATTACACACACATGGATCTATTATATAGAGTCATTACACACAGATGGATCTATTATATAGAGTCATTACACACAGAGGGATCTATTATATAGAGTCATTACACACAGAGGTATCTATTATATAGAGTCATTACACACAGAGGGATCTATTATATAGAGTCATTACACACAAAGGGATCTATTATATAGAGTCATTACACGCAGAGGGATCTATTATATAGAGTCATTACACGCAGAGGGATCTATTGTATAGAGTCATTACACGCAGAGCGATCTATTATATAGAGTCATTACACGCAGAGCGATCTATTATATAGAGTCATTACACGCACAGTGATCTATTATATAGAGTCATTACACACAGAGGGATCTATTATATAGAGTCATTACACAGAGAGGGATCTATTATATAGAGTCATTACACACAGAGGGATCTATTATATAGAGCCATTACACACAGAGGGATCTATTATATAGAGTCATTACACACAGAGCGATCTATTATATAGAGTCATTACACACAGAGGGATCTATTATATAGAGTCATTACACACAGAGGGATCTATTATATAGAGTCATTACACACAGAGGGATCTATTATATAGAGTCATTACACACACATGGATCTATTATATAGAGTCATTACACACAGATGGATCTATTATATAGAGTCATTACACACAGAGGGATCTATTATATAGAGTCATTACACACAGAGGGATCTATTATATAGAGTCATTACACGCAGAGGGATCTATTATATAGAGTCATTACACGCAGAGGGATCTATTATATAGAGTCATTACACGCAGAGCGATCTATTATATAGAGTCATTACACGCAGAGCGATCTATTATATAGAGTCATTACACGCACAGTGATCTATTATATAGAGTCATTACACACAGAGGGATCTATTATATAGAGTCATTACACAGAGAGGGATCTATTATATAGAGTCATTACACACAGAGAGATCTATTATATAGAGTCATTACACACAGAGGGATCTATTATATAGAGTCATTACACACAGAGCGATCTATTATATAGAGTCATTACACACAGAGGGATCTATTATATAGAGTCATTACACACAGAGGGATCTATTATATAGAGTCATTACACACAGAGGGATCTATTATATAGAGTCATTACACACAGAGGGATCTATTTTATAGAGTCATTACACACAGAGTGATCTATTATATAGAGTCATTACACACAGAGGGATCTATTATATAGAGTCATTACACGCAGGGATATATTATATAGAGTCATTACACACAGAGGGATCTATTATATAGAGTCATTACACGCAGAGGGATCTATTGTATAGAGTCATTACACGCAGAGCGATCTATTATATAGAGTCATTACACGCAGAGCGATCTATTATATAGAGTCATTACACGCACAGTGATCTATTATATAGAGTCATTACACACAGAGGGATCTATTATATAGAGTCATTACACAGAGAGGGATCTATTATATAGAGTCATTACACACAGAGGGATCTATTATATAGAGCCATTACACACAGAGGGATCTATTATATAGAGTCATTACACACAGAGCGATCTATTATATAGAGTCATTACACACAGAGGGATCTATTATATAGAGTCATTACACACAGAGGGATCTATTATATAGAGTCATTACACACAGAGGGATCTATTATATAGAGTCATTACACACACATGGATCTATTATATAGAGTCATTACACACAGATGGATCTATTATATAGAGTCATTACACACAGAGGGATCTATTATATAGAGTCATTACACACAGAGGGATCTATTATATAGAGTCATTACACGCAGAGGGATCTATTATATAGAGTCATTACACGCAGAGGGATCTATTATATAGAGTCATTACACGCAGAGCGATCTATTATATAGAGTCATTACACGCAGAGCGATCTATTATATAGAGTCATTGCACGCACAGTGATCTATTATATAGAGTCATTACACACAGAGGGATCTATTATATAGAGTCATTACACACAGAGGGATCTATTATATAGAGTCATTACACACAGAGAGATCTATTATATAGAGTCATTACACACAGAGGGATCTATTATATAGAGTCATTACACACAGAGAGATCTATTATATAGAGTCATTACACACAGAGGGATCTATTATATAGAGTCATTACACACAGAGGGATCTATTATATAGAGTCATTACACACAGAGGGATCTATTATATAGAGTCATTACACACAGAGGGATCTATTATATAGAGTCATTACACACAGAGGGATCTATTATATAGAGTCATTACACACAGAGGGATCTATTTTATAGAGTCATTACACACAGAGTGATCTATTATATAGAGTCATTACACACAGAGGGATCTATTATATAGAGTCATTACACGCAGGGATATATTATATAGAGTCATTACACACAGGGATATATTATATAGAGTCATTACACACAGAGTGATCTATTATATAGAGTCATTACACACAGAGGGATCTATTATATAGAGTTATTACACACAGAGGGATCTATTATAGAGTCATTAAACACAGAGGGATCTATTATATAGAGTCATTACATGCAGTGGGATCTATTATATAGAGTCATTACACACAGAGTGATCTATTATATAGAGTCATTACACACAGAGGGATCTATTATATAGAGTCATTACACGCAGGGATATATTATATAGAGTCATTACACACAGGGATATATTATATAGAGTCATTACACACAGAGCGATCTATTATATAGAGTCATTACACAGAGGGATCTATTATATAGAGTCATTACACGCAGAGGGATCTATTATAGAGTCATTACACACAGAGGGATTTATTATATAGAGTCATTACACACAGAGGGATCTATTATATAGAGTCATTACACACACATGGATCTATTATATAGAGTCATTACACACAGATGGAACTATTATATAGAGTCATTACACACAGAGGGATCTATTATATAGAGTCATTACACACAGAGGTATCTATTATATAGAGTCATTACACACAGAGGGATCTATTATATAGAGTCATTACACACAAAGGGATCTATTATATAGAGTCATTACACGCAGAGGGATCTATTATATAGAGTCATTACACGCAGAGGGATCTATTGTATAGAGTCATTACACGCAGAGCGATCTATTATATAGAGTCATTACACGCAGAGCGATCTATTATATAGAGTCATTACACGCACAGTGATCTATTATATAGAGTCATTACACACAGAGGGATCTATTATATAGAGTCATTACACAGAGAGGGATCTATTATATAGAGTCATTACACACAGAGGGATCTATTATATAGAGCCATTACACACAGAGGGATCTATTATATAGAGTCATTACACACAGAGCGATCTATTATATAGAGTCATTACACACAGAGGGATCTATTATATAGAGTCATTACACACAGAGGGATCTATTATATAGAGTCATTACACACAGAGGGATCTATTATATAGAGTCATTACACACACATGGATCTATTATATAGAGTCATTACACACAGATGGATCTATTATATAGAGTCATTACACACAGAGGGATCTATTATATAGAGTCATTACACACAGAGGGATCTATTATATAGAGTCATTACACGCAGAGGGATCTATTATATAGAGTCATTACACGCAGAGGGATCTATTATATAGAGTCATTACACGCAGAGCGATCTATTATATAGAGTCATTACACGCAGAGCGATCTATTATATAGAGTCATTACACGCACAGTGATCTATTATATAGAGTCATTACACAGAGAGGGATCTATTATATAGAGTCATTACACAGAGAGGGATCTATTATATAGAGTCATTACACACAGAGAGATCTATTATATAGAGTCATTACACACAGAGGGATCTATTATATAGAGTCATTACACACAGAGCGATCTATTATATAGAGTCATTACACACAGAGGGATCTATTATATAGAGTCATTACACACAGAGGGATCTATTATATAGAGTCATT
Source organism: Phyllobates terribilis (assembly GCF_046119375.1). Classification (NCBI taxonomy): domain Eukaryota; kingdom Metazoa; phylum Chordata; class Amphibia; order Anura; family Dendrobatidae; genus Phyllobates; species Phyllobates terribilis. The sequence goes on from NW_027362772.1 coordinate 315,973,317, forward strand.
ACACACAGAGGGATCTATTATATAGAGTCATTACACACAGAGGGATCTATTTTATAGAGTCATTACACACAGAGTGATCTATTATATAGAGTCATTACACACAGAGGGATTTATTATATAGAGTCATTACACGCAGGGATATATTATATAGAGTCATTACACACAGAGGGATCTATTATATAGAGTCATTACACGCAGAGGGATCTATTGTATAGAGTCATTACACGCAGAGCGATCTATTATATAGAGTCATTACACGCAGAGCGATCTATTATATAGAGTCATTACACGCACAGTGATCTATTATATAGAGTCATTACACACAGAGGGATCTATTATTTAGAGTCATTACACAGAGAGGGATCTATTATATAGAGTCATTACACACAGAGGGATCTATTATATAGAGCCATTACACACAGAGGGATCTATTATATAGAGTCATTACACACAGAGCGATCTATTATATAGAGTCATTACACACAGAGGGATCTATTATATAGAGTCATTACACACAGAGGGATCTATTATATAGAGTCATTACACACAGAGGGATCTATTATATAGAGTCATTACACACACATGGATCTATTATATAGAGTCATTACACACAGATGGATCTATTATATAGAGTCATTACACACAGAGGGATCTATTATATAGAGTCATTACACACAGAGGGATCTATTATATAGAGTCATTACACGCAGAGGGATCTATTATATAGAGTCATTACACGCAGAGGGATCTATTATATAGAGTCATTACACGCAGAGCGATCTATTATATAGAGTCATTACACGCAGAGCGATCTATTATATAGAGTCATTACATGCACAGTGATCTATTATATAGAGTCATTACACACAGAGGGATCTATTATATAGAGTCATTACACAGAGAGGGATCTATTATATAGAGTCATTACACACAGAGAGATCTATTATATAGAGTCATTACACACAGAGGGATCTATTATATAGAGTCATTACACACAGAGCGATCTATTATATAGAGTCATTACACACAGAGGGATCTATTATATAGAGTCATTACACACAGAGGGATCTATTATATAGAGTCATTACACACAGAGGGATCTATTATATAGAGTCATTACACACAGAGGGATCTATTTTATAGAGTCATTACACACAGAGTGATCTATTATATAGAGTCATTACACACAGAGGGATCTATTATATAGAGTCATTACACGCAGGGATATATTATATAGAGTCATTACACACAGGGATATATTATATAGAGTCATTACACACAGAGGGATCTATTATATAGAGTCATTACACACAGAGGGATCTATTATATAGAGTCATTACACACAGAGGGATCTATTATAGAGTCATTAAACACAGAGGGATCTATTATATAGAGTCATTACACGCAGTGGGATCTATTATATAGAGTCATTACACACAGAGTGATCTATTATATAGAGTCATTACACACAGAGGGATCTATTATATAGAGTCATTACACGCAGGGATATATTATATAGAGTCATTACACACAGGGATATATTATATAGAGTCATTACACACAGAGCGATCTATTATATAGAGTCCTTACACAGAGGGATCTATTATATAGAGTCATTACACGCAGAGGGATCTATTATAGAGTCATTACACACAGAGGGATTTATTATATAGAGTCATTACACACAGAGGGATCTATTATATAGAGTCATTACACACACATGGATCTATTATATAGAGTCATTACACACAGATGGATCTATTATATAGAGTCATTACACACACATGGATCTATTATATAGAGTCATTACACACAGATGGATCTATTATATAGAGTCATTACACGCAGTGGGATCTATTATATAGAGTCATTACACACAGAGTGATCTATTATATAGAGTCATTACACACAGAGGGATCTATTATATAGAGTCATTACACGCAGGGATATATTATATAGAGTCATTACACACAGGGATATATTATATAGAGTCATTACACACAGAGCGATCTATTATATAGAGTCATTACACAGAGGGATCTATTATATAGAGTCATTACACGCAGAGGGATCTATTATAGAGTCATTACACACAGAGGGATTTATTATATAGAGTCATTACACACAGAGGGATCTATTATATAGAGTCATTACACACACATGGATCTATTATATAGAGTCATTACACACAGAGGGATCTATTATATAGAGTCATTACACACAGAGGTATCTATTATATAGAGTCATTACACACAGAGGGATCTATTATATAGAGTCATTACACACAGAGGGATCTATTATATAGAGTCATTACACGCAGAGGGATCTATTATATAGAGTCATTACACGCAGAGGGATCTATTATATAGAGTCATTACACGCAGAGCGATCTATTATATAGAGTCATTACACGCAGAGCGATCTATTATATAGAGTCATTACACGCACAGTGATCTATTATATAGAGTCATTACACACAGAGGGATCTATTATATAGAGTCATTACACAGACAGGGATCTATTATATAGAGTCATTACACACAGAGGGATCTATTATATAGAGTCATTACACACAGAGGGATCTATTATATAGAGTCATTACACACAGAGCGATCTATTATATAGAGTCATTACACACAGAGGGATCTATTATATAGAGTCATTACACACAGAGGGATCTATTATATAGAGTCATTACACACAGAGGGATCTGTTATATAGAGTCATTACACACAGAAGGATCTATTATATAGAGTCATTACACACAGAGGGATCTATTATATAGAGTCATTACACACAGAGGGATCTATTATATAGAGTCATTACACACAGAGGGATCTATTATATAGAGTCATTACACACAGAATGATCTATTATATAGAGTCATTACACGCACAGTGATCTATTATATAGAGTCATTACACACAGAGGGATCTATTATATAGAGTCATTACACACAGAGGGATCTATTATATAGAGTCATTATGCACAGAGGGATCTATTATATAGAGTCATTACACACAGAGGGATCTATTATATAGAGTCATTACACGCAGAGCGATCTATTATATAGAGTTATTACACGCACAGTGATCTATTATATAGAGTCATTACACACAGAGGGATCTATTATATAGAGTCATTACACACAGAGGGATCTATTATATAGAGTCATTACGCACAGAGGGATCTATTATATAGAGTCATTACACACAGAGGGATCTATTATATAGAGTCATTACACACAGAGCGATCTATTATATAGAGTCATTACACACAGAGTGATCTATTATATAGAGTCATTACACACAGAGGGATCTATTATATAGAGTCATTACACGCAGGGATATATTATATAGAGTCATTACACACAGGGATATATTATATAGAGTCATTACACACAGAGTGATCTATTATATAGAGTCATTACACACAGAGGGATCTATTATATAGAGTTATTACACACAGAGGGATCTATTATAGAGTCATTAAACACAGAGGGATCTATTATATAGAGTCATTACACGCAGTGGGATCTATTATATAGAGTCATTACACACAGAGTGATCTATTATATAGAGTCATTACACACAGAGGGATCTATTATATAGAGTCATTACACGCAGGGATATATTATATAGAGTCATTACACACAGGGATATATTATATAGAGTCATTACACACAGAGCGATCTATTATATAGAGTCATTACACAGAGGGATCTATTATATAGAGTCATTACACGCAGAGGGATCTATTATAGAGTCATTACACACAGAGGGATTTATTATATAGAGTCATTACACACAGAGGGATCTATTATATAGAGTCATTACACACAGATGGATCTATTATATAGAGTCATTACACACACATGGATCTATTATATAGAGTCATTACACACAGATGGATCTATTATATAGAGTCATTACACACAGAGGGATCTATTATATAGAGTCATTACACGCAGAGCGATCTATTATATAGAGTCATTACACGCAGAGCGATCTATTATATAGAGTCATTACACGCAGAGCGATCTATTATATAGAGTCATTACACGCACAGTGATCTATTATATAGAGTCATTACACACAGAGGGATCTATTATATAGAGTCATTACACAGAGAGGGATCTATTATATAGAGTCATTACACACAGAGAGATCTATTATATAGAGTCATTACACACAGAGGGATCTATTATATAGAGTCATTACACACAGAGCGATCTATTATATAGAGTCATTACACACAGAGGGATCTATTATATAGAGTCATTACACACAGAGGGATCTATTATATAGAGTCATTACACACAGAGGGATCTATTATATAGAGTCATTACACACAGAGGGATCTATTTTATAGAGTCATTACACACAGAGTGATCTATTATATAGAGTCATTACACACAGAGGGATCTATTATATAGAGTCATTACACGCAGGGATATATTATATAGAGTCATTACACACAGGGATATATTATATAGAGTCATTACACACAGAGTGATCTATTATATAGAGTCATTACACACAGAGGGATCTATTATATAGAGTCATTACACACAGAGGGATCTATTATAGAGTCATTAAACACAGAGGGATCTATTATATAGAGTCATTACACGCAGTGGGATCTATTATATAGAGTCATTACACACAGAGTGATCTATTATATAGAGTCATTACACACAGAGGGATCTATTACATAGAGTCATTACACGCAGGGATATATTATATAGAGTCATTACACACAGGGATATATTATATAGAGTCATTACACACAGAGCGATCTATTATATAGAGTCATTACACAGAGGGATCTATTATATAGAGTCATTACACGCAGAGGGATCTATTATAGAGTCATTACACACAGAGGGATTTATTATATAGAGTCATTACACACAGAGGGATCTATTATATAGAGTCATTACACACACATGGATCTATTATATAGAGTCATTACACACAGATGGATCTATTATATAGAGTCATTACACACAGAGGGATCTATTATATAGAGTCATTACACACAGAGGTATCTATTATATAGAGTCATTACACACAGAGGGATCTATTATATAGAGTCATTACACACAGAGGGATCTATTATATAGAGTCATTACACGCAGAGGGATCTATTATATAGAGTCATTACACGCAGAGGGATCTATTATATAGAGTCATTACACGCAGAGCGATCTATTATATAGAGTCATTACACGCAGAGCGATCTATTATATAGAGTCATTACACGCACAGTGATCTATTATATAGAGTCATTACACACAGAGGGATCTATTATATAGAGTCATTACACAGACAGGGATCTATTATATAGAGTCATTACACACAGAGGGATCTATTATATAGAGTCATTACACACAGAGGGATCTATTATATAGAGTCATTACACACAGAGCGATCTATTATATAGAGTCATTACACACAGAGGGATCTATTATATAGAGTCATTACACACAGAGGGATCTATTATATAGAGTCATTACACACAGAGGGATCTATTATATAGAGTCATTACACACAGAAGGATCTATTATATAGAGTCATTACACACAGAGGGATCTATTATATAGAGTCATTACACACAGAGGGATCTATTATATAGAGTCATTACACACAGAGGGATCTATTATATAGAGTCATTACACACAGAGGGATCTATTATATAGAGTCATTACACGCACAGTGATCTATTATATAGAGTCATTACACACAGAGGGATCTATTATATAGAGTCATTACACACAGAGGGATCTATTATATAGAGTCATTACGCACAGAGGGATCTATTATATAGAGTCATTACACACAGAGGGATCTATTATATAGAGTCATTACACGCAGAGCGATCTATTATATAGAGTTATTACACGCACAGTGATCTATTATATAGAGTCATTACACACAGAGGGATCTATTATATAGAGTCATTACACACAGAGGGATCTATTATATAGAGTCATTACGCACAGAGGGATCTATTATATAGAGTCATTACACACAGAGGGATCTATTATATAGAGTCATTACACACAGAGCGATCTATTATATAGAGTCATTACACACAGAGTGATCTATTATATAGAGTCATTACACACAGAGGGATCTATTATATAGAGTCATTACACGCAGGGATATATTATATAGAGTCATTACACACAGGGAAATATTATATAGAGTCATTACACACAGAGTGATCTATTATATAGAGTCATTACACACAGAGGGATCTATTATATAGAGTTATTACACACAGAGGGATCTATTATAGAGTCATTAAACACAGAGGGATCTATTATATAGAGTCATTACACGCAGTGGGATCTATTATATAGAGTCATTACACACAGAGTGATCTATTATATAGAGTCATTACACACAGAGGGATCTATTATATAGAGTCATTACACGCAGGGATATATTATATAGAGTCATTACACACAGGGATATATTATATAGAGTCATTACACACAGAGCGATCTATTATATAGAGTCATTACACAGAGGGATCTATTATATAGAGTCATTACACGCAGAGGGATCTATTATAGAGTCATTACACACAGAGGGATTTATTATATAGAGTCATTACACACAGAGGGATCTATTATATAGAGTCATTACACACAGATGGATCTATTATATAGAGTCATTACACACACATGGATCTATTATATAGAGTCATTACACACAGATGGATCTATTATATAGAGTCATTACACACAGAGGGATCTATTATATAGAGTCATTACACACAGAGGTATCTATTATATAGAGTCATTACACACAGAGGGATCTATTATATAGAGTCATTACACACAGAGGGATCTATTATATAGAGTCATTACACGCAGAGGGATCTATTATATAGAGTCATTACACGCAGAGGGATCTATTGTATAGAGTCATTACACGCAGAGCGATCTATTATATAGAGTCATTACACGCAGAGCGATCTATTATATAGAGTCATTACACGCACAGTGTCATGAAAACAACACCCACTCTTGGGTCAGACCTTGCAGCTCTCTGGCGCCCCCTTATCCTGCTGGTCAAACACGGTATTGACAGAGGATAAGCACGGGTGCAGCTGCTCTCATTTATGTCGACTATTGCGGCACGTGATGTGACAGGACGTATATATACCACCAGTTCCTTCCAGGAACGTATATATACCTCCGACCAGCCACCCTCAAACCACAATATCACATAAATACTGGTATACTGCCACCACCGATCGCTTAACAGGTGGATCGGGTACCTGGTAGGTAACGTGAATTAGCGGGTGAGGAACGTGTTTGCTCGACATAGGACAAGAAGAAAGAAACTGGTAAATAATTAATGATTTACTCCCAAAAGGGGGGCAGTGTTTACAAAATATATACAAGATATTATAAAGGAGACAATTTACATGTATGCATCAACAGTTATTAAAATAAAAGGGATAAGTAATAGCAAAACCTGCTTCACAAGGTGATGGTCTCAGATTCTGTGGGGGGGACGGCTCCCCGGAAATTAGAGGTGATTCTTCTTACGCCGCGTGATGTGCGTGCGTTCGACGTCCCTGAGAAGAATGACCTGAAAATGGCCGATTTGCTTTTTAGTAAGCAGCCAAAACTCTGGGGAACACCCCTTATTTACCTTACAAGGGGGGCTCGGCTTTGCGAGCCCACCCAGCTGCAGAAGACCTAACAGATCCTTCAGATTCCATATCTTGGTGTGGGGGGGTCCCACATCCAAGAGGGAGACATCATCTTGACCGTCACCAATATTCATGAAGATAGATATTAAATATGAAACCTCTATGACGCTCAGAAGCTCAGAATCCATTATCTCAGTTCCCGGTCATTCCTCAGTTATGCAAGTTATACTATTGTAATGGGAAAAAGGTGAGCATTCAAAAAACGTGGTTCCGATGTTTCTGTCAGACCTGTGCGTGATTAAAATTGGCATAAAACGTTTGTACAATTAAACAATGGGATTTTTTGGAGGGATTTTCCGGTTTGTACTAGCGCTTGCCCTGGACTGAGGTTTTATGGCGGGTCATAAAAATTCCTGGTTTGGGGAAAAGCAAAAGTGAGTTCTGTGTCTTCACTTACAAACAGATAGGGGGTGGGGTTTTTTTTTCCTTTTTTAAAACATCTCTCATTTTTAAAAACTCGGGCAAAAATACCTTTTGCCTGACACCTCCCCCTTTTTGACTGCGCTATGGAGGTAGGACCTTCTGGTACTCCTCCAAGCGTATGTCTGGAGGCTCCCCTCGCCGGGACAACCCATCGGCATTGCCATGCTCGCTACCCTTGCGGTGTTGAACAGTAAAGTCGTACTGCTGGAGGGTGAGGCTCCAGCGTAACAACCTTCCGTTGGCACCTGACATGGTGTGCAGCCAACTCAGGGGGTTGTGGTCAGTCACGACAGTGAAGGGGCGCCCGTACAAGTAAGGCTGTAAGCGGTTGAGGGCCCATACAATGGCCAGGCACTCCTTCTCTATGGTGGAATAGGCCACTTCCCTCGGCAGCAGTTTCCGGCTTAGGTACAACACGGGGTGTTCTTGGTTCCCCGAGTCGACCTGGCTGAGTACAGCACCGAGGCCAAATTCACTGGCGTCGGTCTGTACTAAGAGTGGCCGTGTGCCGTCGACCGCCTTTAGTACAGGAGAGCTGCTCAGGGCAGTCTTCAAAGCCCTAAAGGCCACCTCGCATTCATCCGTCCATTTGACGGAATGGGGTAGGCTCTTCCTGGTGAGGTCTGTCAAGGGCTTCGCAAGGCTACTATAGTCCTGCACAAAGCGTCTATAGTACCCTGCGGTGCCCAAGAAGGACTGCACCTGCTTCTTGGTCCTGGGGGTGGGCCAGGACACGATAGCGTCCACCTTCCCAGGCTCTGGCTTCAGAGTACCCCCACCTACCCGGTGCCCCAGGTAGTGGACCTCGTTCATGCCCATCTGGCACTTTCCCGGCTTGATGGTCAAGCCCGCCTGGTGAATGCGCCCGAGCACCTGCTGCAGATGCTCGAGGTGATCCTCCCAGGTGGGACTGAAGATGGCAATGTCATCCAGGTACGCTACTGCGTACCTCTCCAGTCCCTGGAGCAGGTGGTTGACCATTCGCTGGAACGTGGCAGGGGCATTTTTCATGCCGAAGGGCATGACCGTGGATTCATACAATCCGAAGGGGGTGATAAAGGCGGACTTCTCCTGAGCCCCGGGGCTCAAGGGAATCTGCCAATATCCCCGACTCAAATCCATAATGGAGAGATAGCTCGCGCTGGCTAACCGCTCCAGCAGCTCCTCAATGCGTGGCATTGGTTGTGCGTCAGAGGCGGTGATAGCGTTGAGCCCCCTGTAGTCCACACAGAACCGGGTGGTCCGGTCCTTCTTAGGCACCAGGACTACAGGTGAGGCCCACGCGCTCTTGGACCGCTTAATCACCCCCAACTGCAGCATCTCCTCGACCTCCTGGCGCATGACATGCTGCACCTCGTCGGAGATTCGATAGGCTGTCCGCCGGAGTGGGGCATGATTCCCGGTGTCCACTTCATGGACCGCCACTTCAGTCCTGCCAGGCAGGTTGGTGAACACTGCTTGGAAGGGTTTCAGCACTGCTTGCATCTGAGACCTCTGGTCTGCGGATAGCAAGTCGCTTAGCTCTACATCCTCTAGGGACCCGCTGGCCTTCGCTTGGGCGAGCATGTCCAAGAGGGGGTCATCCTCCCCATCCTCGGGCAGGTTGCAGACCGGTAGGACGCAGGTTCCACGTTCTTGATGAGCCTTCATCATATTAACGTGAAACGCCTTCCGCCTACCCCGCTCGTGGTCAAGTGTGATCACGTAGGTGACCGGGTTGAGCTGTTGGTGAATGACGTACGGGCCTTCCCAGGCCGCCTGAAGCTTGTCCTTTGGTACGGGGACCAGCACCCACACCTTCTGACCCACCTGGTAGGTCCGTTCTCGGGCGTTCTGGTCGTACCAATGCTTCTGGTCAGCCTGGGCTTGCGCCATGTTGTCATGCACCAACTGCGTCAAGGTCTGCATCTTGTCACGGAAGCGCATGACATACTCCACGATGGACACTCCTGGGGAGCTCGGCTCTTCTTCCCAGAATTCCCTTATCAACCCAAGGGGTCCTCGGACACGCCTGCCATACAGGAGCTCAAAGGGGGAGAACCCCGTCGAGGCCTGTGGAACCTCTCTGTAAGCAAATAGCAGGTGTGGGAGGTAACGCTCCCAGTCGCGACCCTGGGTCTCAACCAGCATTTTTAACATCTGTTTGAGGGTACCGTTGAATCGCTCACACAAACCATTGGTCTGTGGGTGATACGCACTCGATACCAGATGCTGCACCTGCATTTTCTTACATAGGGCCTCCATTAAGCGTGACATGAACTGAGTCCCCTGGTCGGTAAGCATCTCCCTGGGAAATCCTACTCGCGAAAAGATGGCCAAGAGGGCGTCCGCCACCTTATCCGCCCTAATTGAGGACAGGGCTACTGCCTCCGGATACCGGGTAGCATAGTCTACCACGGTAAGGATGAATCGTTTTCCAGAGCTGCTGGGTATGGCCAGTGGTCCCACAATGTCCACAGCAATCCTCTGGAAAGGCTCCTCTATCACTGGCAAAGAGATCAGGGGGGCTTTGGGGGCCGGCCCTGACTTTCCCACTCTTTGACACGTGGTACAGGAGCGACAGTAGTTCACCACATCTGTCCTCATTTTGGGCCAATAAAAGTGATGAGACAGCCGGGCCTTGGTTTTGCTAACCCCCAAGTGTCCAGCGAGTGGAATTTCATGGGCGATCCGCAACAACTCGTCCCTGAATTGGTAGGGGACGACCAGCTGTCTTTCCCTCAGCCACTCCTGTTGGGGTGTACAGGGAACTGTCTCCCGGTACAACCTCCCTTGGTCCCAGAATACCCTCTCCTTATCCGACTCGGAGGTGGGTTTCTCCGCGAGGCTCCTTAACGTCTCCAGACTATCATCTGAGTGCAGAGCTGCCTGAAACTCCTGGCTGGAGGAAGCCAGAAGTGAGGTTAAGGCCACGTCCTCACTGGGACCCTCTGGGACCGGCTCTGGGTCCATACCTGATTCAGTTATTCCTCTGTTCGAGGGGGGTCCAGAAGGCAGGGCGTTACTTGCATTCTGGGCACTCTGACTGCGGGTAACAGCGGCTATATAGGCCGTCTCCCCGGGGAATAACACCGTCTCATTAGCCTGAGAGGCCATGAGAACTACTTCTCCATCATCCTCCATTACCTCAGGCACAGTGCTACGTATGCGGCAGCTACCATCAGCCAGGTCTCCATCTGTTGTGACACTGGTCACTGGCACAGCACCACCTGCTTCATGGTCCTCGTGCCTCTCCCCATTACCCTTGGCACTGACATTTGCTCCTGCTAGGGGATCCTCAGCAACATCACCCCGCAGAGTGACATGGCTGAGTTCTCCTGCACCTTCCAATACAACAACATCATCATCATCATCATCATCACCATCATCATGTAAAGCATTGACATTCACATTATTAGCATTAACCTTACCAACCGTATCAGATCGGGGAGGGGTGTCAGGGACATAATAAGCAAACATCCTCCCCAAATCAGTTCCCAACAAAACATTTGCAGGTAGGTTTTTGGATACTCCCACTTCCTTCACCCCACTCCCCGCACCCCAATCAATAAAAACCCGGGCCATGGGCAAGGGGCATCGGACGCCCCCAATCCCAGTGACAGTCAGGGTCTTTCCTGGAATAAGCGCTTCAGGGGACACCAGTTCAGGTCGGATGAGGGTTCGTTCGGCCCCAGTGTCCTTGAGGCCTACAGTGAGAGTGTCCCCCACCCTGACAGACTGAAAGTTTTCACAGGCCCTCCCAACCGGCCCACCCACCAAAAGAACTGAAGCATTAGGCCCTGGGGCCTTGGATGGGGGGTTCTTCCTCTGCTTCTCTGGGCAAGTGGCGCTGAGATGACCAGTCTGGTTGCAGGAATAACACCTGCGGGCATCGGATGCAGGCAGGGCCTTGGCAACGGGAAAAAGGCCTCCGGAAGGTCGGCTGGCAGGGGCAGGGATGGTGGTTGATGGCTTACCCCCTTTCCAGCTGGCGACGACCGGCTTCCGCACCTCTGGTCTCCGGTTGGCCTCGTAGGTGTCTGCGATCTGCGCTGCTTTATTGGCATCAGGTGGCTCCCGATCCATCACGAACTGCCGTACCTCAGTCGGACACAGATGCAGGAACTGGTCTTTCACCATCAGGTCCTTTAGCTGCTCAAAGATGGTCGCTGACAGTCCTTGGATCCACTGCTCAAAGTTGATTCTGAGCCCGTCTACCACATCACGGTAGGTGTCCTGTGGTCCACGCTGGAGGGTTCTGAATTTTTTCCGGTAAACCTCCGGAGTCAGCTGGTACTTTTTTATCAGGGCCTGCTTGACGGCCTCATAGTCTCCATCCTGCTCTCGAGGGAGGGAAGCAAACACCTCCAAAGCTTTTCCTCGGAGCCCTGGAGTCAAATATCTTGCCCATTGGTCCATGGGCAGCTGATACTGCCTGCAGGCCTTTTCAAAGCCTCGCAGAAATGTGTCCAAGTCCCCATCCTTTTCCATCACAGGGAAGTGCTCAGGACGAGGTTTAAAGCAGCTGGCACTGTTGGACTCACGGGTCTGCGTAGAGGGCGACTCCTTCTGAATCCGGGCTAGCTCCAGCTGGTGTTGTCGGTCAGCTTGTCGCTCAGCAGCCTCTCGGTCAGCTTGTCGCTCAGCCCGCTCCTGGAATTTCAGGATCAGCTCCAGTCGTCCATCATGATTGTCTGTGGCGAGCTCCTCCAAGGCCATCTGCAGGTGGGGGTCCACACTACCCTGGTTGCGGGTATGGCTGGCAATCACCGGTTGGACCCCGGCAGCAACACCATCCGGGCCCTGGCTGGCCGCCCCCTCATCAGGGCTCTGCTGTCGGACGGGCTCTGCAGCACCTTGTAACAGTTCAGAAATCATTTGTTCTTTGCTTTTGCCGTGGGGGTCAATGCCTTTGGTTATACATATTCCAGTAAGAGTGTCCTTTTTCTGCTGGTGATACCAGGACTCCCCAACTACGACCATGATCACCAAAATAAAAATAGAAAAGAAAAAGCGAAGAAGGGTAGGGGTAACTGCTACACATACAGTATTGTCTCAGATCTAATAAACACTGAGTTCGATCTTCAAAACTTTTGTGCAAGTTTTTAGTGAGAGGAATGATTGCTCAAACCAGATCACTAATGTCCTATGATCCCACCGCTTGCCACCAATTTGTCATGAAAACAACACCCACTCTTGGGTCAGACCTTGCAGCTCTCTGGCGCCCCCTTATCCTGCTGGTCAAACACGGTATTGACAGAGGATAAGCACGGGTGCAGCTGCTCTCATTTATGTCGACTATTGCGGCACGTGATGTGACAGGACGTATATATACCACCAGTTCCTTCCAGGAACGTATATATACCTCCGACCAGCCACCCTCAAACCACAATATCACATAAATACTGGTATACTGCCACCACCGATCGCTTAACAGGTGGATCGGGTACCTGGTAGGTAACGTGAATTAGCGGGTGAGGAACGTGTTTGCTCGACATAGGACAAGAAGAAAGAAACTGGTAAATAATTAATGATTTACTCCCAAAAGGGGGGCAGTGTTTACAAAATATATACAAGATATTATAAAGGAGACAATTTACATGTATGCATCAACAGTTATTAAAATAAAAGGGATAAGTAATAGCAAAACCTGCTTCACAAGGTGATGGTCTCAGATTCTGTGGGGGGGACGGCTCCCCGGAAATTAGAGGTGATTCTTCTTACGCCGCGTGATGTGCGTGCGTTCGACGTCCCTGAGAAGAATGACCTGAAAATGGCCGATTTGCTTTTTAGTAAGCAGCCAAAACTCTGGGGAACACCCCTTATTTACCTTACAAGGGGGGCTCGGCTTTGCGAGCCCACCCAGCTGCAGAAGACCTAACAGATCCTTCAGATTCCATATCTTGGTGTGGGGGGGTCCCACATCCAAGAGGGAGACATCATCTTGACCGTCACCAATATTCATGAAGATAGATATTAAATATGAAACCTCTATGACGCTCAGAAGCTCAGAATCCATTATCTCAGTTCCCGGTCATTCCTCAGTTATGCAAGTTATACTATTGTAATGGGAAAAAGGTGAGCATTCAAAAAACGTGGTTCCGATGTTTCTGTCAGACCTGTGCGTGATTAAAATTGGCATAAAACGTTTGTACAATTAAACAATGGGATTTTTTGGAGGGATTTTCCGGTTTGTACTAGCGCTTGCCCTGGACTGAGGTTTTATGGCGGGTCATAAAAATTCCTGGTTTGGGGAAAAGCAAAAGTGAGTTCTGTGTCTTCACTTACAAACAGATAGGGGGTGGGGTTTTTTTTTTCCTTTTTTAAAACATCTCTCATTTTTAAAAACTCGGGCAAAAATACCTTTTGCCTGACACACAGTGATCTATTATATAGAGTCATTACACACAGAGGGATCTATTATATAGAGTCATTACACAGACAGGGATCTATTATATAGAGTCATTACACACAGAGGGATCTATTATATAGAGTCATTACACACAGAGGGATCTATTATATAGAGTCATTACACACAGAGCGATCTATTATATAGAGTCATTACACACAGAGGGATCTATTATATAGAGTCATTACACACAGAGGGATCTATTATATAGAGTCATTACACACAGAGGGATCTATTATATAGAGTCATTACACACAGAAGGATCTATTATATAGAGTCATTACACACAGAGGGATCTATTATATAGAGTCATTACACACAGAGGGATCTATTATATAGAGTCATTACACACAGAGGGATCTGATATATAGAGTCATTACACACAGAGGGATCTATTATATAGAGTCATTACACGCACAGTGATCTATTATATAGAGTCATTACACACAGAGGGATCTATTATATAGAGTCATTACACACAGAGGGATCTATTATATAGAGTCATTACGCACAGAGGGATCTATTATATAGAGTCATTACACACAGAGGGATCTATTATATAGAGTCATTACACGCAGAGCGATCTATTATATAGAGTTATTACACGCACAGTGATCTATTATATAGAGTCATTACACACAGAGGGATCTATTATATAGAGTCATTACACACAGAGGGATCTATTATATAGAGTCATTACGCACAGAGGGATCTATTATATAGAGTCATTACACACAGAGGGATCTATTATATAGAGTCATTACACACAGAGCGATCTATTATATAGAGTCATTACACACAGAGTGATCTATTATATAGAGTCATTACACACAGAGGGATCTATTATATAGAGTCATTACACGCAGGGATATATTATATAGAGTCATTACACACAGGGATATATTATATAGAGTCATTACACACAGAGTGATCTATTATATAGAGTCATTACACACAGAGGGATCTATTATATAGAGTTATTACACACAGAGGGATCTATTATAGAGTCATTAAACACAGAGGGATCTATTATATAGAGTCATTACACGCAGTGGGATCTATTATATAGAGTCATTACACACAGAGTGATCTATTATATAGAGTCATTACACACAGAGGGATCTATTATATAGAGTCATTACACGCAGGGATATATTATATAGAGTCATTACACACAGGGATATATTATATAGAGTCATTACACACAGAGCGATCTATTATATAGAGTCATTACACAGAGGGATCTATTATATAGAGTCATTACACGCAGAGGGATCTATTATAGAGTCATTACACACAGAGGGATTTATTATATAGAGTCATTACACACAGAGGGATCTATTATATAGAGTCATTACACACAGATGGATCTATTATATAGAGTCATTACACACACATGGATCTATTATATAGAGTCATTACACACAGATGGATCTATTATATAGAGTCATTACACACAGAGGGATCTATTATATAGAGTCATTACACACAGAGGTATCTATTATATAGAGTCATTACACACAGAGGGATCTATTATATAGAGTCATTACACACAGAGGGATCTATTATATAGAGTCATTACACGCAGAGGGATCTATTATATAGAGTCATTACACGCAGAGGGATCTATTGTATAGAGTCATTACACGCAGAGCGATCTATTATATAGAGTCATTACACGCAGAGCGATCTATTATATAGAGTCATTACACGCACAGTGATCTATTATATAGAGTCATTACACACAGAGGGATCTATTATATAGAGTCATTACACAGAGAGGGATCTATTATATAGAGTCATTACACACAGAGGGATCTATTATATAGAGTCATTACACACAGAGGGATCTATTATATAGAGTCATTACACACAGAGCGATCTATTATATAGAGTCATTACACACAGAGGGATCTATTATATAGAGTCATTACACACAGAGGGATCTATTATATAGAGTCATTACACACAGAGGGATCTATTATATAGAGTCATTACACACAGAGGGATCTATTATATAGAGTCATTACACACAGAGGGATCTATTATATAGAGTCATTACACACAGAGGGATCTATGATATAGAGTCATTACACACACAGGGATCTATTATATAGAGTCATTACACACAGAGGGATCTATTATATAGAGTCATTACACACAGAGGGATCTATTATATAGAGTCATTACACACAGAGGGATCTATTATATAGAGTCATTACACACAGAGGGATCTATTATATAGAGCAGGGTTCCCCAACTCCAATCCTCAAGGCCCACCAACAGGTCATGTTTTCAGGATTTCCTTAGTATTACACAGGTGATAATTCCATCACCTGCACAGGCAACAATCCCATCACCTGTGCAATACTAAGGAAATCCTGAAAATATGACCTGTTGGTGGGCCTTGAGGACTGGAGTTGGGAAACCCTGATATAGAGTCATTACACGCACAGTGATCTATTATATAGAGTCATTACACACAGAGGGATCTATTATATAGAGTCATTACACACAGAGGGATCTATTATATAGAGTCATTATGCACAGAGGGATCTATTATATAGAGTCATTACACACAGAGGGATCTATTATATAGAGTCATTACACGCAGAGCGATCTATTATATAGAGTCATTACACGCACAGTGATCTATTATATAGAGTCATTACACACAGAGGGATCTATTATATAGAGTCATTACACACAGAGTGATCTATTATATAGAGTCATTACACACAGAGGGATCTATTATATAGAGTCATTACACACAGAGGGATCTATTATATAGAGTCATTACACACAGAGGGATCTATTATATAGAGTCATTACACGCAGAGGGATCTATTATATAGAGTCATTAAACACAGAGCGATCTATTATATAGAGTCATTACACACAGAGGGCTCTATTATATAGAGTCATTACACACAGAGGGATCTATTATATAGAGTCATTACACACAGAGCGATCTATTATATAGAGTCATTACACACAGAGCGATCTATTATATAGAGTCATTACACACAGAGGGATCTATTATATAGAGTCATTACACACAGAGGGATCTATTATATAGAGTCATTACACACAGAGGGATCTATTATATAGAGTCATTACACACAGAGCGATCAATTATATAGAGTCATTACACACAGAGGGCTCTATCATATAGAGTCATTACACACAGAAGGATGTATTATATAGAGTCATTACACGCAGAGGGATCTATTATATAGAGTCATTACACACAGAGGGATCTATTATATAGAGCCATTACACGCAGAGGGATCTATTATATAGAGTCATTACACGCAGGGATATATTATATAGAGTCATTACACACAGGGATATATTATATAGAGTCATTACACACAGAGTGATCTATTATATAGAGTCATTACACACAGAGGGATCTATTATATAGAGTCATTACACGCAGGGATATATTATATAGAGTCATTACACACAGGGATATATTATATAGAGTCATTAAACACAGAGGGATCTATTATATAGCGTCATTACACGCAGTGGGATCTATTATATAGAGTCATTACACACAGAGTGATCTATTATATAGAGTCATTAAACACAGAGGGATCTATTATATAGAGTCATTACATGCAGGGATATATTATATAGAGTCATTACACACAGGGATATATTATATAGAGTCATTACACACAGAGGGATCTATTATATAGAGTCATTACACAGAGGGATCTATTATATAGAGTCATTACACGCAGAGGGATCTATTATAGAGTCATTACACACAGAGGGATTTATTATATAGAGTCATTACACACAAAGGGATCTATTATATAGAGTCATTACACACAGGGATCTATTATATAGAGTCATTACACACAGATGGATCTATTATATAGAGTCATTACACACAGAGGGATCTATTATATAGAGTCATTACACACAGAGGGATCTATTATATAGAGTCATTACACACAGAGGGATCTATTATATAGAGTCATTACACACAGAGGGATCTATTATATAGAGTCATTACACGCAGAGGGATCTATTATATAGAGTCATTACACGCAGAGGGATCTATTATATAGACTCATTACACGCAGAGCAATCTATTATATAGAGCCATTACACACAGAGCGATCTATTATATAGAGTCATTACATGCAGAGCGATCTATTATATAGAGTCATTACACGCACAGTGATCTATTATAAAGAGTCATTACACACAGAGGGATCTATTATATAGAGTCATTACACACAGAAGGATCTATTATATAGAGTCATTACACACAGAGGGATCTATTATATAGAGTCATTACACACAGAGGGATCTATTATATAGAGTCATTACACACAGAGGGATCTATTATATAGAGTCATTCCACACAGAGGGATCTATTATACAGAGTCATTACACACAGAGGGATCTATTATATAGAGTCATTACACGCAGAGGGATCTATTATATAGAGTCATTACACGCAGAGGGATCTATTATATAGAGTCATTACACACAGAGTGATCTATTATATAGAGTCATTAGACGCAGAGCGATCTATTATATAGAGTCATTACACGCAGAGTGATCTATTATATAGAGTCATTACACGCAGAGTGATCTATTTTATAGAGTCATTACACGCAGAGGGATCTATTATATAGAGTCATTACACACAGAGAGATCTATTATATAGAGTCATTACACACAGAGGGATCTATTATATAGAGTCATTACACACAGAGGGATATATTATATAGAGTCATTACACACAGAGGGATCTATTATATAGAGTCATTATACACAGAGGGATCTATTATATAGAGTCATTACACACAGAGGGATCTATTATATAGAGTCATTACACACAGAGGGATCTATTATATAGAGTCATTACACACAGAGGGATCTATTATATAGAGTCATTACACGCAGAGCGATCTATTATATAGAGTCATTACACGCACAGTGATCTATTATATAGAGTCATTACACACAGAGGGAACTATTATATAGAGTCAATACACGCAGAGGGATCTATTATATAGAGTCATTCCACACAGAGGGATCTATTATATACAGTCATTACACACAGAGGGATCTATTATATAGAGACATTACACGCAGAGGGATCTATTATATAGAGTCGTTACACACAGAGGGATCTATTATATAGAGTCATTACACACAGAGGGATCTATTATATAGAGTCATTACACACAGAGGGATCTATTATATAGAGTCATTCCACAAAGGGATCTATTATATAGAGTCATTACACACAGAGTGATCTATTATATAGAGTCATTACACACAGAGGGATCTATAATATAGAGTCATTACACACAGAGGGATCTATTATATAGAGTTATTCCACACAGAGGGATCTATTATATAGAGTCATTCCACAAAGGCATCTATTATATAGAGTCATTACACACAGAGTGATCTATTATATAGAGTCATTACACACAGAGGGATCTATTATATAGAGTCATTACACGCAGAGCGGTCTATTATATAGAGTCATTACACGCACAGTGATCTATTATATAGAGTCATTACACACAGAGGGATCTATTATATAGAGTCATTACACACAGAGGGATCTATTATATAGTGTCATTACGCAGAGGGAACTATTATATAGAGTCATTACACACAGAGAGATCTATTATATAGAGTCATTACACACAGAGGGATTTATTATATAGAGACAATACACGCAGAGGGATCTATTATATAGAGTCATTACACACGGAGTGATCTATTATATAGAGTCATTACACACAGAGTGATCTATTATATAGAGTCATTACACACAGAGGGATCTATTATATAAAGTCATTACACACAGAGGGATCTATTATATAGAGTCATTACACACAGAGTGATCTATTATATAGAGTCATTACACACAGAGGGATCTATTATATAGAGTCATTACACGCAGAGGGATCTATTATATAGAGTCATTACACACAGAGTGATCTATTATATAGAGTCATTAAACACAGAGGGATCTATTATATAGAGTCATTACATGCAGGGATATATTATATAGAGTCATTACACACAGGGATATATTATATAGAGTCATTACACACAGAGGGATCTATTATATAGATTCATTACACAGAGCGATCTATTATATAGAGTCATTACACGCAGAGGGACCTATTATAGAGTCATTACACACAGAGGGATTTATTATATAGAGTCATTACACACAGAGGGATCTATTATATAGAGTCATTACACACACAGGGATCTATTATATAGAGTCATTACACACAGATGGATCTATTATATAGAATCATTACACACAGAGGGATCTATTATATAGAGTCATTACACACAGAGGGATCTATTATATAGAGTCATTACACACAGAGGGATCTATTATATAGAGTCATTACACACAGAGGGATCTATTATATAGAGTCATTACACGCAGAGGGATCTATTATATAGAGTCATTACACGCAGAGGGATCTATTATATAGACTCATTACACGCAGAGCGATCTATTATATAGAGTCATTACACGCAGAGCGATCTATTATATAGAGTCATTACATGCACAGTGATCTATTATAAAGAGTCATTACACACAGAGGGATCTATTATATAGAGTCATTACACACAGAAGGATCTATTATATAGAGTCATTACACACAGAGGGATCTATTATATAGAGTCATTACACACAGACGGATCTATTATATAGAGTCATTACACACTGAGGGATCTATTATATAGAGTCATTCCACACAGAGGGATCTATTATATAGAGTCATTACACACAGAGGGATCTATTATATTGAGTCATTACACGCAGAGGGATCTATTATATAGAGTCATTACACGCAGAGGGATCTATTATATAGAGTCATTACACACAGAGTGATCTATTATATAGAGTCATTACACGCAGAGTGATCTATTATATAGAGTCATTACACGCAGAGTGATCTATTATATAGAGTCATTACACGCAGAGTGATCTATTATATAGAGTCATTACACGCAGAGGGATCTATTATATAGAGTCATTACACACAGAGAGATCTATTATATAGAGTCATTACACACAGAGGGATCTATTATATAGAGTCATTACACACAGAGGGATCTATTATATAGAGTCATTACACACAGAGGGATCTATTATATAGAGTCATTATACACAGAGGGATCTATTATATAGAGTCATTACACACAGAGGGATCTATTATATAGAATCATTACACACAGAGGGATCTATTATATAGAGTCATTACACACAGAGGGATCTATTATATAGAGTCATTACACACAGAGGGATCTATTATATAGAGTTATTACACACAGAGGGATCTATTATATAGAGTCATTACACGAAGAGGGATCTATTAGAGAGAGTCATTACACACAGAGTGATCTATTATATAGAGTCATTACACACAGAGGGATCTATAATATAGAGTCATTACACACAGAGGGATCTATTATATAGAGTCATTCCACACAGAGGGATCTATTATATAGAGTCATTCCACAAAGGGATCTATTATATAGAGTCATTACACACAGAGTGATCTATTATATAGAGTCATTACACACAGAGTGATCTATTATATAGAGTCATTACACGCAGAGCGGTCTATTATATAGAGTCATTACACGCACAGTGATCTATTATATAGAGTCATTACACACAGAGGGATCTATTATATAGAGTCATTACACACAGAGGGATCTATTATATAGAGTCATTACGCAGAGGGAACTATTATATAGAGTCATTACACACAGAGGGATCTATTATATAGAGTCATTACACACAGAGGGATTTATTATATAGAGACATTGCACGCAGAGGGATCTATTATATAGAGTCATTACACACAGAGTGATCTATTATATAGAGTCATTACACACAGAGTGATCTATTATATAGAGTCATTACACACAGAGGGATCTATTATATAAAGTCATTACACACAGAGGGATCTATTATATAGAGTCATTACACACAGAGTGATCTATTATATAGAGTCATTACACACAGAGGGATCTATTATATAGAGTCATTACACACAGAGGGATCTATTAAATAGAGTCATTACACGCAGAGTGATCTATTATATAGAGTCATTACACACAGAGGGATCTATAATATAGAGTCATTCCACACAAAGGGATCTATTATATAGAGTCATTCCACACAGAGGGATCTATTATATAGAGTCATTCCACACAGGGATCTATTATATAGAGTCATTACACACAGAGTGATCTATTATATAGAGTCATTACACACAGAGGGATCTATTATATAGAGTCATTACACGCAGAGCGATCTATTATATAGAGTCATTACACGCACAGTGATCTATTATATAGAGTCATTACACACAGAGGGATTTATTATAAAGAGTCATTACACACAGAGGGATCTATTATATAGAGTCATTACGCAGAGGGAACTATTATATAGAGTCATTACACACAGAGGGATCTATTATTTAGAGTCATTACACACAGAGGGATCTATTATATAGAGTCATTACACGCACAGTGATCTATTATATAGAGTCATTACACAGAGGGATCTATTATATAGAGTCATTACACACAGAGAGATCTATGATATAGAGTCATTACACACAGAGGGATCTATTATATAGAGTCATTACACACAGAGGGATCTATTATATAGAGTAATTACACGCAGAGCGATCTATTATATAGAGTCATTACAAGCAGAGGGATCTGTTATATAGAGTCATTACACACAGAGTGATCTATTATATAGAGTCATTACACACAGAGGGATCTATAATATAGAGTCATTCCACACAGAGGGCTCTGTTATATAGAGTCATTACACACAGAGGGATCTATAATATAGAGTCATTACACACAGAGGGATCTATTATATAGAGTCATTACACACAGAGTGATCTATTATATAGAGTCATTACACACAGAGGGATCTATTATATAGAGTCATTACACGCAGAGCGATCTATTATATAGAGTCATTACACGCACAGTGAACTATTATATAGAGTCATTACACACAGAGGGATCTATTATATAGAGTCATAACACACAGAGGGATCTATTATATAGAGTCATTACGCAGAGGGATCTATTATATAGAGTCATTACGCAGAGGGATCTATTATATAGAGTCATTACACACAGAGGGATCTATTATATAGAGTAATTACACACAGAGGGATCTATTATATAGAGTCATTACCCGCAGAGGGATCTATTATATAGAGTCATTACACGCAGAGGGTTCTATTATATAGAGTCATTACACACAGAGGGATCTATTATATAGAGTCATTCCACACAGAGGGATCTATTATATAGAGTCATTACACGCAGAGGGATCTATTATATAGAGTCATTCCACACAGAGGGATCTATTATATAGAGACATTACACGCAGAGGGATCTATTATATAGAGTCATTACACAAAGAGTGATCTATTATATAGAGTCATTACACACAGAGTGATCTTTTATATAGAGTCATTACACACAGAGGGATCTATTATATAGAGTCATTACACACAGAGGGATCTATTATATAGAGTCATTACACGCAGAGGGTTCTATTATATAGAGTCATTACACAAAGAGTGATCTATTATATAGAGTCATTACACACAGAGTGATCTATAATATAGAGTCATTACACACAGAGGGATCTATTATATAGAGTCATTCCACACAGAGGGATCTATTATATATAGTCATTCCACACAGGGATCTATTATATAGAGTCATTACACACAGAGTGATCTATTATATAGAGTCATTACACACAGAGGGATCTATTATATAGAGTCATTACATGCTGAGCGATCTATTATATAGAGTCATTACACGCACAGTGATCTATTATATAGAGTCATTACACACAGAGGGATCTATTAGAGAGAGTCATTACACACAGAGTGATCTATTATATAGAGTCATTACACACAGAGGGATCTATAATATAGAGTCATTACACACAGAGGGATCTATTATATAGAGTCATTCCACACAGAGGGATCTATTATATAGAGTCATTCCACAAAGGGATCTATTATATAGAGTCATTACACACAGAGTGATCTATTATATAGAGTCATTACACACAGAGGGATCTATTATATAGAGTCATTACACGCAGAGCGGTCTATTATATAGAGTCATTACACGCACAGTGATCTATTATATAGAGTCATTACACACAGAGGGATTTATTATATAGAGACATTGCACGCAGAGGGATCTATTATATAGAGTCATTACACACAGAGTGATCTATTATATAGAGTCATTACACACAGAGTGATCTATTATATAGAGTCATTACACACAGAGGGATCTATTATATAAAGTCATTACACACAGAGGGATCTATTATATAGAGTCATTACACACAGAGTGATCTATTATATAGAGTCATTACACACAGAGGGATCTATTATATAGAGTCATTACACGCAGAGGGATCTATTAAATAGAGTCATTACACACAGAGTGATCTATTATATAGAGTCATTACACACAGAGGGATCTATAATATAGAGTCATTCCACACAAAGGGATCTATTATATAGAGTCATTCCACACAGAGGGATCTATTATATAGAGTCATTCCACACAGGGATCTATTATATAGAGTCATTACACACAGAGTGATCTACTATATAGAGTCATTACACACAGAGGGATCTATTATATAGAGTCATTACACGCAGAGCGATCTATTATATAGAGTCATTACACGCACAGTGATCTATTATATAGAGTCATTACACACAGAGGGATCTATTATAAAGAGTCATTACACACAGAGGGATCTATTTTTATAGAGTCATTACGCAGAGGGAACTATTATATAGAGTCATTACACACAGAGGGATCTATTATATAGAGTCATTACACACAGAGGGATCTATTATATAGAGTCATTACATGCACAGTGATCTATTATATAGAGTCATTACACAGAGGGATCTATTATATAGAGTCATTACACACAGAGGGATCTATTATATAGAGTCATTACACACAGAGGGATCTATTATATAGAGTCATTACACACAGAGGGATCTATTATATAGAGTAATTACACGCAGAGCGATCTATTATATAGAGTCATTACAAGCAGAGGGATCTATTATATAGAGTCATTACACACATAGTGATCTATTATATAGAGTCATTACACACAGAGGGATCTATAATATAGAGTCATTCCACACAGAGGGATCTATTATATAGAGTCATTACACACAGAGGGATCTATAATATAGAGTCATTACACACAGAGGGATCTATTATATAGAGTCATTACACACAGAGTGATCTATTATATAGAGTCATTACACACAGAGTGATCTATTATATAGAGTCATTACACACAGAGGGATCTATAATATAGAGTCATTCCACACAAAGGGACCTATTATATAGAGTCATTCCACACAGAGGGATCTATTATATAGAGTCATTCCACACAGGGATCTATTATATAGAGTCATTACACACAGAGTGATCTATTATATAGAGTCATTACACACAGAGGGATCTATTATATAGAGTCATTACACGCAGAGCGATCTATTATATAGAGTCATTACACGCACAGTGATCTATTATATAGAGTCATTACACACAGGGATATATTATATAGAGTCATTAAACACAGAGGGATCTATTATATAGCGTCATTACACGCAGTGGGATCTATTATATAGAGTCATTACACACAGAGTGATCTATTATATAGAGTCATTAAACACAGAGGGATCTATTATATAGAGTCATTACATGCAGGGATATATTATATAGAGTCATTACACACAGGGATATATTATATAGAGTCATTACACACAGAGGGATCTATTATATAGAGTCATTACACAGAGGGATCTATTATATAGAGTCATTACACGCAGAGGGATCTATTATAGAGTCATTACACACAGAGGGATTTATTATATAGAGTCATTACACACAAAGGGATCTATTATATAAAGTCATTACACACAGGGATCTATTATATAGAGTCATTACACACAGATGGATCTATTATATAGAGTCATTACACACAGAGGGATCTATTATATAGAGTCATTACACACAGAGGGATCTATTATATAGAGTCATTACACACAGAGGGATCTATTATATAGAGTCATTACACACAGAGGGATCTATTATATAGAGTCATTACACGCAGAGGGATCTATTATATAGAGTCATTACACGCAGAGGGATCTATTATATAGACTCATTACACGCAGAGCGATCTATTATATAGAGCCATTACACACAGAGCGATCTATTATATAGAGTCATTACATGCAGAGCGATCTATTATATAGAGTCATTACACGCACAGTGATCTATTATAAAGAGTCATTACACACAGAGGGATCTATTATATAGAGTCATTACACACAGAAGGATCTATTATATAGAGTCATTACACACAGAGGGATCTATTATATAGAGTCATTACACACAGAGGGATCTATTATATAGAGTCATTACACACAGAGGGATCTATTATATAGAGTCATTCCACACAGAGGGATCTATTATATAGAGTCATTACACACAGAGGGATCTATTATATAGAGTCATTACACGCAGAGGGATCTATTATATAGAGTCATTACACGCAGAGGGATCTATTATATAGAGTCATTACACACAGAGTGATCTATTATATAGAGTCATTACACGCAGAGCGATCTATTATATAGAGTCATTACACGCAGAGTGATCTATTATATAGAGTCATTACACGCAGAGTGATCTATTATATAGAGTCATTACACGCAGAGGGATCTATTATATAGAGTCATTACACACAGAGAGATCTATTATATAGAGTCATTACACACAGAGGGATCTATTATATAGAGTCATTACACACAGAGGGATCTATTATATAGAGTCATTACACACAGAGGGATCTATTATATAGAGTCATTATACACAGAGGGATCTATTATATAGAGTCATTACACACAGAGGGATCTATTATATAGAGTCATTACACACAGAGGGATCTATTATATAGTCATTACACACAGAGGGATCTATTATATAGAGTCATTACACGCAGAGCGATCTATTATATAGAGTCATTACACGCACAGTGATCTATTATATAGAGTCATTACACACAGAGGGAACTATTATATAGAGTCAATACACGCAGAGGGATCTATTATATAGAGTCATTCCACACAGAGGGATCTATTATATACAGTCATTCCACACAGAGGGATCTATTATATAGAGACATTACACGCAGAGGGATCTATTATATAGAGTCGTTACACACAGAGTGATCTATTATATAGAGTCATTACACACAGAGTGATCTATTATATAGAGTCATTACACACAGAGGGATCTATTATATAGAGTTATTACACACAGAGGGATCTATTATATAGAGTCATTACACACAGAGGGATCTATTATATAGAGTTATTACACACAGAGGGATCTATTATATAGAGTCATTACACGCAGAGGGATCTATTAGAGAGAGTCATTACACACAGAGTGATCTATTATATAGAGTCATTACACACAGAGGGATCTATAATATAGAGTCATTACACACAGAGGGATCTATTATATAGAGTCATTCCACACAGAGGGATCTATTATATAGAGTCATTCCACAAAGGGATCTATTATATAGAGTCATTACACACAGAGTGATCTATTATATAGAGTCATTACACACAGAGGGATCTATTATATAGAGTCATTACACGCAGAGCGGTCTATTATATAGAGTCATTACACGCACAGTGATCTATTATATAGAGTCATTACACACAGAGGGATCTATTATATAGAGTCATTACACACAGAGGGATCTATTATATAGTGTCAATACGCAGAGGGAACTATTATATAGAGTCATTACACACAGAGAGATCTATTATATAGAGTCATTACACACAGAGGGATTTGTTATATAGAGACATTACACGCAGAGGGATCTATTATATAGAGTCATTACACACAGAGTGATCTATTATATAGAGTCATTACACACAGAGTGATCAATTATATAGAGTCATTACACACAGAGGGATCTATTATATAAAGTCATTACACACAGAGGGATCTATTATATAGAGTCATTACACACAGAGTGATCTATTATATAGAGTCATTACACACAGAAGGATCTATTATATAGAGTCATTACACGCAGAGGGATCTATTATATAGAGTCATTACACACAGAGTGATCTATTATATAGAGTCATTAAACACAGAGGGATCTATTATATAGAGTCATTACATGCAGGGATATATTATATAGAGTCATTACACACAGGGATATATTATATAGAGTCATTACACACAGAGGGATCTATTATATAGATTCATTACACAGAGCGATCTATTATATAGAGTCATTACACGCAGAGGGATCTATTATAGAGTCATTACACACAGAGGGATTTATTATATAGAGTCATTACACACAGAGGGATCTATTATATAGAGTCATTACACACACAGGGATCTATTATATAGAGTCATTACACACAGATGGATCTATTATATAGAGTCATTACACACAGAGGGATCTATTATATAGAGTCATTACACACAGAGGGATCTATTATATAGAGTCATTACACACAGAGGGATCTATTATATAGAGTCATTACACACAGAGGGATCTATTATATAGAGTCATTACACGCAGAGGGATCTATTATATAGAGTCATTACACGCAGAGGGATCTATTATATAGACTCATTACACGCAGAGCGATCTATTATATAGAGTCATTACACGCAGAGCGATCTATTATATAGAGTCATTACATGCACAGTGATCTATTATAAAGAGTCATTACACACAGAGGGATCTATTATATAGAGTCATTACACACAGAAGGATCTATTATATAGAGTCATTACACACAGAGGGATCTATTATATAGAGTCATTACACACAGAGGGATCTATTATATAGAGTCATTACACACTGAGGGATCTATTATATAGAGTCATTCCACACAGAGGGATCTATTATATAGAGTCATTACACACAGAGGGATCTATTATATTGAGTCATTACACGCAGAGGGATCTATTATATAGAGTCATTACACGCAGAGGGATCTATTATATAGAGTCATTACACACAGAGTGATCTATTATATAGAGTCATTACACGCAGAGTGATCTATTATATAGAGTCATTACACGCAGAGTGATCTATTATATAGAGTCATTACACGCAGAGTGATCTATTATATAGAGTCATTACACGCAGAGGGATCTATTATATAGAGTCATTACACACAGAGAGATCTATTATATAGAGTCATTACACACAGAGGGATCTATTATATAGAGTCATTACACACAGAGGGATCTATTATATAGAGTCATTACACACAGAGGGATCTATTATATAGAGTCATTATACACAGAGGGATCTATTATATAGAGTCATTACACACAGAGGGATCTATTATATAGAATCATTACACACAGAGGGATCTATTATATAGAGTCATTACACACAGAGGGATCTATTATATAGAGTCATTACACACAGAGGGATCTATTATATAGAGTTATTACACACAGAGGGATCTATTATATAGAGTCATTACACGAAGAGGGATCTATTAGAGAGAGTCATTACACACAGAGTGATCTATTATATAGAGTCATTACACACAGAGGGATCTATAATATAGAGTCATTACACACAGAGGGATCTAATATATAGAGTCATTCCACACAGAGGGATCTATTATATAGAGTCATTCCACAAAGGGATCTATTATATAGAGTCATTACACACAGAGTGATCTATTATATAGAGTCATTACACACAGAGGGATCTATTATATAGAGTCATTACACGCAGAGCGGTCTATTATATAGAGTCATTACACGCACAGTGATCTATTATATAGAGTCATTACACACAGAGGGATCTATTATATAGAGTCATTACACACAGAGGGATC
Organism: Phyllobates terribilis; assembly: GCF_046119375.1. Taxonomy (NCBI): domain Eukaryota; kingdom Metazoa; phylum Chordata; class Amphibia; order Anura; family Dendrobatidae; genus Phyllobates; species Phyllobates terribilis. The sequence continues at coordinate 316,003,902 of NW_027362772.1, forward strand.
TATTATATAGAGTCATTACGCAGAGGGAACTATTATATAGAGTCATTACACACAGAGGGATCTATTATATAGAGTCATTACACACAGAGGGATTTATTATATAGAGACATTGCACGCAGAGGGATCTATTATATAGAGTCATTACACACAGAGTGATCTATTATATAGAGTCATTACACACAGAGTGATCTATTATATAGAGTCATTACACACAGAGGGATCTATTATATAAAGTCATTACACACAGAGGGATCTATTATATAGAGTCATTACACACAGAGTGATCTATTATATAGAGTCATTACACACAGAGGGATCTATTATATAGAGTCATTACACGCAGAGGGATCTATTAAATAGAGTCATTACACGCAGAGTGATCTATTATATAGAGTCATTACACACAGAGGGATCTATAATATAGAGTCATTCCACACAAAGGGATCTATTATATAGAGTCATTCCACACAGAGGGATCTATTATATAGAGTCATTCCACACAGGGATCTATTATATAGAGTCATTACACACAGAGTGATCTATTATATAGAGTCATTACACACAGAGGGATCTATTATATAGAGTCATTACACGCAGAGCGATCTATTATATAGAGTCATTACACGCACAGTGATCTATTATATAGAGTCATTACACACAGAGGGATCTATTACATAGAGTCATTACACGCAGAGCGATCTATTATATAGAGTAATTACACGCAGAGCGATCTATTATATAGAGTCATTACAAGCAGAGGGATCTGTTATATAGAGTCATTACACACAGAGTGATCTATTATATAGAGTCATTACACACAGAGGTATCTATAATATAGAGTCATTCCACACAGAGGGCTCTGTTATATAGAGTCATTACACACAGAGGGATCTATAATATAGAGTCATTACACACAGAGGGATCTATTATATAGAGTCATTACACACAGAGTGATCTATTATATAGAGTCATTACACACAGAGGGATCTATTATATAGAGTCATTACACGCAGAGCGATCTAATATATAGAGTCATTACACGCACAGTGAACTATTATATAGAGTCATTACACACAGAGGGATCTATTATATAGAGTCATAACACACAGAGGGATCTATTATATAGAGTCATTACGCAGAGGGATCTATTATATAGAGTCATTACGCAGAGGGATCTATTATATAGAGTCATTACACACAGAGGGATCTATTATATAGAGTAATTACACACAGAGGGATCTATTATATAGAGTCATTACCCGCAGAGGGATCTATTATATAGAGTCATTACACGCAGAGGGTTCTATTATATAGAGTCATTACACACAGAGGGATCTATTATATAGAGTCATTCCACACAGAGGGATCTATTATATAGAGTCATTACACGCAGAGGGATCTGTTATATAGAGTCATTCCACACAGAGGGATCTATTATATAGAGACATTACACGCAGAGGGATCTATTATATAGAGTCATTACACAAAGAGTGATCTATTATATAGAGTCATTACACACAGAGTGATCTTTTATATAGAGTCATTACACACAGAGGGATCTATTATATAGAGTCATTACACACAGAGGGATCTATTATATAGAGTCATTACACGCAGAGGGTTCTATTATATAGAGTCATTACACACAGAGTGATCTATTATATAGAGTCATTACACACAGAGTGATCTATAATATAGAGTCATTACACACAGAGGGATCTATTATATAGAGTCATTCCACAGAGAGGGATCTATTATATATAGTCATTCCACACAGGGATCTATTATATAGAGTCATTACACACAGAGTGATCTATTATATAGAGTCATTACACACAGAGGGATCTATTATATAGAGTCATTACATGCTGAGCGATCTATTATATAGAGTCATTACACGCACAGTGATCTATTATATAGAGTCATTACACACAGAGGGATCTATTAGAGAGAGTCATTACACACAGAGTGATCTATTATATAGAGTCATTACACACAGAGGGATCTATAATATAGTGTCATTACACACAGAGGGATCTATTATATAGAGTCATTCCACACAGAGGGATCTATTATATAGAGTCATTCCACAAAGGGATCTATTATATAGAGTCATTACACACAGAGTGATCTATTATATAGAGTCATTACACACAGAGGGATCTATTATATAGAGTCATTACACGCAGAGCGGTCTATTATATAGAGTCATTACACGCACAGTGATCTATTATATAGAGTCATTACACACAGAGGGATCTATTATATAGAGTCATTACACACAGAGGGATCTATTATATAGAGTCATTACGCAGAGGGAACTATTATATAGAGTCATTACACACAGAGGGATCTATTATATAGAGTCATTACACACAGAGGGATTTATTATATAGAGACATTGCACGCAGAGGGATCTATTATATAGAGTCATTACACACAGAGTGATCTATTATATAGAGTCATTACACACAGAGTGATCTATTATATAGAGTCATTACACACAGAGGGATCTATTATATAAAGTCATTACACACAGAGGGATCTATTATATAGAGTCATTACACACAGAGTGATCTATTATATAGAGTCATTACACACAGAGGGATCTATTATATAGAGTCATTACACGCAGAGGGATCTATTAAATAGAGTCATTACACACAGAGTGATCTATTATATAGAGTCATTACACACAGAGGGATCTATAATATAGAGTCATTCCACACAAAGGGATCTATTATATAGAGTCATTCCACACAGAGGGATCTATTATATAGAGTCATTCCACACAGGGATCTATTATATAGAGTCATTACACACAGAGTGATCTATTATATAGAGTCATTACACACAGAGGGATCTATTATATAGAGTCATTACACACAGAGCGATCTATTATATAGAGTCATTACACGCACAGTGATCTATTATATAGAGTCATTACACACAGAGGGATCTATTATAAAGAGGCATTACACACAGAGGGATCTATTTTTATAGAGTCTTTACGCAGAGGGAACTATTATATAGAGTCATTACACACAGAGGGATCTATTATATAGAGTCATTACACACAGAGGGATCTATTATATAGAGTCATTACATGCACAGTGATCTATTATATAGAGTCATTACACAGAGGGATCTATTATATAGAGTCATTACACACAGAGGGATCTATTATATAGAGTCATTACACACAGAGGGATCTATTATATAGAGTCATTACACACAGAGGGATCTATTATATAGAGTAATTACACGCAGAGCGATCTATTATATAGAGTCATTACAAGCAGAGGGATCTATTATATAGAGTCATTACACACAGAGTGATCTATTATATAGAGTCATTACACACAGAGGGATCTATAATATAGAGTCATTCCACACAGAGGGATCTATTATATAGAGTCATTACACACAGAGGGATCTATAATATAGAGTCATTACACACAGAGGGATCTATTATATAGAGTCATTACACACAGAGTGATCTATTATATAGAGTCATTACACACAGAGTGATCTATTATATAGAGTCATTACACACAGAGGGATCTATAATATAGAGTCATTCCACACAAAGGGACCTATTATATAGAGTCATTCCACACAGAGGGATCTATTATATAGAGTCATTCCACACAGGGATCTATTATATAGAGTCATTACACACAGAGTGATCTATTATATAGAGTCATTACACACAGAGGGATCTATTATATAGAGTCATTACACGCAGAGCGATCTATTATATAGAGTCATTACACGCACAGTGATCTATTATATAGAGCCATTACACACAGAGGGATCTATTATAAAGAGTCATTACACACAGAGGGATCTATTATATAGAGTCATTACGCAGAGGGAACTATTATATAGAGTCATTACACACAGAGGGATCTATTATATAGAGTCATTACACACAGAGGGATCTATTATATAGAGTCATTACATGCACAGTGATCTATTATATAGAGTCATTACACAGAGGGATCTATTATATAGAGTCATTACACACAGAGGGATCTATTATATAGAGTCATTACACACAGAGGGATCTATTATATAGAGTCATTACACACAGAGGGATCTATTATATAGAGTCATTACACACAGAGGGATCTATTATATAGAGTCATTACACGCAGAGGGATCTATTATATAGAGTCATTACACACAGAGGGATCTATAATATAGAGTCATTACACACTGAGGGATCTATTATATAGAGTCATTCCACACAGAGGGATCTATTATATAGAGTCATTACACACAGAGGGATCTATTATATAGAGTCATTACACGCAGAGGGATCTATTATATAGAGTCATTACACGCAGAGGGATCTATTATATAGAGTCATTACACACAGAGTGATCTATTATATAGAGTCATTACATGCACAGTGATCTATTATATAGAGTCATTATACAGAGGGATCTATTATATAGAGTCATTACACACAGAGGGATCTATTATATAGAGTCATTACACACAGAGGGATCTATTATATAGAGTCATTACACACAGAGGGATCTATTATATAGAGTAATTACACGCAGAGCGATCTATTATATAGAGTCATTACAAGCAGAGGGATCTATTATATAGAGTCATTACACACAGAGGGATCTATTATATAGAGTCATTACGCAGAGGGAACTATTATATAGAGTCATTACAAGCAGATGGATCTATTATATAGAGTCATTACACACAGAGTGATCTATTATATAGAGTCATTACACACAGAGGGATCTATAATATAGAGTCATTCCACACAGAGGGATCTATTATAAAGAGTCATTACACACAGAGGGATCTATTATATAGAGTCATTACACACAGAGGGATCTATTATATAGAGTCATTACACACAGAGGGATCTATTATATAGAGTCATTACATGCACAGTGATCTATTATATAGAGTCATTACTCAGAGGGATCTATTATATAGAGTCATTACACACAGAGGGATCTATTATATAGAGTCATTACACACAGAGGGATCTATTATATAGAGTCATTACACACAGAGGGATCTATTATATAGAGTAATTACACGCAGAGCGATCTATTATATAGAGTCATTACAAGCAGAGGGATCTATTATATAGAGTCATTACACACAGAGTGATCTATTATATAGAGTCATTACACACAGAGGGATCTATAATATAGAGTCATTCCACACAGAGGGATCTATTATATAGAGTCATTACACACAGAGGGATCTATAATATAGAGTCATTACACACAGAGGGATCTATTATATAGAGTGATTACACACAGAGTGATCTATTATATAGAGTCATTACACACAGAGGGATCTATTATATAGAGTCATTACACACAGAGGGATCTATTATATAGAGTCATTACACGCAGAGTGATCTATTATATAGAGTCATTACACGCAGAGGGATCTATTATATAGAGTCATTACACACTGAGGGATCTATTATATAGAGTCATTCCACACAGAGGGATCTATTATATAGAGTCATTACACACAGAGGGATCTATTATATAGAGTCATTACACGCAGAGGGATCTATTATATAGAGTCATTACACGCAGAGGGATCTATTATATAGAGTCATTACACACAGAGTGATCTATTATATAGAGTCATTACACGCAGAGTGATCTATTATATAGAGTCATTACACGCAGAGTGATCTATTATATAGAGTCATTACACGCAGAGTGATCTATTATATAGAGTCATTACACGCAGAGGGATCTATTATATAGAGTCATTACACACAGAGAGATCTATTATATAGAGTCATTACACACAGAGGGATCCATTATATAGAGTCATTACACACAGAGGGATCTATTATATAGAGTCATTACACACAGAGGGATCTATTATATAGAGTCATTATACACAGAGGGATCTATTATATAGAGTCATTACACACAGAGGGATCTATTATATAGAATCATTACACACAGAGGGATCTATTATATAGAGTCATTACACACAGAGGGATCTATTATATAGAGTCATTACACACAGAGGGATCTATTATATAGAGTTATTACACACAGAGGGATCTATTATATAGAGTCATTACACGAAGAGGGATCTATTAGAGAGAGTCATTACACACAGAGTGATCTATTATATAGAGTCATTACACACAGAGGGATCTATAATATAGAGTCATTACACACAGAGGGATCTATTATATAGAGTCATTCCACACAGAGGGATCTATTATAAAGAGTCATTCCACAAAGGGATCTATTATATAGAGTCATTACACACAGAGTGATCTATTATATAGAGTCATTACACACAGAGGGATCTATTATATAGAGTCATTACACGCAGAGCGGTCTATTTTATAGAGTCATTACACGCAGAGTGATCTATTATATAGAGTCACTACACACAGAGGGATCTATTATATAGAGTCATTACACACAGAGGAATCTATTATATAGAGTCATTACGCAGAGGGAACTATTATATAGAGTCATTACACACAGAGGGATCTATTAAATAGAGTCATTACACACAGAGGGATTTATTATATAGAGACATTGCACGCAGAGGGATCTATTATATAGAGTCATTACACACAGAGTGATCTATTATATAGAGTCATTACACACAGAGTGATCTATTATATAGAGTCATTACACACAGAGGGATCTATTATATAAAGTCATTACACACAGAGGGATCTATTATATAGAGTCATTACACACAGAGTGATCTATTATATAGAGTCATTACACACAGAGGGATCTATTATATAGAGTCATTACATGCAGAGGGATCTATTAAATAGAGTCATTACACGCAGAGTGATCTATTATATAGAGTCATTACACACAGAGGGATCTATAATATAGAGTCATTCCACACAAAGGGATCTATTATATAGAGTCATTCCACACAGAGGGATCTATTATATAGAGTCATTCCACACAGGGATCTATTATATAGAGTAATTACACACAGAGTGATCTATTATATAGAGTCATTACACACAGAGGGATCTATTATATAGAGTCATTACACGCAGAGCGATCTATTATATAGAGTCATTACACGCACAGTGATCTATTATATAGAGTCATTACACACAGAGGGATCTATTATAAAGAGTCATTACACACAGAGGGATCTATTATATAGAGTCATTACGCAGAGGGAACTATTATATAGAGTCATTACACACAGAGGGATCTATTATTTAGAGTCATTACACACAGAGGGATCTATTATATAGAGTCATTACACGCACAGTGATCTATTTTATAGAGTCATTACACAGAGGGATCTATTATATAGAGTCATTACACACAGAGGGATCTATTATATAGAGTCATTACACACAGAGGGATCTATTATATAGAGTCATTACACACAGAGGGATCTATTATATAGAGTAATTACACGCAGAGCGATCTATTATATAGAGTCATTACAAGCAGAGGGATCTATTATATAGAGTCATTACACACAGAGTGATCTATTATATAGAGTCATTACACACAGAGGGATCTATAATATAGAGTCATTCCACACAGAGGGATCTGTTATATAGAGTCATTACACACAGAGGGATCTATAATATAGAGTCATTACACACAGAGGGATCTATTATATAAAGTCATTACACACAGAGTGATCTATTATATAGAGTCATTACACACAGAGGGATCTATTATATAGAGTCATTACACGCAGAGCGATCTATTATATAGAGTCATTACACGCACAGTGAACTATTATATAGAGTCATTACACACAGAGGGATCTATTATATAGAGTCATAACACACAGAGGGATCTATTATATAGAGTCATTACGCAGAGGGATCTATTATATAGAGTCATTACGCAGAGGGATCTATTATATAGAGTCATTACACACAGAGGGATCTATTATATAGAGTAATTACAAACAGAGGGATCTATTATATAGAGTCATTACCCGCAGAGGGATCTATTATATAGAGTCATTACACGCAGAGGGATCTATTATATAGAGTCATTACACACAGAGGGATCTATTATATAGAGTAATTACACGCAGAGCGATCTATTATATAGAGTCATTACAAGCAGAGGGATCTATTATATAGAGTCATTACACACAGAGTGATCTATTATATAGAGTCATTACACACAGAGGGATCTATAATATAGAGTCATTCCACACAGAGGGATCTGTTATATAGAGTCATTACACACAGAGGGATCTATAATATAGAGTCATTACACACAGAGGGATCTATTATATAGAGTCATTACACACAGTGTGATCTATTATATAGAGTCATTACACACAGAGGGATCTATTATATAGAGTCATTACACGCAGAGCGATCTATTATATAGAGTCATTACACGCACAGTGAACTATTATATAGAGTCATTACACACAGAGGGATCTATTATATAGAGTCATAACACACAGAGGGATCTATTATATAGATTCATTACGCAGAGGGATCTATTATATAGAGTCATTACGCAGAGGGATCTATTATATAGAGTCATTACACACAGAGGGATCTATTATATAGAGTAATTACACACAGAGGGATCTATTATATAGAGTCATTACCCGCAGAGGGATCTATTATATAGAGTCATTACACGCAGAGGGTTCTATTATATAGAGTCATTACACACAGAGGGATCTATTATATAGAGTCATTCCACACAGAGGGATCTATTATATAGAGTCATTACACGCAGAGGGATCTATTATATAGAGTCATTCCACACAGAGGGATCTATTATATAGAGACATTACACGCAGAGGGATCTATTATATAGAGTCATTACACAAAGAGTGATCTATTATATAGAGTCATTACACACAGAGTGATCTTTTATATAGAGTCATTACACACAGAAGGATCTATTATATAGAGTCATTACACACAGAGGGATCTATTATATAGAGTCATTACACGCACAGGGTTCTATTATATAGAGTCATTACACACAGAGTGATCTATTATATAGAGTCATTACACACAGAGTGATCTATAATATAGAGTCATTACACACAGAGGGATCTATTATATAGAGTCATTCCACACAGAGGGATCTATTATATATAGTCATTCCACACAGGGATCTATTATATAGAGTCATTACACACAGAGTGATCTATTATATAGAGTCATTACACACAGAGGGATCTATTATATAGAGTCATTACATGCTGAGCGATCTATTATATAGAGTCATTACACGCACAGTGATCTATTATATAGAGTCATTACACACAGAGGGATCTATTAGAGAGAGTCATTACACACAGAGTGATCTATTATATAGAGTCATTACACACAGAGGGATCTATAATATAGAGTCATTACACACAGAGGGATCTATTATATAGAGTCATTCCACACAGAGGGATCTATTATATAGAGTCATTCCACAAAGGGATCTATTATATAGAGTCATTACACACAGAGTGATCTATTATATAGAGTCATTACACACAGAGGGATCTATTATATAGAGTCATTACACGCACAGTGATCTATTATATAGAGTCATTACACACAGAGGGATCTATTATATAGAGTCATTACACACAGAGGGATCTATTATATAGAGTCATTACGCAGAGGGAACTATTATATAGAGTCATTACACACAGAGGGATCTATTATATAGAGTCATTACACACAGAGGGATTTATTATATAGAGACATTGCACGCAGAGGGATCTATTATATAGAGTCATTACACACAGAGTGATCTATTATATAGAGTCTTTACACACAGAGTGATCTATTATATAGAGTCATTACACACAGAGGGATCTATTATATAAAGTCATTACACAGAGGGATCTATTATATAGAGTCATTACACACAGAGTGATCTATTATATAGAGTCATTACACACAGAGGGATCTATTATATAGAGTCATTACATGCAGAGGGATCTATTAAATAGAGTCATTACACACAGAGTGATCTATTATATAGAGTCATTACACACAGAGGGATCTATAATATAGAGTCATTCCACACAAAGGGATCTATTATATAGAGTCATTCCACACAGAGGGATCTATTATATAGAGTCATTCCACACAGGGATCTATTATATAGAGTCATTACACACAGAGTGATCTATTATATAGAGTCATTACACACAGAGGGATCTATTATATAGAGTCATTACACGCAGAGCGATCTATTATATAGAGTCATTACACGCACAGTGATCTATTATATAGAGTCATTACACACAGAGGGATCTATTATAAAGAGTCATTACACACAGAGGGATCTATTTTTATAGAGTCATTACGCAGAGGGAACTATTATATAGAGTCATTACACACAGAGGGATCTATTATATAGAGTCATTACACACAGAGGGATCTATTATATAGAGTCATTACATGCACAGTGATCTATTATATAGAGTCATTACACAGAGGGATCTATTATATAGAGTCATTACACACAGAGGGATCTATTATATAGAGTCATTACACACAGAGGGATCTATTATATAGAGTCATTACACACAGAGGGATCTATTATATAGAGTAATTACACGCAGAGCGATCTATTATATAGAGTCATTACAAGCAGAGGGATCTATTATATAGAGTCATTACACACAGAGTGATCTATTATATAGAGTCATTACACACAGAGGGATCTATAATATAGAGTCATTCCACAAAGAGGGATCTATTATATAGAGTCATTACACACAGAGGGATCTATAATATAGAGTCTTTACACACAGAGGGATCTATTATATAGAGTCATTACACACAGAGTGATCTATTATATAGAGTCATTACACACAGAGTGATCTATTATATAGAGTCATTACACACAGAGGGATCTATAATATAGAGTCATTCCACACAAAGGGACCTATTATATAGAGTCATTCCACACAGAGGGATCTATTATATAGAGTCATTCCACACAGGGATCTATTATATAGAGTCATTACACACAGAGTGATCTATTATATAGAGTCATTACACACAGAGGGATCTATTATATGGAGTCATTACACGCAGAGCGATCTATTATATAGAGTCATTACACGCACAGTGATCTATTATATAGAGTCATTACACACAGAGGGATCTATTATAAAGAGTCATTACACACAGAGGGATCTATTATATAGAGTCATTACGCAGAGGGAACTATTATATAGAGTTATTACACACAGAGGAATCTATTATATAGAGTCATTACACACAGAGGGATCTATTATATAGAGTCATTACATGCACAGTGATCTATTATATAGAGTCATTACACAGAGGGATCTATTATATAGAGTCATTACACACAGAGGGATCTATTATATAGAGTCATTACACACAGAGGGATCTATTATATAGAGTCATTACACACAGAGGGATCTATTATATAGAGTAAATACACGCAGAGCGATCTATTATATAGAGTCATTACAAGCAGAGGGATCTATTATATAGAGTCATTACACACAGAGTGATCTACTATATAGAGTCATTACACACAGAGGGATCTATAATATAGAGTCATTCCACACAGAGGGATCTATTATATAGAGTCATTACACACAGAGGGATCTATAATATAGAGTCATTACACACAGAGGGATCTATTATATAGAGTCATTACACACAGAGTGATCTATTATATAGAGTCATTACACACAGAGGGATCTATTATATAGAGTCATTACACGCAGAGCGATCTATTATAATGAGTCATTACACGCACAGTGAACTATTATATAGAGTCATTACACACAGAGGGATCTATTATATAGGGTCATTACACGCAGATGGTTCTATTATATAGAGTCATTACACACAGAGGGATCTATTATATAGAGTCATTCCACACAGAGGGATCTATTATATAGAGTCATTACACGCAGAGGGATCTATTATATAGAGTCATTCCACACAGAGGGATCTATTATATAGAGACATTACACGCAGAGGTATCTATTATATAGAGTCATTACACAAAGAGTGATCTATTATATAGAGTCATTACACACAGAGTGATCTTTTATATAGAGTCATTACACACAGAGGGATCTATTATATAGAGTCATTACACACAGAGGGATCTATTATATAGAGTCATTACACGCAGAGGCATCTATTATATAGAGTCATTACACACAGAGTGATCTATTATATAGAGTCATTACACACAGAGTGATCTATAATATAGAGTCATTACACACAGAGGGATCTATTATATAGAGTCATTCCACACAGAGGGATCTATTATATATAGTCATTCCACACAGGGATCTATTATATAGAGTCATTACACACAGAGTGATCTATTATATAGAGTCATTACACACAGAGGGATCTATTATATAGAGTCATTACATGCTGAGCGATCTATTATATAGAGTCATTACACGCACAGTGATCTATTATATAGAGTCATTACACACAGAGGGATCTATTAGAGAGAGTCATTACACACAGAGGGATCTATTATATAGAGTCATTACACACAGAGGGATCTATAATATAGAGTCATTACACACAGTGGGATCTATTATATAGAGTCATTCCACACAGAGGGATCTATTATATAGAGTCATTCCACAAAGGGATCTATTATATAGAGTCATTACACACAGAGTGATCTATTATATAGAGTCATTACACACAGAGGGATCTATTATATAGAGTCATTACACGCAGAGCGGTCTATTATATAGAGTCATTACACGCACAGTGATCTATTATATAGAGTCATTACACACAGAGGGATCTATTATATAGAGTCATTACACACAGAGGGATCTATTATATAGAGTCATTACGCAGAGGGAACTATTATATAGAGTCATTACACACAGAGGGATCTATTATATAGAGTCATTACACACAGAGGGATTTATTATATAGAGACATTGCACGCAGAGGGATCTATTATATAGAGTCATTACACACAGAGTGATCTATTATATAGAGTCATTACACACAGAGTGATCTATTATATAGAGTCATTACACACAGAGGGATCTATAATATAGAGTCATTCCACACAGAAGGATCTATTATATAGAGTCATTCCACACAGAGGGATCTATTATATAGAGTCATTCCACACAGAGGGATATATTATATAGAGTCATTCCACACAGAGGGATCTATTATATAGAGTCAATACAAAGAGGCATCTATTATATAGAGTCATTCCACACAGAGGGATCTATTATATAGATTCATTACTCACAGAGCGATCTATTATATAGAGTCATTACACACAGAGGGATCTATTATATAGAGTCAATACACAGAGGGATCTATTATATAGAGTCATTACACACAGAGGGATCTATTATATAGAGTCATTACACACAGAGGGATCTATTATATAGAGTCATTACACACAGAGGGATCTATTATATAAAGTCATTACACACAGAGGGATCTATTATATAGAGTCATTACACACAGAGTGATCTAGTATATAGAGTCATTACACACAGAGGGATCTATTATATAGAGTCATTACATGCAGAGGGATCTATTATATAGAGTCATTACACACAGAGTGATCTATTATATAGAGTCATTACACACAGAGGGATCTATAATATAGAGTCATTCCACACAAAGGGATCTATTATATAGAGTCATTCCACACAGAGGGATCTATTATATAGAGTCATTCCACACAGGGATCTATTATATAGAGTCATTACACACAGAGTGATCTATTATATAGAGTCATTACACACAGAGGGATCTATTATATAGAGTCATTACACGCAGAGCGATCTATTATATAGAGTCATTACACGCACAGTGATCTATTATATAGAGTCATTACACACAGAGGGATCTATTATAAAGAGTCATTACACACAGAGTGATCTTTTATATAGAGTCATTACACACAGAGGGATCTATTATATAGAGTTATTACACACAGAGGGATCTATTATATAGAGTCATTACACGCAGAGGGATCTATTATATAGAGTCATTACACACAGAGTGATCTATTATATAGAGTCATTACACACAGAGGGATCTATAATATAGAGTCATTACACACAGAGGGATCTATTATATAGAGTCATTCCACACAGAGGGATCTATTATATATAGTCATTCCACACAGGGATCTATTATATAGAGTCATTACACACAGAGTGATCTATTATATAGAGTCATTACACACAGAGGGATCTATTATATAGAGTCATTACATGCTGAGCGATCTATTATATAGAGTCATTCCACGCACAGTGATCTATTATATAGAGTCATTACACACAGAGGGATCTATTATATGGAGTCATTGCACACAGAGGGATCTATTATATAGAGTCATTACGCAGAGGGAACTATTATATAGAGTCATTACACACAGAGGGATCTATTATATAGAGTCATTACACACAGAGGGATTTATTATATAGAGACATTACACGCAGAGGGATCTATTATATAGAGTCATTACACACAGAGTGATCTATTATATAGAGTCATTACACACAGAGTGATCTATTATATAGAGTCATTACACACAGAGGGATCAATTATATAGAGTCATTACACACAGAGGGATCTATTATATAGAGTCATTACACACAGAGGGATCTATTATATAGAGTCATTACACACAGAGGGATCTATTATATAGAGTCATTACACGCAGAGGGATCTATTATATAGAGTCATTACACACAGAGTGATCTATTATATAGAGTCATTACACACGGAGGGATCTATAATATAGAGTCATTCCACACAAAGGGATCTATTATATAGAGTCATTCCACACAGGGATCTATTATATAGAGTCATTACACACAGAGTGATCTATTATATAGAGTCATTACACACAGAGGGATCTATTATATAGAGTCATTACACGCAGAGCGATCTATTATATAGAGTCATTACACGCACAGTGATCTATTATATAGAGTCATTACACACAGAGGGATCTATTATATAGAGTCATTACACACAGAGGGATCTATTATATAGAGTCATTACGCAGAGGGAACTATTATATAGAGTCATTACACACAGAGGGATCTATTATATAGAGTCATTACACACAGAGGGATCTATTATATAGAGTCATTACATGCACAGTGATCTATTATATAGAGTCATTACACAGAGGGATCTATTATATAGAGTCATTACACACAGAGGGATCTATTATATAGAGTCATTACACACAGAGGGATCTATTATATAGAGTCATTACAGACAGAGGGATCTATTATATAGAGTAATTACACGCAGAGCGATCTATTATATAGAGTCATTACAAGCAGAGGGATCTATTATATAGAGTCATTACACACAGAGTGATCTATTATATAGAGTCATTACACACAGAGGGATCTATAATATAGAGTCATTCCACACAGAGGGATCTATTATATAGAGTCATTACACACAGAGGGATCTATAATATAGAGTCATTACACACAGAGGGATCTATTATATAGAGTCATTACACACAGAGTGATCTATTATATAGAGTCATTACACACAGAGGGATCTATTATATAAAGTCATTACACGCACAGTGATCTATCATATAGAGTCATTACACACAGAGGGATCTATTATATAGAGTCATTACACACAGAGGGATCTATTATATAGAGTCATTACGCAGAGGGATCTATTATATAGAGTCATTACACACAGAGGGATCTATTATATAGAGTCATTACACACAGAGGGATCTATTATATAGAGTCATTACACACAGAGGGATCTAATATATAGAGTCATTACACACAGAGGGATCTATTATATAGAGTCATTACACGCAGAGGGATCTATTATATAGAGTCATTACACGCAGAGGGATCTATTATATAGAGTCATTACACACAGAGGGATCTATTATATAGAGGCATTCCACACAGGGATCTATTATATAGAGTCATTACACACAGAGTGATCTATTATCTAGAGTCATTACACACAGAGGGATCTATTATATAGAGTCATTACATGCAGAGCGATCTATTATATAGAGTCATTACACGCACAGTGATCTATTATATAGAGTCATTACACACAGAGGGATCTATTATATAGAGTCATTACACACAGAGGGATCTATTATATAGAGTCATTACGCAGAGGGAACTATTATATAGAGTCATTACACACAGAGGGATCTATTATATAGAGTCATTACACACAGAGGGATTTATTATATAGAGACATTACACGCAGAGGGATCTATTATATAGAGTCATTACACACAGAGTGATCTATTATATAGAGTCATTACACACAGAGTGATCCATTATATAGAGTCATTACACACAGAGGGATCTATTATATAGAGTCATTACACACAGAGGGATCTATTATATAGAGTCATTACACACAGAGGGATCTATTATATAGAGTCATTACACACAGAGGGATCTATTATATAGAGTCATTACACGCAGAGGGATCTATTATATAGAGTCATTACACACAGAGTGTTCTATTATATAGAGTCATTACACACAGAGGGATCTATAATATAGAGTCATTCCACACAAAGGGATCTATTATATAGAGTCATTCCACACAGAGGGATCTATTATATAGAGTCATTCCACACAGGGATCTATTATATAGAGTCATTACACACAGAGTGATCTATTATATAGAGTCATTACACACAGAGGGATCTATTATATAGAGTCATTACACACAGAGGGATCTATTATATAGAGTCATTCCACACAGAGGGATCTATTATATAGAGTCATTACACGCAGAGGGATCTATTATATAGAGTCATTCCACACAGAGGGATCTATTATATAGAGTCATTCCACACAGAGGGATCTATTATATAGAGTCATTCCACACAGAGGGATCTATTATATAGAGTCATTCCACACAGAGGGATATATTATATAGAGTCATTCCACACAGAGGGATCTATTATATAGAGTCAATACACAGAGGGATCTATTATCTAGAGTCATTACACACAGAGGGATCTATTATATAGATTCATTACTCACAGAGCGATCTATTATATAGAGTCATTACACACAGAGGGATCTATTATATAGAGTCAATACACAGAGGGATCTATTATATAGAGTCATTACACACAGAGGGATCTATTATCTAGAGTCATTACACACAGAGGGATCTATTATATAGAGTCATTACATGCAGAGCGATCTATTATATAGAGTCATTACACGCACAGTGATCTATTATATAGAGTCATTACACACAGAGGGATCTATTATATAGAGTCATTACACACAGAGGGATCTATTATATAGAGTCATTACGCAGAGGGAACTATTATATAGAGTCATTACACACAGAGGGATCTATTATATAGAGTCATTACACACAGAGGGATTTATTATATAGAGACATTACACGCAGAGGGATCTATTATATAGAGTCATTACACACAGAGTGATCTATTATATAGAGTCATTACACACAGAGGGATCTATTATATAGAGTCATTACACACAGAGGGATCTATTATATAGAGTCATTACACACAGAGGGATCTATTATATAGAGTCATTACACACAGAGGGATCTATTATATAGAGTCATTACACGCAGAGGGATCTATTATATAGAGTCATTACACACAGAGTGTTCTATTATATAGAGTCATTACACACAGAGGGATCTATAATATAGAGTCATTACACGCAGAGGGATCTATTATATAGAGTCATTACACACAGAGTGTTCTATTATATAGAGTCATTACACACAGAGGGATCTATAATATAGAGTCATTCCACACAAAGGGATCTATTATATAGAGTCATTCCACACAGAGGGATCTATTATATAGAGTCATTCCACACAGGGATCTATTATATAGAGTCATTACACACAGAGTGATCTATTATATAGAGTCATTACACACAGAGGGATCTATTATATAGAGTCATTACACACAGAGGGATCTATTATATAGAGTCATTCCACACAGAGGGATCTATTATATAGAGTCATTACACGCAGAGGGATCTATTATATAGAGTCATTCCACACAGAGGGATCTATTATATAGAGTCATTCCACACAGAGGGATCTATTATATAGAGTCATTCCACACAGAGGGATCTATTATATAGAGTCATTCCACACAGAGGGATATATTATATAGAGTCATTCCACACAGAGGGATCTATTATATAGAGTCAATACACAGAGGGATCTATTATCTAGAGTCATTACACACAGAGGGATCTATTATATAGATTCATTACTCACAGAGCGATCTATTATATAGAGTCATTACACACAGAGGGATCTATTATATAGAGTCAATACACAGAGGGATCTATTATATAGAGTCATTACACACAGAGGGATCTATTATCTAGAGTCATTACACACAGAGGGATCTATTATATAGAGTCATTACATGCAGAGCGATCTATTATATAGAGTCATTACACGCACAGTGATCTATTATATAGAGTCATTACACACAGAGGGATCTATTATATAGAGTCATTACACACAGAGGGATCTATTATATAGAGTCATTACGCAGAGGGAACTATTATATAGAGTCATTACACACAGAGGGATCTATTATATAGAGTCATTACACACAGAGGGATTTATTATATAGAGACATTACACGCAGAGGGATCTATTATATAGAGTCATTACACACAGAGTGATCTATTATATAGAGTCATTACACACAGAGGGATCTATTATATAGAGTCATTACACACAGAGGGATCTAATATATAGAGTCATTACACACAGAGGGATCTATTATATAGAGTCATTACACACAGAGGGATCTATTATATAGAGTCATTACACGCAGAGGGATCTATTATATAGAGTCATTACACACAGAGTGTTCTATTATATAGAGTCATTACACACAGAGGGATCTATAATATAGAGTCATTCCACACAAAGGGATCTATTATATAGAGTCATTCCACACAGAGGGATCTATTATATAGAGTCATTCCACACAGGGATCTATTATATAGAGTCATTACACACAGAGTGATCTATTATATAGAGTCATTACACACAGAGGGATCTATTATATAGAGTCATTACACACAGAGGGATCTATTATATAGAGTCATTCCACACAGAGGGATCTATTATATAGAGTCATTACACGCAGAGGGATCTATTATATAGAGTCATTCCACACAGAGGGATCTATTATATAGAGTCATTCCACACAGAGGGATCTATTATATAGAGTCATTCCACACAGAGGGATCTATTATATAGAGTCATTCCACACAGAGGGATATATTATATAGAGTCATTCCACACAGAGGGATCTATTATATAGAGTCAATACACAGAGGGATCTATTATATAGAGTCATTACACACAGAGGGATCTATTATATAGATTCATTACTCACAGAGCGATCTATTATATAGAGTCATTACACACAGAGGGATCTATTATATAGAGTCAATACACAGAGGGATCTATTATATAGAGTCATTACACACAGAGGGATCTATTATATAGAGTCATTACACGCAGAGGGATCTATTATATAGAGTCATTACACACAGAGTGATCTATTATATAGAGTCATTACACACGGAGGGATCTATAATATAGAGTCATTCCACACAAAGGGATCTATTATATAGAGTCATTCCACACAGGGATCTATTATATAGAGTCATTACACACAGAGTGATCTATTATATAGAGTCATTACACACAGAGGGATCTATTATATAGAGTCATTACACGCAGAGCGATCTATTATATAGAGTCATTACACGCACAGTGATCTATTATATAGAGTCATTACACACAGAGGGATCTATTATATAGAGTCATTACACACAGAGGGATCTATTATATAGAGTCATTACGCAGAGGGAACTATTATATAGAGTCATTACACACAGAGGGATCTATTATATAGAGTCATTACACACAGAGGGATCTATTATATAGAGTCATTACATGCACAGTGATCTATTATATAGAGTCATTACACAGAGGGATCTATTATATAGAGTCATTACACACAGAGGGATCTATTATATAGAGTCATTACACACAGAGGGATCTATTATATAGAGTCATTACAGACAGAGGGATCTATTATATAGAGTAATTACACGCAGAGCGATCTATTATATAGAGTCATTACAAGCAGAGGGATCTATTATATAGAGTCATTACACACAGAGTGATCTATTATATAGAGTCATTACACACAGAGGGATCTATAATATAGAGTCATTCCACACAGAGGGATCTATTATATAGAGTCATTACACACAGAGGGATCTATAATATAGAGTCATTACACACAGAGGGATCTATTATATAGAGTCATTACACACAGAGTGATCTATTATATAGAGTCATTACACACAGAGGGATCTATTATATAAAGTCATTACACGCACAGTGATCTATCATATAGAGTCATTACACACAGAGGGATCTATTATATAGAGTCATTACACACAGAGGGATCTATTATATAGAGTCATTACGCAGAGGGATCTATTATATAGAGTCATTACACACAGAGGGATCTATTATATAGAGTCATTACACACAGAGGGATCTATTATATAGAGTCATTACACACAGAGGGATCTAATATATAGAGTCATTACACACAGAGGGATCTATTATATAGAGTCATTACACGCAGAGGGATCTATTATATAGAGTCATTACACGCAGAGGGATCTATTATATAGAGTCATTACACACAGAGGGATCTATTATATAGAGGCATTCCACACAGGGATCTATTATATAGAGTCATTACACACAGAGTGATCTATTATCTAGAGTCATTACACACAGAGGGATCTATTATATAGAGTCATTACATGCAGAGCGATCTATTATATAGAGTCATTACACGCACAGTGATCTATTATATAGAGTCATTACACACAGAGGGATCTATTATATAGAGTCATTACACACAGAGGGATCTATTATATAGAGTCATTACGCAGAGGGAACTATTATATAGAGTCATTACACACAGAGGGATCTATTATATAGAGTCATTACACACAGAGGGATTTATTATATAGAGACATTACACGCAGAGGGATCTATTATATAGAGTCATTACACACAGAGTGATCTATTATATAGAGTCATTACACACAGAGTGATCCATTATATAGAGTCATTACACACAGAGGGATCTATTATATAGAGTCATTACACACAGAGGGATCTATTATATAGAGTCATTACACACAGAGGGATCTATTATATAGAGTCATTACACACAGAGGGATCTATTATATAGAGTCATTACACGCAGAGGGATCTATTATATAGAGTCATTACACACAGAGTGTTCTATTATATAGAGTCATTACACACAGAGGGATCTATAATATAGAGTCATTCCACACAAAGGGATCTATTATATAGAGTCATTCCACACAGAGGGATCTATTATATAGAGTCATTCCACACAGGGATCTATTATATAGAGTCATTACACACAGAGTGATCTATTATATAGAGTCATTACACACAGAGGGATCTATTATATAGAGTCATTACACACAGAGGGATCTATTATATAGAGTCATTCCACACAGAGGGATCTATTATATAGAGTCATTACACGCAGAGGGATCTATTATATAGAGTCATTCCACACAGAGGGATCTATTATATAGAGTCATTCCACACAGAGGGATCTATTATATAGAGTCATTCCACACAGAGGGATCTATTATATAGAGTCATTCCACACAGAGGGATATATTATATAGAGTCATTCCACACAGAGGGATCTATTATATAGAGTCAATACACAGAGGGATCTATTATCTAGAGTCATTACACACAGAGGGATCTATTATATAGATTCATTACTCACAGAGCGATCTATTATATAGAGTCATTACACACAGAGGGATCTATTATATAGAGTCAATACACAGAGGGATCTATTATATAGAGTCATTACACACAGAGGGATCTATTATCTAGAGTCATTACACACAGAGGGATCTATTATATAGAGTCATTACATGCAGAGCGATCTATTATATAGAGTCATTACACGCACAGTGATCTATTATATAGAGTCATTACACACAGAGGGATCTATTATATAGAGTCATTACACACAGAGGGATCTATTATATAGAGTCATTACGCAGAGGGAACTATTATATAGAGTCATTACACACAGAGGGATCTATTATATAGAGTCATTACACACAGAGGGATTTATTATATAGAGACATTACACGCAGAGGGATCTATTATATAGAGTCATTACACACAGAGTGATCTATTATATAGAGTCATTACACACAGAGGGATCTATTATATAGAGTCATTACACACAGAGGGATCTATTATATAGAGTCATTACACACAGAGGGATCTATTATATAGAGTCATTACACACAGAGGGATCTATTATATAGAGTCATTACACGCAGAGGGATCTATTATATAGAGTCATTACACACAGAGTGTTCTATTATATAGAGTCATTACACACAGAGGGATCTATAATATAGAGTCATTACACGCAGAGGGATCTATTATATAGAGTCATTACACACAGAGTGTTCTATTATATAGAGTCATTACACACAGAGGGATCTATAATATAGAGTCATTCCACACAAAGGGATCTATTATATAGAGTCATTCCACACAGAGGGATCTATTATATAGAGTCATTCCACACAGGGATCTATTATATAGAGTCATTACACACAGAGTGATCTATTATATAGAGTCATTACACACAGAGGGATCTATTATATAGAGTCATTACACACAGAGGGATCTATTATATAGAGTCATTCCACACAGAGGGATCTATTATATAGAGTCATTACACGCAGAGGGATCTATTATATAGAGTCATTCCACACAGAGGGATCTATTATATAGAGTCATTCCACACAGAGGGATCTATTATATAGAGTCATTCCACACAGAGGGATCTATTATATAGAGTCATTCCACACAGAGGGATATATTATATAGAGTCATTCCACACAGAGGGATCTATTATATAGAGTCAATACACAGAGGGATCTATTATCTAGAGTCATTACACACAGAGGGATCTATTATATAGATTCATTACTCACAGAGCGATCTATTATATAGAGTCATTACACACAGAGGGATCTATTATATAGAGTCAATACACAGAGGGATCTATTATATAGAGTCATTACACACAGAGGGATCTATTATCTAGAGTCATTACACACAGAGGGATCTATTATATAGAGTCATTACATGCAGAGCGATCTATTATATAGAGTCATTACACGCACAGTGATCTATTATATAGAGTCATTACACACAGAGGGATCTATTATATAGAGTCATTACACACAGAGGGATCTATTATATAGAGTCATTACGCAGAGGGAACTATTATATAGAGTCATTACACACAGAGGGATCTATTATATAGAGTCATTACACACAGAGGGATTTATTATATAGAGACATTACACGCAGAGGGATCTATTATATAGAGTCATTACACACAGAGTGATCTATTATATAGAGTCATTACACACAGAGGGATCTATTATATAGAGTCATTACACACAGAGGGATCTATTATATAGAGTCATTACACACAGAGGGATCTATTATATAGAGTCATTACACACAGAGGGATCTATTATATAGAGTCATTACACGCAGAGGGATCTATTATATAGAGTCATTACACACAGAGTGTTCTATTATATAGAGTCATTACACACAGAGGGATCTATAATATAGAGTCATTCCACACAAAGGGATCTATTATATAGAGTCATTCCACACAGAGGGATCTATTATATAGAGTCATTCCACACAGGGATCTATTATATAGAGTCATTACACACAGAGTGATCTATTATATAGAGTCATTACACACAGAGGGATCTATTATATAGAGTCATTACACACAGAGGGATCTATTATATAGAGTCATTCCACACAGAGGGATCTATTATATAGAGTCATTACATGCAGAGCGATCTATTATATAGAGTCATTACACGCACAGTGATCTATTATATAGAGTCATTACACACAGAGGGATCTATTATATAGAGTCATTACACACAGAGGGATCTATTATATAGAGTCATTCCACACAGAGGGATCTATTATATAGAGTCATTACACACAGAGGGATCTATTATATAGATTCATTACTCACAGAGCGATCTATTATATAGAGTCATTACACACAGAGGGATCTATTATATAGAGTCAATACACAGAGGGATCTATTATATAGAGTCATTACACACAGAGGGATCTATTATATAGAGTCATTACACGCAGAGGGATCTATTATATAGAGTCATTACACACAGAGTGATCTATTATATAGAGTCATTACACACGGAGGGATCTATAATATAGAGTCATTCCACACAAAGGGATCTATTATATAGAGTCATTCCACACAGGGATCTATTATATAGAGTCATTACACACAGAGTGATCTATTATATAGAGTCATTACACACAGAGGGATCTATTATATAGAGTCATTACACGCAGAGCGATCTATTATATAGAGTCATTACACGCACAGTGATCTATTATATAGAGTCATTACACACAGAGGGATCTATTATATAGAGTCATTACACACAGAGGGATCTATTATATAGAGTCATTACGCAGAGGGAACTATTATATAGAGTCATTACACACAGAGGGATCTATTATATAGAGTCATTACACACAGAGGGATCTATTATATAGAGTCATTACATGCACAGTGATCTATTATATAGAGTCATTACACAGAGGGATCTATTATATAGAGTCATTACACACAGAGGGATCTATTATATAGAGTCATTACACACAGAGGGATCTATTATATAGAGTCATTACAGACAGAGGGATCTATTATATAGAGTAATTACACGCAGAGCGATCTATTATATAGAGTCATTACAAGCAGAGGGATCTATTATATAGAGTCATTACACACAGAGTGATCTATTATATAGAGTCATTACACACAGAGGGATCTATAATATAGAGTCATTCCACACAGAGGGATCTATTATATAGAGTCATTACACACAGAGGGATCTATAATATAGAGTCATTACACACAGAGGGATCTATTATATAGGGTCATTACACACAGAGTGATCTATTATATAGAGTCATTACACACAGAGGGATCTATTATATAAAGTCATTACACGCACAGTGATCTATCATATAGAGTCATTACACACAGAGGGATCTATTATATAGAGTCATTACACACAGAGGGATCTATTATATAGAGTCATTACGCAGAGGGATCTATTATATAGAGTCATTACACACAGAGGGATCTATTATATAGAGTCATTACACACAGAGGGATCTATTATATAGAGTCATTACACACAGAGGGATCTAATATATAGAGTCATTACACACAGAGGGATCTATTATATAGAGTCATTACACGCAGAGGGATCTATTATATAGAGTCATTACACGCAGAGGGATCTATTATATAGAGTCATTACACACAGAGGGATCTATTATATAGAGGCATTCCACACAGGGATCTATTATATAGAGTCATTACACACAGAGTGATCTATTATCTAGAGTCATTACACACAGAGGGATCTATTATATAGAGTCATTACATGCAGAGCGATCTATTATATAGAGTCATTACACGCACAGTGATCTATTATATAGAGTCATTACACACAGAGGGATCTATTATATAGAGTCATTACGCAGAGGGAACTATTATATAGAGTCATTACACACAGAGGGATCTATTATATAGAGTCATTACACACAGAGGGATTTATTATATAGAGACATTACACGCAGAGGGATCTATTATATAGAGTCATTACACACAGAGTGATCTATTATATAGAGTCATTACACACAGAGTGATCCATTATATAGAGTCATTACACACAGAGGGATCTATTATATAGAGTCATTACACACAGAGGGATCTATTATATAGAGTCATTACACACAGAGGGATCTATTATATAGAGTCATTACACACAGAGGGATCTATTATATAGAGTCATTACACGCAGAGGGATCTATTATATAGAGTCATTACACACAGAGTGTTCTATTATATAGAGTCATTACACACAGAGGGATCTATAATATAGAGTCATTCCACACAAAGGGATCTATTATATAGAGTCATTCCACACAGAGGGATCTATTATATAGAGTCATTCCACACAGGGATCTATTATATAGAGTCATTACACACAGAGTGATCTATTATATAGAGTCATTACACACAGAGGGATCTATTATATAGAGTCATTACACACAGAGGGATCTATTATATAGAGTCATTCCACACAGAGGGATCTATTATATAGAGTCATTACACGCAGAGGGATCTATTATATAGAGTCATTCCACACAGAGGGATCTATTATATAGAGTCATTCCACACAGAGGGATCTATTATATAGAGTCATTCCACACAGAGGGATCTATTATATAGAGTCATTCCACACAGAGGGATATATTATATAGAGTCATTCCACACAGAGGGATCTATTATATAGAGTCAATACACAGAGGGATCTATTATATAGAGTCATTACACACAGAGGGATCTATTATATAGATTCATTACTCACAGAGCGATCTATTATATAGAGTCATTACACACAGAGGGATCTATTATATAGAGTCAATACACAGAGGGATCTATTATATAGAGTCATTACACACAGAGGGATCTATTATCTAGAGTCATTACACACAGAGGGATCTATTATATAGAGTCATTACATGCAGAGCGATCTATTATATAGAGTCATTACACGCACAGTGATCTATTATATAGAGTCATTACACACAGAGGGATCTATTATATAGAGTCATTACACACAGAGGGATCTATTATATAGAGTCATTACGCAGAGGGAACTATTATATAGAGTCATTACACACAGAGGGATCTATTATATAGAGTCATTACACACAGAGGGATTTATTATATAGAGACATTACACGCAGAGGGATCTATTATATAGAGTCATTACACACAGAGTGATCTATTATATAGAGTCATTACACACAGAGTGATCCATTATATAGAGTCATTACACACAGAGGGATCTATTATATAGAGTCATTACACACAGAGGGATCTATTATATAGAGTCATTACACACAGAGGGATCTATTATATAGAGTCATTACACACAGAGGGATCTATTATATAGAGTCATTACACGCAGAGGGATCTATTATATAGAGTCATTACACACAGAGTGTTCTATTATATAGAGTCATTACACACAGAGGGATCTATAATATAGAGTCATTCCACACAAAGGGATCTATTATATAGAGTCATTCCACACAGAGGGATCTATTATATAGAGTCATTCCACACAGGGATCTATTATATAGAGTCATTACACACAGAGTGATCTATTATATAGAGTCATTACACACAGAGGGATCTATTATATAGAGTCATTACACACAGAGGGATCTATTATATAGAGTCATTCCACACAGAGGGATCTATTATATAGAGTCATTACACGCAGAGGGATCTATTATATAGAGTCATTCCACACAGAGGGATCTATTATATAGAGTCATTCCACACAGAGGGATCTATTATATAGAGTCATTCCACACAGAGGGATATATTATATAGAGTCATTCCACACAGAGGGATCTATTATATAGAGTCAATACACAGAGGGATCTATTATATAGAGTCATTACACACAGAGGGATCTATTATATAGATTCATTACTCACAGAGCGATCTATTATATAGAGTCATTACACACAGAGGGATCTATTATATAGAGTCAATACACAGAGGGATCTATTATATAGAGTCATTACACACAGAGGGATCTATTATATAGAGTCATTACATGCAGAGGGATCTATTATATAGAGTCATTACACACAGAGTGATCTATTATATAGAGTCATTACACACGGAGGGATCTATAATATAGAGTCATTCCACACAAAGGGATCTATTATATAGAGTCATTCCACACAGGGATCTATTATATAGAGTCATTACACACAGAGTGATCTATTATATAGAGTCATTACACACAGAGGGATCTATTATATAGAGTCATTACACGCAGAGCGATCTATTATATAGAGTCATTACACGCACAGTGATCTATTATATAGAGTCATTACACACAGAGGGATCTATTATATAGAGTCATTACACACAGAGGGATCTATTATATAGAGTCATTACGCAGAGGGAACTATTATATAGAGTCATTACACACAGAGGGATCTATTATATAGAGTCATTACACACAGAGGGATCTATTATATAGAGTCATTACATGCACAGTGATCTATTATATAGAGTCATTACACAGAGGGATCTATTATATAGAGTCATTACACACAGAGGGATCTATTATATAGAGTCATTACACACAGAGGGATCTATTATATAGAGTCATTACAGACAGAGGGATCTATTATATAGAGTAATTACACGCAGAGCGATCTATTATATAGAGTCATTACAAGCAGAGGGATCTATTATATAGAGTCATTACACACAGAGTGATCTATTATATAGAGTCATTACACACAGAGGGATCTATAATATAGAGTCATTCCACACAGAGGGATCTATTATATAGAGTCATTACACACAGAGGGATCTATAATATAGAGTCATTACACACAGAGGGATCTATTATATAGGGTCATTACACACAGAGTGATCTATTATATAGAGTCATTACACACAGAGGGATCTATTATATAAAGTCATTACACGCACAGTGATCTATCATATAGAGTCATTACACACAGAGGGATCTATTATATAGAGTCATTACACACAGAGGGATCTATTATATAGAGTCATTACGCAGAGGGATCTATTATATAGAGTCATTACACACAGAGGGATCTATTATATAGAGTCATTACACACAGAGGGATCTATTATATAGAGTCATTACACACAGAGGGATCTAATATATAGAGTCATTACACACAGAGGGATCTATTATATAGAGTCATTACACGCAGAGGGATCTATTATATAGAGTCATTACACGCAGAGGGATCTATTATATAGAGTCATTACACACAGAGGGATCTATTATATAGAGGCATTCCACACAGGGATCTATTATATAGAGTCATTACACACAGAGTGATCTATTATCTAGAGTCATTACACACAGAGGGATCTATTATATAGAGTCATTACATGCAGAGTGATCTATTATATAGAGTCATTACACGCACAGTGATCTATTATATAGAGTCATTACACACAGAGGGATCTATTATATAGAGTCATTACGCAGAGGGAACTATTATATAGAGTCATTACACACAGAGGGATCTATTATATAGAGTCATTACACACAGAGGGATTTATTATATAGAGACATTACACGCAGAGGGATCTATTATATAGAGTCATTACACACAGAGTGATCTATTATATAGAGTCATTACACACAGAGTGATCCATTATATAGAGTCATTACACACAGAGGGATCTATTATATAGAGTCATTACACACAGAGGGATCTATTATATAGAGTCATTACACACAGAGGGATCTATTATATAGAGTCATTACACACAGAGGGATCTATTATATAGAGTCATTACACGCAGAGGGATCTATTATATAGAGTCATTACACACAGAGTGTTCTATTATATAGAGTCATTACACACAGAGGGATCTATAATATAGAGTCATTCCACACAAAGGGATCTATTATATAGAGTCATTCCACACAGAGGGATCTATTATATAGAGTCATTCCACACAGGGATCTATTATATAGAGTCATTACACACAGAGTGATCTATTATATAGAGTCATTACACACAGAGGGATCTATTATATAGAGTCATTACACACAGAGGGATCTATTATATAGAGTCATTCCACACAGAGGGATCTATTATATAGAGTCATTACACGCAGAGGGATCTATTATATAGAGTCATTCCACACAGAGGGATCTATTATATAGAGTCATTCCACACAGAGGGATCTATTATATAGAGTCATTCCACACAGAGGGATCTATTATATAGAGTCATTCCACACAGAGGGATATATTATATAGAGTCATTCCACACAGAGGGATCTATTATATAGAGTCAATACACAGAGGGATCTATTATATAGAGTCATTACACACAGAGTGATCTATTATATAGATTCATTACTCACAGAGCGATCTATTATATAGAGTCATTACACACAGAGGGATCTATTATATAGAGTCAATACACAGAGGGATCTATTATATAGAGTCATTACACACAGAGGGATCTATTATCTAGAGTCATTACACACAGAGGGATCTATTATATAGAGTCATTACATGCAGAGCGATCTATTATATAGAGTCATTACACGCACAGTGATCTATTATATAGAGTCATTACACACAGAGGGATCTATTATATAGAGTCATTACACACAGAGGGATCTATTATATAGAGTCATTACGCAGAGGGAACTATTATATAGAGTCATTACACACAGAGGGATCTATTATATAGAGTCATTACACACAGAGGGATTTATTATATAGAGACATTACACGCAGAGGGATCTATTATATAGAGTCATTACACACAGAGTGATCTATTATATAGAGTCATTACACACAGAGTGATCCATTATATAGAGTCATTACACACAGAGGGATCTATTATATAGAGTCATTACACACAGAGGGATCTATTATATAGAGTCATTACACACAGAGGGATCTATTATATAGAGTCATTACACACAGAGGGATCTATTATATAGAGTCATTACACGCAGAGGGATCTATTATATAGAGTCATTACACACAGAGTGTTCTATTATATAGAGTCATTACACACAGAGGGATCTATAATATAGAGTCATTCCACACAAAGGGATCTATTATATAGAGTCATTCCACACAGAGGGATCTATTATATAGAGTCATTCCACACAGGGATCTATTATATAGAGTCATTACACACAGAGTGATCTATTATATAGAGTCATTACACACAGAGGGATCTATTATATAGAGTCATTACACACAGAGGGATCTATTATATAGAGTCATTCCACACAGAGGGATCTATTATATAGAGTCATTACACGCAGAGGGATCTATTATATAGAGTCATTCCACACAGAGGGATCTATTATATAGAGTCATTCCACACAGAGGGATCTATTATATAGAGTCATTCCACACAGAGGGATCTATTATATAGAGTCATTCCACACAGAGGGATATATTATATAGAGTCATTCCACACAGAGGGATCTATTATATAGAGTCAATACACAGAGGGATCTATTATATAGAGTCATTACACACAGAGGGATCTATTATATAGATTCATTACTCACAGAGCGATCTATTATATAGAGTCATTACACACAGAGGGATCTATTATATAGAGTCAATACACAGAGGGATCTATTATATAGAGTCATTACACACAGAGGGATCTATTATATAGAGTCATTACACACAGAGGGATCTATTATATAGAGTCATTACACACAGAGGGATCTATTATATAAAGTCATTACACACAGAGGGATCTATTATATAGAGTCATTACACACAGAGTGATCTAGTATATAGAGTCATTACACACAGAGGGATCTATTATATAGAGTCATTACACGCAGAGGGATCTATTATATAGAGTCATTACACACAGAGTGATCTATTATATAGAGTCATTACACACAGAGGGATCTATAATATAGAGTCATTCCACACAAAGGGATCTATTATATAGAGTCATTCCACACAGAGGGATCTATTATATAGAGTCATTCCACACAGGGATCTATTATATAGAGTCATTACACACAGAGTGATCTATTATATAGAGTCATTACACACAGAGGGATCTATTATATAGAGTCATTACACGCAGAGCGATCTATTATATAGAGTCATTAAACGCACAGTGATCTATTATATAGAGTCATTACACACAGAGGGATCTATTATAAAGAGTCATTACACACAGAGTGATCTTTTATATAGAGTCATTACACACAGAGGGATCTATTATATAGAGTTATTACACACAGAGGGATCTATTATATAGAGTCATTACACGCAGAGGGATCTATTATATAGAGTCATTACACACAGAGTGATCTATTATATAGAGTCATTACACACAGAGGGATCTATAATATAGAGTCATTACACACAGAGGGATCTATTATATAGAGTCATTCCACACAGAGGGATCTATTATATATAGTCATTCCACACAGGGATCTATTATATAGAGTCAATACACACAGAGTGATCTATTATATAGAGTCATTACACACAGAGGGATCTATTATATAGAGTCATTACATGCTGAGCGATCTATTATATAGAGTCATTCCACGCACAGTGATCTATTATATAGAGTCATTACCCACAGAGGGATGTATTATATGGAGTCATTGCACACAGAGGGATCTATTATATAGAGTCATTACGCAGAGGGAACTATTATATAGAGTCATTACACACAGAGGGATCTATTATATAGAATCATTACACACAGAGGGATTTATTATATAGAGACATTACACGCAGAGGGATCTATTATATAGAGTCATTACACACAGAGTGATCTATTATATAGAGTCATTACACACAGAGTGATCTATTATATAGAGTCATTACACACAGATGGATCAATTATATAGAGTCATTACACACAGAGGGATCTATTATATAGAGTCATTACACACAGAGGGATCTATTATATAGAGTCATTACACACAGAGGGATCTATTATATAGAGTCATTACACGCAGAGGGATCTATTATATAGAGTCATTACACACAGAGTGATCTATTATATAGAGTCATTACACACGGAGGGATCTATAATATAGAGTCATTCCACACAAAGGGATCTATTATATAGAGTCATTCCACACAGGGATCTATTATATAGAGTCATTACACACAGAGTGATCTATTATATAGAGTCATTACACACAGAGGGATCTATTATATAGAGTCATTACACGCAGAGCGATCTATTATATAGAGTCATTACACGCACAGTGATCTATTATATAGAGTCATTACACACAGAGGGATCTATTATATAGAGTCATTACACACAGAGGGATCTATTATATAGAGTCATTACGCAGAGGGAACTATTATATAGAGTCATTACACACAGAGGGATCTATTATATAGAGTCATTACACACAGAGGGATCTATTATATAGAGTCATTACACGCACAGTAATCTATTATATAGAGTCATTACACAGAGGGATCTATTATATAGAGTCATTACACACAGAGGGATCTATTATATAGAGTCATTACACACAGAGGGATCTATTATATAGAGTCATTACAGACAGAGGGATCTATTATATAGAGTAATTACACGCAGAGCGATCTATTATATAGAGTCATTACAAGCAGAAGGATCTATTATATAGAGTCATTACACACAGAGTGATCTATTATATAGAGTCATTACACACAGAGGGATCTATAATATAGAGTCATTCCACACAGAGGGATCTATTATATAGAGTCATTACACACAGAGGGATCTATAATATAGAGTCATTACACACAGAGGGATCTATTATATAGAGTCATTACACACAGAGTGATCTATTATATAGAGTCATTACACACAGAGGGATCTATTATATAGAGTCATTACACACAGAGGGATTTATTATATAGAGACATTACACGCAGAGGGATCTATTATATAGAGTCATTACACACAGAGTGATCCATTATATAGAGTCATTACACACAGAGTGATCTATTATATAGAGTCATTACACACAGAGGGATCTATTATATAGAGTCATTACACACAGAGGGATCTATTATATAGAGTCATTACACACAGAGGGATCTATTATATAGAGTCATTACACACAGAGGGATCTATTATATAGAGTCATTACACACAGAGGGATCTATTATATAGAGTCATTACACACAGAGTGATCTATTATATAGAGTCATTACACACAGAGGGATCTATAATATAGAGTCATTCCACACAAATGGATCTATTATATAGAGTCATTCCACACAGAGGGATCTATTATATAGAGTCATTCCACACAGGGATCTATTATATAGAGTCATTACACACAGAGTGATCTATTATATAGAGTCATTACACACAGAGGGATCTATTATATAGAGTCATTACACACAGAGGGATCTATTATATAGAGTCATTCCACACAGAGGGATCTATTATATAGAGTCATTACACGCAGAGGGATCTATTATATAGAGTCATTCCACACAGAGGGATCTATTATATAGAGTCATTCCACACAGAGGGATCTATTATATAGAGTCATTCCACACAGAGGGATCTATTATATAGAGTCATTCCACACAGAGGGATATATTATATAGAGTCATTCCACACAGAGGGATCTATTATATAGAGTCAATACACAGAGGGATCTATTATATAGAGTCATTACACACAGAGGGATCTATTATATAGATTCATTACTCACAGAGCGATCTATTATATAGATTCATTACACACAGAGGGATCTATTATATAGAGTCAATACACACAGGGATCTATTATATAGAGTCATTACACACAGAGGGATCTATTATATAGAGTCATTACACACAGAGGGATCTATTATATAGAGTCATTACACACAGAGGGATCTATTATATAAAGTCATTACACACAGAGGGATCTATTATATAGAGTCATTACACACAGAGTGATCTAGTATATAGAGTCATTACACACAGAGGGATCTATTATATAGAGTCATTACACGCAGAGGGATCTATTATATAGAGTCATTACACACAGAGTGATCTATTATATAGAGTCATTACACACAGAGGGATCTATAATATAGAGTCATTCCACACAAAGGGATCTATTATATAGAGTCATTCCACACAGAGGGATCTATTATATAGAGTCATTCCACACAGGGATCTATTATATAGAGTCATTACACACAGAGTGATCTATTATATAGAGTCATTACACACAGAGGGATCTATTATATAGAGTCATTACACGCAGAGCGATCTATTATATAGAGTCATTACACGCACAGTGATCTATTATATAGAGTCATTACACACAGAGGGATCTATTATAAAGAGTCATTACACACAGAGTGATCTTTTATATAGAGTCATTACACACAGAGGGATCTATTATATAGAGTTATTACACACAGAGGGATCTATTATATAGAGTCATTACACGCAGAGGGATCTATTATATAGAGTCATTACACACAGAGTGATCTATTATATAGAGTCATTACACACAGAGGGATCTATAATATAGAGTCATTACACACAGAGGGATCTATTATATAGAGTCATTCCACACAGAGGGATCTATTATATATAGTCATTCCACACAGGGATCTATTATATAGAGTCATTACACACAGAGTGATCTATTATATAGAGTCATTACACACAGAGGGATCTATTATATAGAGTCATTACATGCTGAGCGATCTATTATATAGAGTCATTCCACGCACAGTGATCTATTATATAGAGTCATTACACACAGAGGGATCTATTATATGGAGTCATTGCACACAGAGGGATCTATTATATAGAGTCATTACGCAGAGGGAACTATTATATAGAGTCATTACACACAGAGGGATCTATTATATAGAGTCATTACACACAGAGGGATTTATTATATAGAGACATTACACGCAGAGGGATCTATTATATAGAGTCATTACACACAGAGTGATCTATTATATAGAGTCATTACACACAGAGTGATCTATTATATAGAGTCATTACACACAGAGGGATCAATTATATAGAGTCATTACACACTGAGGGATC
This sequence comes from Phyllobates terribilis, assembly GCF_046119375.1. Taxonomy (NCBI): domain Eukaryota; kingdom Metazoa; phylum Chordata; class Amphibia; order Anura; family Dendrobatidae; genus Phyllobates; species Phyllobates terribilis. Next base: position 316,039,836 of record NW_027362772.1, read on the forward strand.
TATTATATAGAGTCATTACACACAGAGGGATCTATTATATAGAGTCATTACACACAGAGGGATCTATTATATAGAGTCATTACACGCAGAGGGATCTATTATATAGAGTCATTACACACAGAGTGATCTATTATATAGAGTCATTACACACGGAGGGATCTATAATATAGAGTCATTCCACACAAAGGGATCTATTATATAGAGTCATTCCACACAGGGATCTATTATATAGAGTCATTACACACAGAGTAATCTATTATATAGAGTCATTACACACAGAGGGATCTATTATATAGAGTCATTACACGCAGAGCGATCTATTATATAGAGTCATTACACGCACAGTGATCTATTATATAGAGTCATTACACACAGAGGGATCTATTATATAGAGTCATTACACACAGAGGGATCTATTATATAGAGTCATTACGCAGAGGGAACTATTATATAGAGTCATTACACACAGAGGGATCTATTATATAGAGTCATTACACACAGAGGGATTTATTATATAGAGACATTACACGCAGAGGGATCTATTATATAGAGTCATTACACACAGAGTGATCTATTATATAGAGTCATTACACACAGAGTGATCTATTATATAGAGTCATTACACACAGAGGGATCTATTATATAGAGTCATTACACACAGAGGGATCTATTATATAGAGTCATTACACACACAGGGATCTATTATATAGAGTCATTACACACAGAGGGATCTATTATATAGAGTCATTACACGCAGAGGGATCTATTATATAGAGTCATTACACACAGAGTGATCTATTATATAGAGTCATTACACACAGAGGGATCTATAATATAGAGTCATTCCACACAAAGGGATCTATTATATAGAGTCATTCCACACAGAGGGATCTATTATATAGAGTCATTCCACACAGGGATCTATTATATAGAGTCATTACACACAGAGTGATCTATTATATAGAGTCATTACACACAGAGGGATCTATTATATAGAGTCATTACACACAGAGGGATCTATTATATAGAGTCATTCCACACAGAGGGATCTATTATATAGAGTCATTACACGCAGAGGGATCTATTATATAGAGTCATTCCACACAGAGGGATCTATTATATAGAGTCATTCCACACAGAGGGATCTATTATATAGAGTCATTCCACACAGAGGGATCTATTATATAGAGTCATTCCACACAGAGGGATATATTATATAGAGTCATTCCACACAGAGGGATCTATTATATAGAGTCAATACACAGAGGGATCTATTATATAGAGTCATTACACACAGAGGGATCTATTATATAGATTCATTACTCACAGAGCGATCTATTATATAGAGTCATTACACACAGAGGGATCTATTATATAGAGTCAATACACACAGGGATCTATTATATAGAGTCATTACACACAGTGGGATCTATTATATAGAGTCATTACACACAGAGGGATCTATTATATAGAGTCATTACACACAGAGGGATCTATTATATAAAGTCATTACACACAGAGGGATCTATTATATAGAGTCATTACACACAGAGGGATCTATTATATAGAGTCATTACACGCAGAGGGATCTATTATATAGAGTCATTACACACAGAGTGATCTATTATATAGAGTCATTACACACAGAGGGATCTATTATATAGAGTCATTCCACACAGGGATCTATTATATAGAGTCATTACACACAGAGTGATCTATTATATAGAGTCATTACACACAGAGGGATCTATTATATAGAGTCATTACACGCAGAGCGATCTATTATATAGAGTCATTACACGCACAGTGATCTATTATATAGAGTCATTACACACAGAGGGATCTATTATAAAGAGTCATTACACACAGAGTGATCTTTTATATAGAGTCATTACACACAGAGGGATCTATTATATAGAGTTATTACACACAGAGGGATCTATTATATAGAGTCATTACACGCAGAGGGATCTATTATATAGAGTCATTACACACAGAGTGATCTATTATATAGAGTCATTACACACAGAGGGATCTATAATATAGAGTCATTACACACAGAGGGATCTATTATATAGAGTCATTCCACACAGAGGGATCTATTATATATAGTCATTCCACACAGGGATCTATAATATAGAGTCATTACACACAGAGTGATCTATTATATAGAGTCATTACACACAGAGGGATCTATTATATAGAGTCATTACATGCTGAGCGATCTATTATATAGAGTCATTCCACGCACAGTGATCTATTATGTAGAGTCATTACACACAGAGGGATCTATTATATGGAGTCATTGCACACAGAGGGATCTATTATATAGAGTCATTACGCAGAGGGAACTATTATATAGAGTCATTACACACAGAGGGATCTATTATATAGAGTCATTACACACAGAGGGATTTATTATATAGAGACATTACACGCAGAGGGATCTATTATATAGAGTCATTACACACACAGTGATCTATTATATAGAGTCATTACTCGCACAGTGATCTATTATATAGAGTCATTACACACAGAGGGATCTATTATATAGAGTCATTACACACAGAGGGATCTATTATATAGAGTCATTACGCAGAGGGAACTATTATATAGAGTCATTACACACAGAGGGATCTATTATATAGAGTCATTACACACAGAGGGATCTATTATATAGAGTCATTACACGCACAATGATCTATTATATAGAGTCATTACACAGAGGGATCTATTATATAGAGTCATTACACACAGAGGGATCTATTATATAGAGTCATTACACACAGAGGGATCTATTATATAGAGTCATTACAGACAGAGGGATCTATTATATAGAGTAATTACACGCAGAGCGATCTATTATATAGAGTCATTACAAGCAGAAGGATCTATTATATAGAGTCATTACACACAGAGTGATCTATTATATAGAGTCATTACACACAGAGGGATCTATTATATAGAGTCATTACACGCACAGTGATCTATTATATAGAGTCATTACACAGAGGGATCTATTATATAGAGTCATTACACACAGAGGGATCTATTATATAGAGTCATTACACACAGAGGGATCTATTATATAGAGTCATTACAGACAGAGGGATCTATTATATAGAGTAATTACACGCAGAGCGATCTATTATATAGAGTCATTACAAGCAGAAGGATCTATTATATAGAGTCATTACACACAGAGTGATCTATTATATAGAGTCATTACACACAGAGGGATCTATAATATAGAGTCATTCCACACAGAGGGATCTATTATATAGAGTCATTACACACAGAGGGATCTATAATATAGAGTCATTACACACAGAGGGATCTATTATATAGAGTCATTACACACAGAGTGATCTATTATATAGAGTCATTACACACAGAGGGATCTATTATATAGAGTCATTACACGCACAGTGATCTATCATATAGAGTCATTACACACAGAGGGATCTATTATATAGAGTCATTACACACAGAGGGATCTATTATATAGAGTCATTACGCAGAGGGATCTATTATATAGAGTCATTACACACAGAGGGATCTATTATATAGAGTCATTACACACAGAGGGATCTAATATATAGAGTCATTACACACAGAGGGATCTATTATATAGAGTCATTACACGCAGAGGGATCTATTATATAGAGTCATTACACGCAGAGGGATCTATTATATAGAGTCATTACACACAGAGGGATCTATTATATAGAGTCATTCCACACAGGGATCTATTATATAGAGTCATTACACACAGAGTGATCTATTATATAGAGTCATTACACACAGAGGGATCTATTATATAGAGTAATTACACACAGAGGGATCTATTATATAGAGTCAATACGCAGAGGGAACTATTATATAGAGTCATTACACACAGAGGGATCTATTATATAGAGTCATTACACACAGAGGGATCTATTATATAGAGTCATTACATGCACAGTGATCTATTATATAGAGTCATTACACAGAGGGATCTATTATATAGAGTCATTACACACAGAGGGATCTATTATATAGAGTCATTACACACAGAGGGATCTATTATATAGAGTCATTACAGACAGAGGGATCTATTATATAGAGTAATTACACGCAGAGCGATCTATTATATAGAGTCATTACAAGCAGAGGGATCTATTATATAGAGTCATTACACACAGAGTGATCTATTATATAGAGTCATTACACACAGAGGGATCTATAATATAGAGTCATTCCACACAGAGGGATCTATTATATAGAGTCATTACACACAGAGGGATCTATTATATAGAGTCATTACATGCACAGTGATCTATTATATAGAGTCATTACACAGAGGGATCTATTATATAGAGTCATTACACACAGAGGGATCTATTATATAGAGTCATTACACACAGAGGGATCTATTATATAGAGTCATTACAGACAGAGGGATCTATTATATAGAGTAATTACACGCAGAGCGATCTATTATATAGAGTCATTACAAGCAGAGGGATCTATTATATAGAGTCATTACACACAGAGTGATCTAATATATAGAGTCATTACACACAGAGGGATCTATAATATAGAGTCATTCCACACAGAGGGATCTATTATATAGAGTCATTACACACAGAGGGATCTATAATATAGAGTCATTACATACAGAGGGATCTATTATATAGAGTCATTACACACAGAGTGATCTATTATATAGAGTCATTACACACAGAGGGATCTATTATATAAAGTCATTACACGCACAGTGATCTATCATATAGAGTCATTACACACAGAGGGATCTATTATATAGAGTCATTACACACAGAGGGATCTATTATATAGAGTCATTACGCAGAGGGATCTATTATATAGAGTCATTACACACAGAGGGATCTATTATATAGAGTCATTACACACAGAGGGATCTATTATATAGAGTCATTACACACAGAGGGATCTAATATATAGAGTCATTACACACAGAGGGATCTATTATATAGAGTCATTACACGCAGAGGGATCTATTATATAGAGTCATTACACGCAGAGGGATCTATTATATAGAGTCATTACACACAGAGGGATCTATTATATAGAGTCATTCCACACAGGGATCTATTATATAGAGTCATTACACACAGAGTGATCTATTATCTAGAGTCATTACACACAGAGGGATCTATTATATAGAGTCATTACATGCAGAGCGATCTATTATATAGAGTCATTACATGCACAGTGATCTATTATATAGAGTCATTACACACAGAGGGATCTATTATATAGAGTCATTACACACAGAGGGATCTATTATATAGAGTCATTACGCAGAGGGAACTATTATATAGAGTCATTACACACAGAGGGATCTATTATATAGAGTCATTACACACAGAGGGATTTATTATATAGAGACATTACACGCAGAGGGATCTATTATATAGAGTCATTACACACAGAGTGATCTATTATATAGAGTCATTACACACAGAGGGATCTATAATATAGAGTCATTCCACACAGAGGGATCTATTATATAGAGTCATTACACACAGAGGGATCTATAATATAGAGTCATTACACACAGAGGGATCTATTATATAGAGTCATTACACACAGAGTAATCTATTATATAGAGTCATTACACACAGAGGGATCTATTATATAGAGTCATTACACGCACAGTGATCTATCATATAGAGTCATTACACACAGAGGGATCTATTATATAGAGTCATTACACACAGAGGGATCTATTATATAGAGTCATTACGCAGAGGGATCTATTATATAGAGTCATTACACACAGAGGGATCTATTATATAGAGTCATTACACACAGAGGGATCTATTATATAGAGTCATTACACACAGAGGGATCTAATATATAGAGTCATTACACACAGAGGGATCTATTATATAGAGTCATTACACGCAGAGGGATCTATTATATAGAGTCATTACATGCAGAGGGATCTATTTTATAGAGTCATTACACACAGAGGGATCTATTATATTGAGTCATTCCACACAGGGATCTATTATATAGAGTCATTACACAAAGAGTGATCTATTATATAGAGTCATTACACACAGAGGGATCTATTATATAGAGTCATTACACACAGAGGGATCTATTATATAGAGTCATTACGCAGAGGGAACTATTATATAGAGTCATTACACACAGAGGGATCTATTATATAGAGTCATTACACACAGAGGGATCTATTATATAGAGTCATTACATGCACAGTGATCTATTATATAGAGTCATTACACAGAGGGATCTATTATATAGAGTCATTACACACAGAGGGATCTATTATATAGAGTCATTACACAGAGGGATCTATTATATAGAGTCATTACAGACAGAGGGATCTATTATATAGAGTAATTACACGCAGAGCGATCTATTATATAGAGTCATTACAAGCAGAGGGATCTATTATATAGAGTCATTACACACAGAGTGATCTATTATATAGAGTCATTACACACAGAGGGATCTATAATATAGAGTCATTCCACACAGAGGGATCTATTATATAGAGTCATTACACACAGAGGGATCTATTATATAGAGTCATTACATGCACAGTGATCTATTATATAGAGTCATTACACAGAGGGATCTATTATATAGAGTCATTACACACAGAGGGATCTATTATATAGAGTCATTGCACACAGAGGGATCTATTATATAGAGTCATTACAGACAGAGGGATCTATTATATAGAGTAATTACACGCAGAGCGATCTATTATATAGAGTCATTACAAGCAGAGGGATCTATTATATAGAGTCATTACACACAGAGTGATCTATTATATAGAGTCATTACACACAGAGGGATCTATAATATAAAGTCATTCCACACAGAGGGATCTATTATATAGAGTCATTACACACAGAGGGATCTATAATATAGAGTCATTACACACAGAGGGATCTATTATATAGAGTCATTACACACAGAGTGATCTATTATATAGAGTCATTACACACAGAGGGATCTATTATATAAAGTCATTACACGCACAGTGATCTATCATATAGAGTCATTACACACAGAGGGATCTATTATATAGAGTCATTACACACAGAGGGATCTATTATATAGAGTCATTACACAGAGGGATCTATTATATAGAGTCATTACACACAGAGGGATCTATTATATAGAGTCATTACACACAGAGGGATCTATTATATAGAGTCGTTACACACAGAGGGATCTAATATATAGAGTCATTACACACAGAGGGATCTATTATATAGAGTCATTACACGCAGAGGGATCTATTATATATAGTCATTACACACAGAGTGATCTATTATATAGAGTCATTACACACAGAGGGATCTATAATATAGAGTCATTACACACAGAGGGATCTATTATATAGAGTCATTCCACACAGAGGGATCTATTATATATAGTCATTCCACACAGGGATCTATTATATAGAGTCATTACACACAGAGTGATCTATTATATAGAGTCATTACACACAGAGGGATCTATTGTATAGAGTCATTACATGCTGAGCGATCTATTATATAGAGTCATTCCACGCACAGTGATCTATTATATAGAGTCATTACACACAGAGGGATCTATTATATGGAGTCATTGCACACAGAGGGATCTATTATTTAGAGTCATTACGCAGAGGGAACTATTATATAGAGTCATTACACACAGAGGGATCTATTATATAGAGTCATTACACACAGAGGGATTTATTATATAGAGACATTACACGCAGAGGGATCTATTATATAGAGTCATTACACACAGAGTGATCTATTATATAGAGTCATTACACACAGAGTGATCTATTATATAGAGTCATTACACACAGAGGGATCAATTATATAGAGTCATTACACACAGAGGGATCTATTATATAGAGTCATTACACACAGAGGGATCTATTATATAGAGTCATTACACACAGAGGGATCTATTATATAGAGTCATTACACGCAGAGGGATCTATTATATAGAGTCATTACACACAGAGTGATCTATTATATAGAGTCATTACACACGGAGGGATCTATAATATAGAGTCATTCCACACAAAGGGATCTATTATATAGAGTCATTCCACACAGGGATCTATTATATAGAGTCATTACACACAGAGTGATCTATTATATAGAGTCATTACACACAGAGGGATCTATTATATAGAGTCATTACACGCAGAGCGATCTATTATATAGAGTCATTACACGCACAGTGATCTATTATATAGAGTCATTACACACAGAGGGATCTATTATATAGAGTCATTACACACAGAGGGATCTATTATATAGAGTCATTACGCAGAGGGAACTATTATATAGAGTCATTACACACAGAGGGATCTATTATATAGAGTCATTACACACAGAGGGATCTATTATATAGAGTCATTACACGCACAGTGATCTATTATATAGAGTCATTACACAGAGGGATCTATTATATAGAGTCATTACACACAGAGGGATCTATTATATAGAGTCATTACACACAGAGGGATCTATTATAGAGTCATTACAGACAGAGGGATCTATTATATAGAGTAATTACACGCAGAGCGATCTATTATATAGAGTCATTACAAGCAGAAGGATCTATTATATAGAGTCATTACACACAGATTGATCTATTATATAGAGTCATTACACACAGAGGGATCTATAATATAGAGTCATTCCACACAGAGGGATCTATTATATAGAGTCATTACACACAGAGGGATCTATAATATAGAGTCATTACACACAGAGGGAACTATTATATAGAGTCATTACACACAGAGTGATCTATTATATAGAGTCATTACACACAGAGGGATCTATTATATAGAGTCATTACACGCACAGTGATCTATCATATAGAGTCATTACACACAGAGGGATCTATTATATAGAGTCATTACACACAGAGGGATCTATTATATAGAGTCATTACGCAGAGGGATCTATTATATAGAGTCATTACACACAGAGGGATCTATTATATAGAGTCATTACACACAGAGGGATCTATTATATAGAGTCTTTACACACAGGGATCTATTATATAGAGTCATTACACACAGAGTGATCTATTATAAAGAGTCATTACACACAGAGGGATCTATTATATAGAGTCATTACATGCTGAGCGATCTATTATATAGAGTCATTCCACGCACAGTGATCTATTATATAGAGTCATTACACACAGAGGGATCTATTATATGGAGTCATTGCACACAGAGGGATCTATTATTTAGAGTCATTACGCAGAGGGAACTATTATATAGAGTCATTACACACAGAGGGATCTATTATATAGAGTCATTACACACAGAGGGATTTATTATATAGAGACATTACACGCAGAGGGATCTATTATATAGAGTCATTACACACAGAGTGATCTATTATATAGAGTCATTACACACAGAGTGATCTATTATATAGAGTCATTACACACAGAGGGATCAATTATATAGAGTCATTACACACAGAGGGATCTATTATATAGAGTCATTACACACAGAGGGATCTATTATATAGAGTCATTACACACAGAGGGATCTATTATATAGAGTCATTACACGCAGAGGGATCTATTATATAGAGTCATTACACACAGAGTGATCTATTATATAGAGTCATTACACACGGAGGGATCTATAATATAGAGTCATTCCACACAAAGGGATCTATTATATAGAGTCATTCCACACAGGGATCTATTATATAGAGTCATTACACACAGAGTGATCTATTATATAGAGTCATTACACACAGAGGGATCTATTATATAGAGTCATTACACGCAGAGCGATCTATTATATAGAGTCATTACACGCACAGTGATCTATTATATAGAGTCATTACACACAGAGGGATCTATTATATAGAGTCATTACACACAGAGGGATCTATTATATAGAGTCATTACGCAGAGGGAACTATTATATAGAGTCATTACACACAGAGGGATCTATTATATAGAGTCATTACACACAGAGGGATCTATTATATAGAGTCATTACACGCACAGTGATCTATTATATAGAGTCATTACACAGAGGGATCTATTATATAGAGTCATTACACACAGAGGGATCTATTATATAGAGTCATTACACACAGAGGGATCTATTATATAGAGTCATTACAGACAGAGGGATCTATTATATAGAGTAATTACACGCAGAGCGATCTATTATATAGAGTCATTACAAGCAGAAGGATCTATTATATAGAGTCATTACACACAGATTGATCTATTATATAGAGTCATTACACACAGAGGGATCTGTAATATAGAGTCATTCCACACAGAGGGATCTATTATATAGAGTCATTACACACAGAGGGATCTATAATATAGAGTCATTACACACAGAGGGATCTATTATATAGAGTCATTACACACAGAGTGATCTATTATATAGAGTCATTACACACAGAGGGATCTATTATATAGAGTCATTACACGCACAGTGATCTATCATATAGAGTCATTACACACAGAGGGATCTATTATATAGAGTCATTACACACAGAGGGATCTATTATATAGAGTCATTATGCAGAGGGATCTATTATATAGAGTCATTACACACAGAGGGATCTATTATATAGAGTCATTACACACAGAGGGATCTATTATATAGAGTCTTTACACACAGAGGGATCTAATATATAGAGTCATTACACACAGAGGGATCTATTATATAGAGTCATTACACGCAGAGGGATCTATTATATAGAGTCATTACACGCAGAGGGATCTATTATATAGAGTCATTACACACAGAGGGATCTATTATATAGAGTCATTCCACACAGGGATCTATTATATAGAGTCATTACACACAGAGTGATCTATTATATAGAGTCATTACACACAGAGGGATCTATTATATAGAGTCATTACATGCAGAGCGATCTATTATATAGAGTCATTACACGCACAGTGATCTATTATATAGAGTCATTACACACAGAGGGATCTATTATATAGAGTCATTACACACAGAGGGATCTATTATATAGAGTCATTACGCAGAGGGAACTATTATATAGAGTCATTACACACAGAGGGATCTATTATATAGAGTCATTACACACAGAGGGATCTATAATATAGAGTCATTACACACAGAGGGATCTATTATATAGAGTCATTCCACACAGAGGGATCTATTATATATAGTCATTCCACACAGGGATCTATTATATAGAGTCATTACACACAGAGTGATCTATTATATAGAGTCATTACACACAGAGGGATCTATTGTATAGAGTCATTACATGCTGAGCGATCTATTATATAGAGTCATTCCACGCACAGTGATCTATTATATAGAGTCATTACACACAGAGGGATCTATTATATGGAGTCATTGCACACAGAGGGATCTATTATTTAGAGTCATTACGCAGAGGGAACTATTATATAGAGTCATTACACACAGAGGGATCTATTATATAGAGTCATTACACACAGAGGGATTTATTATATAGAGACATTACACGCAGAGGGATCTATTATATAGAGTCATTACACACAGAGTGATCTATTATATAGAGTCATTACACACAGAGTGATCTATTATATAGAGTCATTACACACAGAGGGATCAATTATATAGAGTCATTACACACAGAGGGATCTATTATATAGAGTCATTACACACAGAGGGATCTATTATATAGAGTCATTACACACAGAGGGATCTATTATATAGAGTCATTACACGCAGAGGGATCTATTATATAGAGTCATTACACACAGAGTGATCTATTATATAGAGTCATTACACACGGAGGGATCTATAATATAGAGTCATTCCACACAAAGGGATCTATTATATAGAGTCATTCCACACAGGGATCTATTATATAGAGTCATTACACACAGAGTGATCTATTATATAGAGTCATTACACACAGAGGGATCTATTATATAGAGTCATTACACGCAGAGCGATCTATTATATAGAGTCATTACACGCACAGTGATCTATTATATAGAGTCATTACACACAGAGGGATCTATTATATAGAGTCATTACACACAGAGGGATCTATTATATAGAGTCATTACGCAGAGGGAACTATTATATAGAGTCATTACACACAGAGGGATCTATTATATAGAGTCATTACACACAGAGGGATCTATTATATAGAGTCATTACACGCACAGTGATCTATTATATAGAGTCATTACACAGAGGGATCTATTATATAGAGTCATTACACACAGAGGGATCTATTATATAGAGTCATTACACACAGAGGGATCTATTATAGAGTCATTACAGACAGAGGGATCTATTATATAGAGTAATTACACGCAGAGCGATCTATTATATAGAGTCATTACAAGCAGAAGGATCTATTATATAGAGTCATTACACACAGATTGATCTATTATATAGAGTCATTACACACAGAGGGATCTATAATATAGAGTCATTCCACACAGAGGGATCTATTATATAGAGTCATTACACACAGAGGGATCTATAATATAGAGTCATTACACACAGAGGGAACTATTATATAGAGTCATTACACACAGAGTGATCTATTATATAGAGTCATTACACACAGAGGGATCTATTATATAGAGTCATTACACGCACAGTGATCTATCATATAGAGTCATTACACACAGAGGGATCTATTATATAGAGTCATTACACACAGAGGGATCTATTATATAGAGTCATTACGCAGAGGGATCTATTATATAGAGTCATTACACACAGAGGGATCTATTATATAGAGTCATTACACACAGAGGGATCTATTATATAGAGTCTTTACACACAGGGATCTATTATATAGAGTCATTACACACAGAGTGATCTATTATAAAGAGTCATTACACACAGAGGGATCTATTATATAGAGTCATTACATGCTGAGCGATCTATTATATAGAGTCATTCCACGCACAGTGATCTATTATATAGAGTCATTACACACAGAGGGATCTATTATATGGAGTCATTGCACACAGAGGGATCTATTATTTAGAGTCATTACGCAGAGGGAACTATTATATAGAGTCATTACACACAGAGGGATCTATTATATAGAGTCATTACACACAGAGGGATTTATTATATAGAGACATTACACGCAGAGGGATCTATTATATAGAGTCATTACACACAGAGTGATCTATTATATAGAGTCATTACACACAGAGTGATCTATTATATAGAGTCATTACACACAGAGGGATCAATTATATAGAGTCATTACACACAGAGGGATCTATTATATAGAGTCATTACACACAGAGGGATCTATTATATAGAGTCATTACACACAGAGGGATCTATTATATAGAGTCATTACACGCAGAGGGATCTATTATATAGAGCCATTACACACAGAGTGATCTATTATATAGAGTCATTACACACGGAGGGATCTATAATATAGAGTCATTCCACACAAAGGGATCTATTATATAGAGTCATTCCACACAGGGATCTATTATATAGAGTCATTACACACAGAGTGATCTATTATATAGAGTCATTACACACAGAGGGATCTATTATATAGAGTCATTACACGCAGAGCGATCTATTATATAGAGTCATTACACGCACAGTGATCTATTATATAGAGTCATTACACACAGAGGGATCTATTATATAGAGTCATTACACACAGAGGGATCTATTATATAGAGTCATTACGCAGAGGGAACTATTATATAGAGTCATTACACACAGAGGGATCTATTATATAGAGTCATTACACACAGAGGGATCTATTATATAGAGTCATTACACGCACAGTGATCTATTATATAGAGTCATTACACAGAGGGATCTATTATATAGAGTCATTACACACAGAGGGATCTATTATATAGAGTCATTACACACAGAGGGATCTATTATATAGAGTCATTACAGACAGAGGGATCTATTATATAGAGTAATTACACGCAGAGCGATCTATTATATAGAGTCATTACAAGCAGAAGGATCTATTATATAGAGTCATTACACACAGATTGATCTATTATATAGAGTCATTACACACAGAGGGATCTGTAATATAGAGTCATTCCACACAGAGGGATCTATTATATAGAGTCATTACACACAGAGGGATCTATAATATAGAGTCATTACACACAGAGGGATCTATTATATAGAGTCATTACACACAGAGTGATCTATTATATAGAGTCATTACACACAGAGGGATCTATTATATAGAGTCATTACACGAACAGTGATCTATCATATAGAGTCATTACACACAGAGGGATCTATTATATAGAGTCATTACACACAGAGGGATCTATTATATAGAGTCATTATGCAGAGGGATCTATTATATAGAGTCATTACACACAGAGGGATCTATTATATAGAGTCATTACACACAGAGGGATCTATTATATAGAGTCTTTACACACAGAGGGATCTAATATATAGAGTCATTACACACAGAGGGATCTATTATATAGAGTCATTACACGCAGAGGGATCTATTATATAGAGTCATTACACGCAGAGGGATCTATTATATAGAGTCATTACACACAGAGGGATCTATTATATAGAGTCATTCCACACAGGGATCTATTATATAGAGTCATTACACACAGAGTGATCTATTATATAGAGTCATTACACACAGAGGGATCTATTATATAGAGTCATTACATGCAGAGCGATCTATTATATAGAGTCATTACACGCACAGTGATCTATTATATAGAGTCATTACACACAGAGGGATCTATTATATAGAGTCATTACACACAGAGGGATCTATTATATAGAGTCATTACGCAGAGGGAACTATTATATAGAGTCATTACACACAGAGGGATCTATTATATAGAGTCATTACACACAGAGGGATTTATTATATAGAGACATTACACGCAGAGGGATCTATTATATAGAGTCATTACACACAGAGTGATCTATTATATAGAGTCATTACACACAGAGTGATCTATTATATAGAGTCATTACACACAGAGGGATCTATTATATAGAGTCATTACACACAGAGGGATCTATTATATAGAGTCATTACACACAGAGGGATCTATTATATAGAGTCATTACGCAGAGGGAACTATTATATTGAGTCATTACACACAGAGGGATCTATTATATAGAGTCATTACACACAGAGGGATCTATTATATAGAGTCATTACATGCACAGTGATCTATTATATAGAGTCATTACACAGAGGGATCTATTATATAGAGTCATTACACACAGAGGGATCTATTATATAGAGTCATTACACACAGAGGGATCTATTATATAGAGTCATTACAGACAGAGGGATCTATTATATAGAGTAATTACACGCAGAGCGATCTATTATATAGAGTCATTACAAGCAGAGGGATCTATTATATAGAGTCATTACACACAGAGTGATCTATTATATAGAGTCATTACACACAGAGGGATCTATAATATAGAGTCATTCCACACAGAGGGATCTATTATATAGAGTCATTACACACAGAGGGATCTATAATATAGAGTCATTACACACAGAGGGATCTATTATATAGGGTCATTACACACAGAGTGATCTATTATATAGAGTCATTACACACAGAGGGATCTATTATATAAAGTCATTACACGCACAGTGATCTATCATATAGAGTCATTACACACAGAGGGATCTATTATATAGAGTCATTACACACAGAGGGATCTATTATATAGAGTCATTACGCAGAGGGATCTATTATATAGAGTCATTACACACAGAGGGATCTATTATATAGAGTCATTACACACAGAGGGATCTATTATATAGAGTCATTACACACAGAGGGATCTAATATATAGAGTCATTACACACAGAGGGATCTATTATATAGAGTCATTACACGCAGAGGGATCTATTATATAGAGTCATTACACGCAGAGGGATCTATTATATAGAGTCATTACACACAGAGGGATCTATTATATAGAGGCATTCCACACAGGGATCTATTATATAGAGTCATTACACACAGAGTGATCTATTATCTAGAGTCATTACACACAGAGGGATCTATTATATAGAGTCATTACATGCAGAGTGATCTATTATATAGAGTCATTACACGCACAGTGATCTATTATATAGAGTCATTACACACAGAGGGATCTATTATATAGAGTCATTACGCAGAGGGAACTATTATATAGAGTCATTACACACAGAGGGATCTATTATATAGAGTCATTACACACAGAGGGATTTATTATATAGAGACATTACACGCAGAGGGATCTATTATATAGAGTCATTACACACAGAGTGATCTATTATATAGAGTCATTACACACAGAGTGATCCATTATATAGAGTCATTACACACAGAGGGATCTATTATATAGAGTCATTACACACAGAGGGATCTATTATATAGAGTCATTACACACAGAGGGATCTATTATATAGAGTCATTACACACAGAGGGATCTATTATATAGAGTCATTACACGCAGAGGGATCTATTATATAGAGTCATTACACACAGAGTGTTCTATTATATAGAGTCATTACACACAGAGGGATCTATAATATAGAGTCATTCCACACAAAGGGATCTATTATATAGAGTCATTCCACACAGAGGGATCTATTATATAGAGTCATTCCACACAGGGATCTATTATATAGAGTCATTACACACAGAGTGATCTATTATATAGAGTCATTACACACAGAGGGATCTATTATATAGAGTCATTACACACAGAGGGATCTATTATATAGAGTCATTCCACACAGAGGGATCTATTATATAGAGTCATTACACGCAGAGGGATCTATTATATAGAGTCATTCCACACAGAGGGATCTATTATATAGAGTCATTCCACACAGAGGGATCTATTATATAGAGTCATTCCACACAGAGGGATCTATTATATAGAGTCATTACGCAGAGGGAACTATTATATAGAGTCATTACACACAGAGGGATCTATTATATAGAGTCATTACACACAGAGGGATCTATTATATAGAGTCATTACACGCACAGTGATCTATTATATAGAGTCATTACACAGAGGGATCTATTATATAGAGTCATTACACACAGAGGGATCTATTATATAGAGTCATTACACACAGAGGGATCTATTATATAGAGTCATTACAGACAGAGGGATCTATTATATAGAGTAATTACACGCAGAGCGATCTATTATATAGAGTCATTACAAGCAGAAGGATCTATTATATAGAGTCATTACACACAGATTGATCTATTATATAGAGTCATTACACACAGAGGGATCTGTAATATAGAGTCATTCCACACAGAGGGATCTATTATATAGAGTCATTACACACAGAGGGATCTATAATATAGAGTCATTACACACAGAGGGATCTATTATATAGAGTCATTACACACAGAGTGATCTATTATATAGAGTCATTACACACAGAGGGATCTATTATATAGAGTCATTACACGAACAGTGATCTATCATATAGAGTCATTACACACAGAGGGATCTATTATATAGAGTCATTACACACAGAGGGATCTATTATATAGAGTCATTATGCAGAGGGATCTATTATATAGAGTCATTACACACAGAGGGATCTATTATATAGAGTCATTACACACAGAGGGATCTATTATATAGAGTCTTTACACACAGAGGGATCTAATATATAGAGTCATTACACACAGAGGGATCTATTATATAGAGTCATTACACGCAGAGGGATCTATTATATAGAGTCATTACACGCAGAGGGATCTATTATATAGAGTCATTACACACAGAGGGATCTATTATATAGAGTCATTCCACACAGGGATCTATTATATAGAGTCATTACACACAGAGTGATCTATTATATAGAGTCATTACACACAGAGGGATCTATTATATAGAGTCATTACATGCAGAGCGATCTATTATATAGAGTCATTACACGCACAGTGATCTATTATATAGAGTCATTACACACAGAGGGATCTATTATATAGAGTCATTACACACAGAGGGATCTATTATATAGAGTCATTACGCAGAGGGAACTATTATATAGAGTCATTACACACAGAGGGATCTATTATATAGAGTCATTACACACAGAGGGATTTATTATATAGAGACATTACACGCAGAGGGATCTATTATATAGAGTCATTACACACAGAGTGATCTATTATATAGAGTCATTACACACAGAGTGATCTATTATATAGAGTCATTACACACAGAGGGATCTATTATATAGAGTCATTACACACAGAGGGATCTATTATATAGAGTCATTACACACAGAGGGATCTATTATATAGAGTCATTACGCAGAGGGAACTATTATATTGAGTCATTACACACAGAGGGATCTATTATATAGAGTCATTACACACAGAGGGATCTATTATATAGAGTCATTACATGCACAGTGATCTATTATATAGAGTCATTACACAGAGGGATCTATTATATAGAGTCATTACACACAGAGGGATCTATTATATAGAGTCATTACACACAGAGGGATCTATTATATAGAGTCATTACAGACAGAGGGATCTATTATATAGAGTAATTACACGCAGAGCGATCTATTATATAGAGTCATTACAAGCAGAGGGATCTATTATATAGAGTCATTACACACAGAGTGATCTATTATATAGAGTCATTACACACAGAGGGATCTATAATATAGAGTCATTCCACACAGAGGGATCTATTATATAGAGTCATTACACACAGAGGGATCTATAATATAGAGTCATTACACACAGAGGGATCTATTATATAGGGTCATTACACACAGAGTGATCTATTATATAGAGTCATTACACACAGAGGGATCTATTATATAAAGTCATTACACGCACAGTGATCTATCATATAGAGTCATTACACACAGAGGGATCTATTATATAGAGTCATTACACACAGAGGGATCTATTATATAGAGTCATTACGCAGAGGGATCTATTATATAGAGTCATTACACACAGAGGGATCTATTATATAGAGTCATTACACACAGAGGGATCTATTATATAGAGTCATTACACACAGAGGGATCTAATATATAGAGTCATTACACACAGAGGGATCTATTATATAGAGTCATTACACGCAGAGGGATCTATTATATAGAGTCATTACACGCAGAGGGATCTATTATATAGAGTCATTACACACAGAGGGATCTATTATATAGAGGCATTCCACACAGGGATCTATTATATAGAGTCATTACACACAGAGTGATCTATTATCTAGAGTCATTACACACAGAGGGATCTATTATATAGAGTCATTACATGCAGAGTGATCTATTATATAGAGTCATTACACGCACAGTGATCTATTATATAGAGTCATTACACACAGAGGGATCTATTATATAGAGTCATTACGCAGAGGGAACTATTATATAGAGTCATTACACACAGAGGGATCTATTATATAGAGTCATTACACACAGAGGGATTTATTATATAGAGACATTACACGCAGAGGGATCTATTATATAGAGTCATTACACACAGAGTGATCTATTATATAGAGTCATTACACACAGAGTGATCCATTATATAGAGTCATTACACACAGAGGGATCTATTATATAGAGTCATTACACACAGAGGGATCTATTATATAGAGTCATTACACACAGAGGGATCTATTATATAGAGTCATTACACACAGAGGGATCTATTATATAGAGTCATTACACGCAGAGGGATCTATTATATAGAGTCATTACACACAGAGTGTTCTATTATATAGAGTCATTACACACAGAGGGATCTATAATATAGAGTCATTCCACACAAAGGGATCTATTATATAGAGTCATTCCACACAGAGGGATCTATTATATAGAGTCATTCCACACAGGGATCTATTATATAGAGTCATTACACACAGAGTGATCTATTATATAGAGTCATTACACACAGAGGGATCTATTATATAGAGTCATTACACACAGAGGGATCTATTATATAGAGTCATTCCACACAGAGGGATCTATTATATAGAGTCATTACACGCAGAGGGATCTATTATATAGAGTCATTCCACACAGAGGGATCTATTATATAGAGTCATTCCACACAGAGGGATCTATTATATAGAGTCATTCCACACAGAGGGATCTATTATATAGAGTCATTCCACACAGAGGGATATATTATATAGAGTCATTCCACACAGAGGGATCTATTATATAGAGTCAATACACAGAGGGATCTATTATATAGAGTCATTACACACAGAGTGATCTATTATATAGATTCATTACTCACAGAGCGATCTATTATATAGAGTCATTACACACAGAGGGATCTATTATATAGAGTCAATACACAGAGGGATCTATTATATAGAGTCATTACACACAGAGGGATCTATTATCTAGAGTCATTACACACAGAGGGATCTATTATATAGAGTCATTACATGCAGAGCGATCTATTATATAGAGTCATTACACGCACAGTGATCTATTATATAGAGTCATTACACACAGAGGGATCTATTATATAGAGTCATTACACACAGAGGGATCTATTATATAGAGTCATTACGCAGAGGGAACTATTATATAGAGTCATTACACACAGAGGGATCTATTATATAGAGTCATTACACACAGAGGGATTTATTATATAGAGACATTACACGCAGAGGGATCTATTATATAGAGTCATTACACACAGAGTGATCTATTATATAGAGTCATTACACACAGAGTGATCCATTATATAGAGTCATTACACACAGAGGGATCTATTATATAGAGTCATTACACACAGAGGGATCTATTATATAGAGTCATTACACACAGAGGGATCTATTATATAGAGTCATTACACACAGAGGGATCTATTATATAGAGTCATTACACGCAGAGGGATCTATTATATAGAGTCATTACACACAGAGTGTTCTATTATATAGAGTCATTACACACAGAGGGATCTATAATATAGAGTCATTCCACACAAAGGGATCTATTATATAGAGTCATTCCACACAGAGGGATCTATTATATAGAGTCATTCCACACAGGGATCTATTATATAGAGTCATTACACACAGAGTGATCTATTATATAGAGTCATTACACACAGAGGGATCTATTATATAGAGTCATTACACACAGAGGGATCTATTATATAGAGTCATTCCACACAGAGGGATCTATTATATAGAGTCATTACACGCAGAGGGATCTATTATATAGAGTCATTCCACACAGAGGGATCTATTATATAGAGTCATTCCACACAGAGGGATCTATTATATAGAGTCATTCCACACAGAGGGATCTATTATATAGAGTCATTCCACACAGAGGGATATATTATATAGAGTCATTCCACACAGAGGGATCTATTATATAGAGTCAATACACAGAGGGATCTATTATATAGAGTCATTACACACAGAGGGATCTATTATATAGATTCATTACTCACAGAGCGATCTATTATATAGAGTCATTACACACAGAGGGATCTATTATATAGAGTCAATACACAGAGGGATCTATTATATAGAGTCATTACACACAGAGGGATCTATTATATAGAGTCATTACACACAGAGGGATCTATTATATAGAGTCATTACACACAGAGGGATCTATTATATAAAGTCATTACACACAGAGGGATCTATTATATAGAGTCATTACACACAGAGTGATCTAGTATATAGAGTCATTACACACAGAGGGATCTATTATATAGAGTCATTACACGCAGAGGGATCTATTATATAGAGTCATTACACACAGAGTGATCTATTATATAGAGTCATTACACACAGAGGGATCTATAATATAGAGTCATTCCACACAAAGGGATCTATTATATAGAGTCATTCCACACAGAGGGATCTATTATATAGAGTCATTCCACACAGGGATCTATTATATAGAGTCATTACACACAGAGTGATCTATTATATAGAGTCATTACACACAGAGGGATCTATTATATAGAGTCATTACACGCAGAGCGATCTATTATATAGAGTCATTAAACGCACAGTGATCTATTATATAGAGTCATTACACACAGAGGGATCTATTATAAAGAGTCATTACACACAGAGTGATCTTTTATATAGAGTCATTACACACAGAGGGATCTATTATATAGAGTTATTACACACAGAGGGATCTATTATATAGAGTCATTACACGCAGAGGGATCTATTATATAGAGTCATTACACACAGAGTGATCTATTATATAGAGTCATTACACACAGAGGGATCTATAATATAGAGTCATTACACACAGAGGGATCTATTATATAGAGTCATTCCACACAGAGGGATCTATTATATATAGTCATTCCACACAGGGATCTATTATATAGAGTCAATACACACAGAGTGATCTATTATATAGAGTCATTACACACAGAGGGATCTATTATATAGAGTCATTACATGCTGAGCGATCTATTATATAGAGTCATTCCACGCACAGTGATCTATTATATAGAGTCATTACCCACAGAGGGATGTATTATATGGAGTCATTGCACACAGAGGGATCTATTATATAGAGTCATTACGCAGAGGGAACTATTATATAGAGTCATTACACACAGAGGGATCTATTATATAGAATCATTACACACAGAGGGATTTATTATATAGAGACATTACACGCAGAGGGATCTATTATATAGAGTCATTACACACAGAGTGATCTATTATATAGAGTCATTACACACAGAGTGATCTATTATATAGAGTCATTACACACAGATGGATCAATTATATAGAGTCATTACACACAGAGGGATCTATTATATAGAGTCATTACACACAGAGGGATCTATTATATAGAGTCATTACACACAGAGGGATCTATTATATAGAGTCATTACACGCAGAGGGATCTATTATATAGAGTCATTACACACAGAGTGATCTATTATATAGAGTCATTACACACGGAGGGATCTATAATATAGAGTCATTCCACACAAAGGGATCTATTATATAGAGTCATTCCACACAGGGATCTATTATATAGAGTCATTACACACAGAGTGATCTATTATATAGAGTCATTACACACAGAGGGATCTATTATATAGAGTCATTACACGCAGAGCGATCTATTATATAGAGTCATTACACGCACAGTGATCTATTATATAGAGTCATTACACACAGAGGGATCTATTATATAGAGTCATTACACACAGAGGGATCTATTATATAGAGTCATTACGCAGAGGGAACTATTATATAGAGTCATTACACACAGAGGGATCTATTATATAGAGTCATTACACACAGAGGGATCTATTATATAGAGTCATTACACGCACAGTAATCTATTATATAGAGTCATTACACAGAGGGATCTATTATATAGAGTCATTACACACAGAGGGATCTATTATATAGAGTCATTACACACAGAGGGATCTATTATATAGAGTCATTACAGACAGAGGGATCTATTATATAGAGTAATTACACGCAGAGCGATCTATTATATAGAGTCATTACAAGCAGAAGGATCTATTATATAGAGTCATTACACACAGAGTGATCTATTATATAGAGTCATTACACACAGAGGGATCTATAATATAGAGTCATTCCACACAGAGGGATCTATTATATAGAGTCATTACACACAGAGGGATCTATAATATAGAGTCATTACACACAGAGGGATCTATTATATAGAGTCATTACACACAGAGTGATCTATTATATAGAGTCATTACACACAGAGGGATCTATTATATAGAGTCATTACACACAGAGGGATTTATTATATAGAGACATTACACGCAGAGGGATCTATTATATAGAGTCATTACACACAGAGTGATCCATTATATAGAGTCATTACACACAGAGTGATCTATTATATAGAGTCATTACACACAGAGGGATCTATTATATAGAGTCATTACACACAGAGGGATCTATTATATAGAGTCATTACACACAGAGGGATCTATTATATAGAGTCATTACACACAGAGGGATCTATTATATAGAGTCATTACACACAGAGGGATCTATTATATAGAGTCATTACACACAGAGTGATCTATTATATAGAGTCATTACACACAGAGGGATCTATAATATAGAGTCATTCCACACAAATGGATCTATTATATAGAGTCATTCCACACAGAGGGATCTATTATATAGAGTCATTCCACACAGGGATCTATTATATAGAGTCATTACACACAGAGTGATCTATTATATAGAGTCATTACACACAGAGGGATCTATTATATAGAGTCATTACACACAGAGGGATCTATTATATAGAGTCATTCCACACAGAGGGATCTATTATATAGAGTCATTACACGCAGAGGGATCTATTATATAGAGTCATTCCACACAGAGGGATCTATTATATAGAGTCATTCCACACAGAGGGATCTATTATATAGAGTCATTCCACACAGAGGGATCTATTATATAGAGTCATTCCACACAGAGGGATATATTATATAGAGTCATTCCACACAGAGGGATCTATTATATAGAGTCAATACACAGAGGGATCTATTATATAGAGTCATTACACACAGAGGGATCTATTATATAGATTCATTACTCACAGAGCGATCTATTATATAGATTCATTACACACAGAGGGATCTATTATATAGAGTCAATACACACAGGGATCTATTATATAGAGTCATTACACACAGAGGGATCTATTATATAGAGTCATTACACACAGAGGGATCTATTATATAGAGTCATTACACACAGAGGGATCTATTATATAAAGTCATTACACACAGAGGGATCTATTATATAGAGTCATTACACACAGAGTGATCTAGTATATAGAGTCATTACACACAGAGGGATCTATTATATAGAGTCATTACACGCAGAGGGATCTATTATATAGAGTCATTACACACAGAGTGATCTATTATATAGAGTCATTACACACAGAGGGATCTATAATATAGAGTCATTCCACACAAAGGGATCTATTATATAGAGTCATTCCACACAGAGGGATCTATTATATAGAGTCATTCCACACAGGGATCTATTATATAGAGTCATTACACACAGAGTGATCTATTATATAGAGTCATTACACACAGAGGGATCTATTATATAGAGTCATTACACGCAGAGCGATCTATTATATAGAGTCATTACACGCACAGTGATCTATTATATAGAGTCATTACACACAGAGGGATCTATTATAAAGAGTCATTACACACAGAGTGATCTTTTATATAGAGTCATTACACACAGAGGGATCTATTATATAGAGTTATTACACACAGAGGGATCTATTATATAGAGTCATTACACGCAGAGGGATCTATTATATAGAGTCATTACACACAGAGTGATCTATTATATAGAGTCATTACACACAGAGGGATCTATAATATAGAGTCATTACACACAGAGGGATCTATTATATAGAGTCATTCCACACAGAGGGATCTATTATATATAGTCATTCCACACAGGGATCTATTATATAGAGTCATTACACACAGAGTGATCTATTATATAGAGTCATTACACACAGAGGGATCTATTATATAGAGTCATTACATGCTGAGCGATCTATTATATAGAGTCATTCCACGCACAGTGATCTATTATATAGAGTCATTACACACAGAGGGATCTATTATATGGAGTCATTGCACACAGAGGGATCTATTATATAGAGTCATTACGCAGAGGGAACTATTATATAGAGTCATTACACACAGAGGGATCTATTATATAGAGTCATTACACACAGAGGGATTTATTATATAGAGACATTACACGCAGAGGGATCTATTATATAGAGTCATTACACACAGAGTGATCTATTATATAGAGTCATTACACACAGAGTGATCTATTATATAGAGTCATTACACACAGAGGGATCAATTATATAGAGTCATTACACACTGAGGGATCTATTATATAGAGTCATTACACACAGAGGGATCTATTATATAGAGTCATTACACACAGAGGGATCTATTATATAGAGTCATTACACGCAGAGGGATCTATTATATAGAGTCATTACACACAGAGTGATCTATTATATAGAGTCATTACACACGGAGGGATCTATAATATAGAGTCATTCCACACAAAGGGATCTATTATATAGAGTCATTCCACACAGGGATCTATTATATAGAGTCATTACACACAGAGTAATCTATTATATAGAGTCATTACACACAGAGGGATCTATTATATAGAGTCATTACACGCAGAGCGATCTATTATATAGAGTCATTACACGCACAGTGATCTATTATATAGAGTCATTACACACAGAGGGATCTATTATATAGAGTCATTACACACAGAGGGATCTATTATATAGAGTCATTACGCAGAGGGAACTATTATATAGAGTCATTACACACAGAGGGATCTATTATATAGAGTCATTACACACAGAGGGATTTATTATATAGAGACATTACACGCAGAGGGATCTATTATATAGAGTCATTACACACAGAGTGATCTATTATATAGAGTCATTACACACAGAGTGATCTATTATATAGAGTCATTACACACAGAGGGATCTATTATATAGAGTCATTACACACAGAGGGATCTATTATATAGAGTCATTACACACACAGGGATCTATTATATAGAGTCATTACACACAGAGGGATCTATTATATAGAGTCATTACACGCAGAGGGATCTATTATATAGAGTCATTACACACAGAGTGATCTATTATATAGAGTCATTACACACAGAGGGATCTATAATATAGAGTCATTCCACACAAAGGGATCTATTATATAGAGTCATTCCACACAGAGGGATCTATTATATAGAGTCATTCCACACAGGGATCTATTATATAGAGTCATTACACACAGAGTGATCTATTATATAGAGTCATTACACACAGAGGGATCTATTATATAGAGTCATTACACACAGAGGGATCTATTATATAGAGTCATTCCACACAGAGGGATCTATTATATAGAGTCATTACACGCAGAGGGATCTATTATATAGAGTCATTCCACACAGAGGGATCTATTATATAGAGTCATTCCACACAGAGGGATCTATTATATAGAGTCATTCCACACAGAGGGATCTATTATATAGAGTCATTCCACACAGAGGGATATATTATATAGAGTCATTCCACACAGAGGGATCTATTATATAGAGTCAATACACAGAGGGATCTATTATATAGAGTCATTACACACAGAGGGATCTATTATATAGATTCATTACTCACAGAGCGATCTATTATATAGAGTCATTACACACAGAGGGATCTATTATATAGAGTCAATACACACAGGGATCTATTATATAGAGTCATTACACACAGAGGGATCTATTATATAGAGTCATTACACACAGAGGGATCTATTATATAGAGTCATTACACACAGAGGGATCTATTATATAAAGTCATTACACACAGAGGGATCTATTATATAGAGTCATTACACACAGAGGGATCTATTATATAGAGTCATTACACGCAGAGGGATCTATTATATAGAGTCATTACACACAGAGTGATCTATTATATAGAGTCATTACACACAGAGGGATCTATTATATAGAGTCATTCCACACAGGGATCTATTATATAGAGTCATTACACACAGAGTGATCTATTATATAGAGTCATTACACACAGAGGGATCTATTATATAGAGTCATTACACGCAGAGCGATCTATTATATAGAGTCATTACACGCACAGTGATCTATTATATAGAGTCATTACACACAGAGGGATCTATTATAAAGAGTCATTACACACAGAGTGATCTTTTATATAGAGTCATTACACACAGAGGGATCTATTATATAGAGTTATTACACACAGAGGGATCTATTATATAGAGTCATTACACACAGAGTGATCTATTATATAGAGTCATTACACACAGAGGGATCTATAATATAGAGTCATTACACACAGAGGGATCTATTATATAGAGTCATTCCACACAGAGGGATCTATTATATATAGTCATTCCACACAGGGATCTATAATATAGAGTCATTACACACAGAGTGATCTATTATATAGAGTCATTACACACAGAGGGATCTATTATATAGAGTCATTACATGCTGAGCGATCTATTATATAGAGTCATTCCACGCACAGTGATCTATTATGTAGAGTCATTACACACAGAGGGATCTATTATATGGAGTCATTGCACACAGAGGGATCTATTATATAGAGTCATTACGCAGAGGGAACTATTATATAGAGTCATTACACACAGAGGGATCTATTATATAGAGTCATTACACACAGAGGGATTTATTATATAGAGACATTACACGCAGAGGGATCTATTATATAGAGTCATTACACACACAGTGATCTATTATATAGAGTCATTACTCGCACAGTGATCTATTATATAGAGTCATTACACACAGAGGGATCTATTATATAGAGTCATTACACACAGAGGGATCTATTATATAGAGTCATTACGCAGAGGGAACTATTATATAGAGTCATTACACACAGAGGGATCTATTATATAGAGTCATTACACACAGAGGGATCTATTATATAGAGTCATTACACGCACAATGATCTAT
Source organism: Phyllobates terribilis (assembly GCF_046119375.1). Classification (NCBI taxonomy): domain Eukaryota; kingdom Metazoa; phylum Chordata; class Amphibia; order Anura; family Dendrobatidae; genus Phyllobates; species Phyllobates terribilis. The sequence goes on from NW_027362772.1 coordinate 316,068,535, forward strand.
TATATAGAGTCATTACACAGAGGGATCTATTATATAGAGTCATTACACACAGAGGGATCTATTATATAGAGTCATTACACACAGAGGGATCTATTATATAGAGTCATTACAGACAGAGGGATCTATTATATAGAGTAATTACACGCAGAGCGATCTATTATATAGAGTCATTACAAGCAGAAGGATCTATTATATAGAGTCATTACACACAGAGTGATCTATTATATAGAGTCATTACACACAGAGGGATCTATTATATAGAGTCATTACACGCACAGTGATCTATTATATAGAGTCATTACACAGAGGGATCTATTATATAGAGTCATTACACACAGAGGGATCTATTATATAGAGTCATTACACACAGAGGGATCTATTATATAGAGTCATTACAGACAGAGGGATCTATTATATAGAGTAATTACACGCAGAGCGATCTATTATATAGAGTCATTACAAGCAGAAGGATCTATTATATAGAGTCATTACACACAGAGTGATCTATTATATAGAGTCATTACACACAGAGGGATCTATAATATAGAGTCATTCCACACAGAGGGATCTATTATATAGAGTCATTACACACAGAGGGATCTATAATATAGAGTCATTACACACAGAGGGATCTATTATATAGAGTCATTACACACAGAGTGATCTATTATATAGAGTCATTACACACAGAGGGATCTATTATATAGAGTCATTACACGCACAGTGATCTATCATATAGAGTCATTACACACAGAGGGATCTATTATATAGAGTCATTACACACAGAGGGATCTATTATATAGAGTCATTACGCAGAGGGATCTATTATATAGAGTCATTACACACAGAGGGATCTATTATATAGAGTCATTACACACAGAGGGATCTATTATATAGAGTCATTACACACAGAGGGATCTAATATATAGAGTCATTACACACAGAGGGATCTATTATATAGAGTCATTACACGCAGAGGGATCTATTATATAGAGTCATTACACGCAGAGGGATCTATTATATAGAGTCATTACACACAGAGGGATCTATTATATAGAGTCATTCCACACAGGGATCTATTATATAGAGTCATTACACACAGAGTGATCTATTATATAGAGTCATTACACACAGAGGGATCTATTATATAGAGTCATTACACACAGAGGGATCTATTATATATAGTCAATACGCAGAGGGAACTATTATATAGAGTCATTACACACAGAGGGATCTATTATATAGAGTCATTACACACAGAGGGATCTATTATATAGAGTCATTACATGCACAGTGATCTATTATATAGAGTCATTACACAGAGGGATCTATTATATAGAGTCATTACACACAGAGGGATCTATTATATAGAGTCATTACACACAGAGGGATCTATTATATAGAGTCATTACAGACAGAGGGATCTATTATATAGAGTAATTACACGCAGAGCGATCTATTATATAGAGTCATTACAAGCAGAGGGATCTATTATATAGAGTCATTACACACAGAGTGATCTATTATATAGAGTCATTACACACAGAGGGATCTATAATATAGAGTCATTCCACACAGAGGGATCTATTATATAGAGTCATTACACACAGAGGGATCTATTATATAGAGTCATTACATGCACAGTGATCTATTATATAGAGTCATTACACAGAGGGATCTATTATATAGAGTCATTACACACAGAGGGATCTATTATATAGAGTCATTACACACAGAGGGATCTATTATATAGAGTCATTACAGACAGAGGGATCTATTATATAGAGTAATTACACGCAGAGCGATCTATTATATAGAGTCATTACAAGCAGAGGGATCTATTATATAGAGTCATTACACACAGAGTGATCTAATATATAGAGTCATTACACACAGAGGGATCTATAATATAGAGTCATTCCACACAGAGGGATCTATTATATAGAGTCATTACACACAGAGGGATCTATAATATAGAGTCATTACATACAGAGGGATCTATTATATAGAGTCATTACACACAGAGTGATCTATTATATAGAGTCATTACACACAGAGGGATCTATTATATAAAGTCATTACACGCACAGTGATCTATCATATAGAGTCATTACACACAGAGGGATCTATTATATAGAGTCATTACACACAGAGGGATCTATTATATAGAGTCATTACGCAGAGGGATCTATTATATAGAGTCATTACACACAGAGGGATCTATTATATAGAGTCATTACACACAGAGGGATCTATTATATAGAGTCATTACACACAGAGGGATCTAATATATAGAGTCATTACACACAGAGGGATCTATTATATAGAGTCATTACACGCAGAGGGATCTATTATATAGAGTCATTACACGCAGAGGGATCTATTATATAGAGTCATTACACACAGAGGGATCTATTATATAGAGTCATTCCACACAGGGATCTATTATATAGAGTCATTACACACAGAGTGATCTATTATCTAGAGTCATTACACACAGAGGGATCTATTATATAGAGTCATTACATGCAGAGCGATCTATTATATAGAGTCATTACATGCACAGTGATCTATTATATAGAGTCATTACACACAGAGGGATCTATTATATAGAGTCATTACACACAGAGGGATCTATTATATAGAGTCATTACGCAGAGGGAACTATTATATAGAGTCATTACACACAGAGGGATCTATTATATAGAGTCATTACACACAGAGGGATTTATTATATAGAGACATTACACGCAGAGGGATCTATTATATAGAGTCATTACACACAGAGTGATCTATTATATAGAGTCATTACACACAGAGGGATCTATAATATAGAGTCATTCCACACAGAGGGATCTATTATATAGAGTCATTACACACAGAGGGATCTATAATATAGAGTCATTACACACAGAGGGATCTATTATATAGAGTCATTACACACAGAGTAATCTATTATATAGAGTCATTACACACAGAGGGATCTATTATATAGAGTCATTACACGCACAGTGATCTATCATATAGAGTCATTACACACAGAGGGATCTATTATATAGAGTCATTACACACAGAGGGATCTATTATATAGAGTCATTACGCAGAGGGATCTATTATATAGAGTCATTACACACAGAGGGATCTATTATATAGAGTCATTACACACAGAGGGATCTATTATATAGAGTCATTACACACAGAGGGATCTAATATATAGAGTCATTACACACAGAGGGATCTATTATATAGAGTCATTACACGCAGAGGGATCTATTATATAGAGTCATTACATGCAGAGGGATCTATTTTATAGAGTCATTACACACAGAGGGATCTATTATATTGAGTCATTCCACACAGGGATCTATTATATAGAGTCATTACACAAAGAGTGATCTATTATATAGAGTCATTACACACAGAGGGATCTATTATATAGAGTCATTACACACAGAGGGATCTATTATATAGAGTCATTACGCAGAGGGAACTATTATATAGAGTCATTACACACAGAGGGATCTATTATATAGAGTCATTACACACAGAGGGATCTATTATATAGAGTCATTACATGCACAGTGATCTATTATATAGAGTCATTACACAGAGGGATCTATTATATAGAGTCATTACACACAGAGGGATCTATTATATAGAGTCATTACACAGAGGGATCTATTATATAGAGTCATTACAGACAGAGGGATCTATTATATAGAGTAATTACACGCAGAGCGATCTATTATATAGAGTCATTACAAGCAGAGGGATCTATTATATAGAGTCATTACACACAGAGTGATCTATTATATAGAGTCATTACACACAGAGGGATCTATAATATAGAGTCATTCCACACAGAGGGATCTATTATATAGAGTCATTACACACAGAGGGATCTATTATATAGAGTCATTACATGCACAGTGATCTATTATATAGAGTCATTACACAGAGGGATCTATTATATAGAGTCATTACACACAGAGGGATCTATTATATAGAGTCATTACACACAGAGGGATCTATTATATAGAGTCATTACAGACAGAGGGATCTATTATATAGAGTAATTACACGCAGAGCGATCTATTATATAGAGTCATTACAAGCAGAGGGATCTATTATATAGAGTCATTACACACAGAGTGATCTATTATATAGAGTCATTACACACAGAGGGATCTATAATATAAAGTCATTCCACACAGAGGGATCTATTATATAGAGTCATTACACACAGAGGGATCTATAATATAGAGTCATTACACACAGAGGGATCTATTATATAGAGTCATTACACACAGAGTGATCTATTATATAGAGTCATTACACACAGAGGGATCTATTATATAAAGTCATTACACGCACAGTGATCTATCATATAGAGTCATTACACACAGAGGGATCTATTATATAGAGTCATTACACACAGAGGGATCTATTATATAGAGTCATTACACAGAGGGATCTATTATATAGAGTCATTACACACAGAGGGATCTATTATATAGAGTCATTACACACAGAGGGATCTATTATATAGAGTCGTTACACACAGAGGGATCTAATATATAGAGTCATTACACACAGAGGGATCTATTATATAGAGTCATTACACGCAGAGGGATCTATTATATATAGTCATTACACACAGAGTGATCTATTATATAGAGTCATTACACACAGAGGGATCTATAATATAGAGTCATTACACACAGAGGGATCTATTATATAGAGTCATTCCACACAGAGGGATCTATTATATATAGTCATTCCACACAGGGATCTATTATATAGAGTCATTACACACAGAGTGATCTATTATATAGAGTCATTACACACAGAGGGATCTATTGTATAGAGTCATTACATGCTGAGCGATCTATTATATAGAGTCATTCCACGCACAGTGATCTATTATATAGAGTCATTACACACAGAGGGATCTATTATATGGAGTCATTGCACACAGAGGGATCTATTATTTAGAGTCATTACGCAGAGGGAACTATTATATAGAGTCATTACACACAGAGGGATCTATTATATAGAGTCATTACACACAGAGGGATTTATTATATAGAGACATTACACGCAGAGGGATCTATTATATAGAGTCATTACACACAGAGTGATCTATTATATAGAGTCATTACACACAGAGTGATCTATTATATAGAGTCATTACACACAGAGGGATCAATTATATAGAGTCATTACACACAGAGGGATCTATTATATAGAGTCATTACACACAGAGGGATCTATTATATAGAGTCATTACACACAGAGGGATCTATTATATAGAGTCATTACACGCAGAGGGATCTATTATATAGAGTCATTACACACAGAGTGATCTATTATATAGAGTCATTACACACGGAGGGATCTATAATATAGAGTCATTCCACACAAAGGGATCTATTATATAGAGTCATTCCACACAGGGATCTATTATATAGAGTCATTACACACAGAGTGATCTATTATATAGAGTCATTACACACAGAGGGATCTATTATATAGAGTCATTACACGCAGAGCGATCTATTATATAGAGTCATTACACGCACAGTGATCTATTATATAGAGTCATTACACACAGAGGGATCTATTATATAGAGTCATTACACACAGAGGGATCTATTATATAGAGTCATTACGCAGAGGGAACTATTATATAGAGTCATTACACACAGAGGGATCTATTATATAGAGTCATTACACACAGAGGGATCTATTATATAGAGTCATTACACGCACAGTGATCTATTATATAGAGTCATTACACAGAGGGATCTATTATATAGAGTCATTACACACAGAGGGATCTATTATATAGAGTCATTACACACAGAGGGATCTATTATATAGAGTCATTACAGACAGAGGGATCTATTATATAGAGTAATTACACGCAGAGCGATCTATTATATAGAGTCATTACAAGCAGAAGGATCTATTATATAGAGTCATTACACACAGATTGATCTATTATATAGAGTCATTACACACAGAGGGATCTATAATATAGAGTCATTCCACACAGAGGGATCTATTATATAGAGTCATTACACACAGAGGGATCTATAATATAGAGTCATTACACACAGAGGGAACTATTATATAGAGTCATTACACACAGAGTGATCTATTATATAGAGTCATTACACACAGAGGGATCTATTATATAGAGTCATTACACGCACAGTGATCTATCATATAGAGTCATTACACACAGAGGGATCTATTATATAGAGTCATTACACACAGAGGGATCTATTATATAGAGTCATTACGCAGAGGGATCTATTATATAGAGTCATTACACACAGAGGGATCTATTATATAGAGTCATTACACACAGAGGGATCTATTATATAGAGTCTTTACACACAGGGATCTATTATATAGAGTCATTACACACAGAGTGATCTATTATAAAGAGTCATTACACACAGAGGGATCTATTATATAGAGTCATTACATGCTGAGTGATCTATTATATAGACTCATTCCACGCACAGTGATCTATTATATAGAGTCATTACACACAGAGGGATCTATTATATGGAGTCATTGCACACAGAGGGATCTATTATTTAGAGTCATTACGCAGAGGGAACTATTATATAGAGTCATTACACACAGAGGGATCTATTATATAGAGTCATTACACACAGAGGGATTTATTATATAGAGACATTACACGCAGAGGGATCTATTATATAGAGTCATTACACACAGAGTGATCTATTATATAGTCATTACACACAGAGTGATCTATTATATAGAGTCATTACACACAGAGGGATCAATTATATAGAGTCATTACACACAGAGGGATCTATTATATAGAGTCATTACACACAGAGGGATCTATTATATAGAGTCATTACACACAGAGGGATCTATTATATAGAGTCATTACACGCAGAGGGATCTATTATATAGAGTCATTACACACAGAGTGATCTATTATATAGAGTCATTACACACGGAGGGATCTATAATATAGAGTCATTCCACACAAAGGGATCTATTATATAGAGTCATTCCACACAGGGATCTATTATATAGAGTCATTACACACAGAGTGATCTATTATATAGAGTCATTACACACAGAGGGATCTATTATATAGAGTCATTACACGCAGAGCGATCTATTATATAGAGTCATTACACGCACAGTGATCTATTATATAGAGTCATTACACACAGAGGGATCTATTATATAGAGTCATTACACACAGAGGGATCTATTATATAGAGTCATTACGCAGAGGGAACTATTATATAGAGTCATTACACACAGAGGGATCTATTATATAGAGTCATTACACACAGAGGGATCTATTATATAGAGTCATTACACGCACAGTGATCTATTATATAGAGTCATTACACAGAGGGATCTATTATATAGAGTCATTACACACAGAGGGATCTATTATATAGAGTCATTACACACAGAGGGATCTATTATATAGAGTCATTACAGACAGAGGGATCTATTATATAGAGTAATTACACGCAGAGCGATCTATTATATAGAGTCATTACAAGCAGAAGGATCTATTATATAGAGTCATTACACACAGATTGATCTATTATATAGAGTCATTACACACAGAGGGATCTGTAATATAGAGTCATTCCACACAGAGGGATCTATTATATAGAGTCATTACACACAGAGGGATCTATAATATAGAGTCATTACACACAGAGGGATCTATTATATAGAGTCATTACACACAGAGTGATCTATTATATAGAGTCATTACACACAGAGGGATCTATTATATAGAGTCATTACACGCACAGTGATCTATCATATAGAGTCATTACACACAGAGGGATCTATTATATAGAGTCATTACACACAGAGGGATCTATTATATAGAGTCATTACGCAGAGGGATCTATTATATAGAGTCATTACACACAGAGGGATCTATTATATAGAGTCATTACACACAGAGGGATCTATTATATAGAGTCTTTACACACAGAGGGATCTAATATATAGAGTCATTACACACAGAGGGATCTATTATATAGAGTCATTACACGCAGAGGGATCTATTATATAGAGTCATTACACGCAGAGGGATCTATTATATAGAGTCATTACACACAGAGGGATCTATTATATAGAGTCATTCCACACAGGGATCTATTATATAGAGTCATTACACACAGAGTGATCTATTATATAGAGTCATTACACACAGAGGGATCTATTATATAGAGTCATTACATGCAGAGCGATCTATTATATAGAGTCATTACACGCACAGTGATCTATTATATAGAGTCATTACACACAGAGGGATCTATTATATAGAGTCATTACACACAAAGGGATCTATTATATAGAGTCATTACGCAGAGGGAACTATTATATAGAGTCATTACACACAGAGGGATCTATTATATAGAGTCATTACACACAGAGGGATTTATTATATAGAGACATTACACGCAGAGGGATCTATTATATAGAGTCATTACACACAGAGTGATCTATTATATAGAGTCATTACACACAGAGTGATCTATTATATAGAGTCATTACACACAGAGGGATCTATTATATAGAGTCATTACACACAGAGGGATCTATTATATAGAGTCATTACACACAGAGGGATCTATTATATAGAGTCATTACACACAGAGGGATCTATTATATAGAGTCATTACACGCAGAGGGATCTATTATATAGAGTCATTACACACAGAGTGATCTATTATATAGAGTCATTACACACGGAGGGATCTATAATATAGAGTCATTCCACACAAAGGGATCTATTATATAGAGTCATTCCACACAGGGATCTATTATATAGAGTCATTACACACAGAGTGATCTATTATATAGAGTCATTACACACAGAGGGATCTATTATATAGAGTCATTACACGCAGAGCGATCTATTATATAGAGTCATTACACGCACAGTGATCTATTATATAGAGTCATTACACACAGAGGGATCTATTATATAGAGTCATTACACACAGAGGGATCTATTATATAGAGTCATTACGCAGAGGGAACTATTATATAGAGTCATTACACACAGAGGGATCTATTATATAGAGTCATTACACACAGAGGGATCTATTATATAGAGTCATTACACGCACAGTGATCTATTATATAGAGTCATTACACAGAGGGATCTATTATATAGAGTCATTACACACAGAGGGATCTATTATATAGAGTCATTACACACAGAGGGATCTATTATATAGAGTCATTACAGACAGAGGGATCTATTATATAGAGTAATTACACGCAGAGCGATCTATTATATAGAGTCATTACAAGCAGAAGGATCTATTATATAGAGTCATTACACACAGATTGATCTATTATATAGAGTCATTACACACAGAGGGATCTATAATATAGAGTCATTCCACACAGAGGGATCTATTATATAGAGTCATTACACACAGAGGGATCTATAATATAGAGTCATTACACACAGAGGGAACTATTATATAGAGTCATTACACACAGAGTGATCTATTATATAGAGTCATTACACACAGAGGGATCTATTATATAGAGTCATTACACGCACAGTGATCTATCATATAGAGTCATTACACACAGAGGGATCTATTATATAGAGTCATTACACACAGAGGGATCTATTATATAGAGTCATTACGCAGAGGGATCTATTATATAGAGTCATTACACACAGAGGGATCTATTATATAGAGTCATTACACACAGAGGGATCTATTATATAGAGTCTTTACACACAGGGATCTATTATATAGAGTCATTACACACAGAGTGATCTATTATAAAGAGTCATTACACACAGAGGGATCTATTATATAGAGTCATTACATGCTGAGCGATCTATTATATAGAGTCATTCCACGCACAGTGATCTATTATATAGAGTCATTACACACAGAGGGATCTATTATATGGAGTCATTGCACACAGAGGGATCTATTATTTAGAGTCATTACGCAGAGGGAACTATTATATAGAGTCATTACACACAGAGGGATCTATTATATAGAGTCATTACACACAGAGGGATTTATTATATAGAGACATTACACGCAGAGGGATCTATTATATAGAGTCATTACACACAGAGTGATCTATTATATAGAGTCATTACACACAGAGTGATCTATTATATAGAGTCATTACACACAGAGGGATCAATTATATAGAGTCATTACACACAGAGGGATCTATTATATAGAGTCATTACACACAGAGGGATCTATTATATAGAGTCATTACACACAGAGGGATCTATTATATAGAGTCATTACACGCAGAGGGATCTATTATATAGAGTCATTACACACAGAGTGATCTATTATATAGAGTCATTACACACGGAGGGATCTATAATATAGAGTCATTCCACACAAAGGGATCTATTATATAGAGTCATTCCACACAGGGATCTATTATATAGAGTCATTACACACAGAGTGATCTATTATATAGAGTCATTACACACAGAGGGATCTATTATATAGAGTCATTACACGCAGAGCGATCTATTATATAGAGTCATTACACGCACAGTGATCTATTATATAGAGTCATTACACACAGAGGGATCTATTATATAGAGTCATTACACACAGAGGGATCTATTATATAGAGTCATTACGCAGAGGGAACTATTATATAGAGTCATTACACACAGAGGGATCTATTATATAGAGTCATTACACACAGAGGGATCTATTATATAGAGTCATTACACGCACAGTGATCTATTATATAGAGTCATTACACAGAGGGATCTATTATATAGAGTCATTACACACAGAGGGATCTATTATATAGAGTCATTACACACAGAGGGATCTATTATATAGAGTCATTACAGACAGAGGGATCTATTATATAGAGTCATTACACGCAGAGCGATCTATTATATAGAGTCATTACAAGCAGAAGGATCTATTATATAGAGTCATTACACACAGATTGATCTATTATATAGAGTCATTACACACAGAGGGATCTGTAATATAGAGTCATTCCACACAGAGGGATCTATTATATAGAGTCATTACACACAGAGGGATCTATAATATAGAGTCATTACACACAGAGGGATCTATTATATAGAGTCATTACACACAGAGTGATCTATTATATAGAGTCATTACACACAGAGGGATCTATTATATAGAGTCATTACACGCACAGTGATCTATCATATAGAGTCATTACACACAGAGGGATCTATTATATAGAGTCATTACACACAGAGGGATCTATTATATAGAGTCATTACGCAGAGGGATCTATTATATAGAGTCATTACACACAGAGGGATCTATTATATAGAGTCATTACACACAGAGGGATCTATTATATAGAGTCTTTACACACAGAGGGATCTAATATATAGAGTCATTACACACAGAGGGATCTATTATATAGAGTCATTACACGCAGAGGGATCTATTATATAGAGTCATTACACGCAGAGGGATCTATTATATAGAGTCATTACACACAGAGGGATCTATTATATAGAGTCATTCCACACAGGGATCTATTATATAGAGTCATTACACACAGAGTGATCTATTATATAGAGTCATTACACACAGAGGGATCTATTATATAGAGTCATTACATGCAGAGCGATCTATTATATAGAGTCATTACACGCACAGTGATCTATTATATAGAGTCATTACACACAGAGGGATCTATTATATAGAGTCATTACACACAGAGGGATCTATTATATAGAGTCATTACGCAGAGGGAACTATTATATAGAGTCATTACACACAGAGGGATCTATTATATAGAGTCATTACACACAGAGGGATTTATTATATAGAGACATTACACGCAGAGGGATCTATTATATAGAGTCATTACACACAGAGTGATCTATTATATAGAGTCATTACACACAGAGTGATCTATTATATAGAGTCATTACACACAGAGGGATCTATTATATAGAGTCATTACACACAGAGGGATCTATTATATAGAGTCATTACACACAGAGGGATCTATTATATAGAGTCATTACACACAGAGGGATCTATTATATAGAGTCATTACACGCAGAGGGATCTATTATATAGAGTCATTACACACAGAGTGATCTATTATATAGAGTCATTACACACAGAGGGATCTATAATATAGAGTCATTCCACACAAAGGTGTCAGGCAAAAGGTATTTTTGCCCGAGTTTTTAAAAATGAGAGATGTTTTAAAAAAGGAAGAAAAAAAACCCACCCCCTATCTGTTAGTAAGTGAAGACATAGAACTCACTTTTGCTTTTCCCCAAACCAGGAATCTTTATGACCCGCCATAAAACCTCAGTCCAGGGCAAGCGCTGGTACAAACCGGAAAATCCCTCCAAAAAATCCCATTGTTTAATTGTACAAACGTTTTATGCCAATTTTAATCCCGCACAGGTCTGACAGAAACATCGGAACCACGTTTTTTGAATGCTTACCTTTTTCCCATTACAATAGTATAACTTGCATAACTGAGGAATGACCGGGAACTGAGATAATGGATTCTGAGATTCTGAGCGTCATAGAGGTTTCATATTTAATATCTATCTTCATGAATATTGGTGACGGTCAAGATGATGTCTCCCTCTTGGATGTGGGACCCCCCCACACCAAGATATGGAATCTGAAGGATTTTTTAGGTCTTCTGCAGCTGGGTGGGCTCGCAAAGCCGAGCCCCCCTTGTAAGGTAAATAAGGGGTGTTCCCCAGAGTTTTGGCTGCTTACTAAAAAGCAAATCGGCCATTTTCAGGTCATTCTTCTCAGGGACGTCGAACGCACGCACATCACGCGGCGTAAGAAGAATCACCTCTAATTTCCGGGGAGCCGTCCCCCCCACAGAATCTGAGACCATCACCTTGTGAAGCAGGTTTTGCTATTACTTATCCCTTTTATTTTAATAACTGTTGATGCATACATGTAAATCGTCTCCTTTATAATATCTTGTATATATTTTGTAAACACTGCCCACCTTTTGGGAGTAAATCATTAATTATTTACCAGTTTCTTTCTTCTTGTCCTATGTCGAGCAAACACGTTCCTCACCCGCTAATTCACGTTACCTACCAGGTACCCGATCCACCTGTTAAGCGATCGGTGGTGGCAGTATACCAGTATTTATGTGATATTGTGGTTTGAGGGTGGCTGGTCGGAGGTATATATACGTTCCTGGAAGGAACTGGTGGTATATATGACGCGCCCCCTGGGACATATTCCTTTTTTTTTTTTGAGGGGAATACCCGGCACCGGATCAGATGGGGGGTTGTAGTCTCCGAGCGGCTGTGACCCGGTCCCGTGCCCAGGGCGTCAAGCTCAGTGTTATGTGGCAGTCTTTACTGATGTTATTAAAGTTCGTTGTGTCGACTACGCCACCCGTTGTGATGCGGTCACTGTGGCCGCCGCTGCTGCAGGGTCCGCTGAGGCTGATGGTGGGTGCGCAGCTTGGTGGGATAACCCCCAACGGGAGGGGTATAGCCTCAGAGGGGACAGGCGCAGAGGATGGGGGTTGTGGTGGTGCGGTGCAGCCGGTAATGATGACAGACTCGGGTAGTGCAGTTAAGGGTCTTTACTTACTGCAGATGTTCCTGGTCACTCTAGCTCCAAGTGACCTCCCGAGCCGTGCTGCGTCCACCAGGTCCTGGATCCGGCCAACCCCCAAACAAGTCCGGAGCGTGGCCCTGAGCTCTCCCTCTGTCCTTACTTCAGCCGTCCCCACCAGTGATTCACCTAAGTCCAGCTCCCTCGGGCCTTCTGTTGGGCAACCTTTGGCCTAAGGTTCCCTGACCCTTCCTGTGGTGTGCCTTCAGGGTGAATGTAGTGGGTGACCGTGACAGACACTGCCCACGGTCTCCGGTCTCTGGCTGGGGAATGTCTTTGCCCCCACCAGCTTGGGTTCCGGTACCCTTCTGCTGACTCCTCACCCGGTGTTCTTATTTGGGTTCTTGGGTCCCTTCTTTGTCCCCCTCTGGGTCTTTCTGTACTCCACTCTCTCACTCTTCAGGCTCAGGTCTGTTCTGCTCCCTTGCTGCAGGCTGACTTCCTCTGCAGCAGACTTGTTCTCTGCACTGACTGACTTGTGCTCAGCGTCTGACAGGCTCCTCTGCGTCTGACCCTGATCTTTGATGGTGCCCACCTTATATAGCCCTCTATGTGTGAGCTCAGGTGACCAGCACCCAATGAGCTCCTACCACTACCCAGACTGCTCCCCCTATCTGCCCCTACACTACATGGGATGTTCCTCCCCCCTCCCACTCCAGCCAGGAACAGGCTCGGTCGCACCTGCACATTTCTAAGTGGGAGTGCTGTCGGCCTGCTCCTCTGGAATGGGATGTATGTAGTGCATGCAGTCTATCTGAGCTCAGTTCCACACTCCTTCCTTACCCGGGAGTGGAATATCACACCTCTGGGTTGAGGTGCAATACCCCTGTAGCAGCCGAATCCTCAGGGTGCTACATTCCCCCCTGGTAAATCACAGCACGTCCTCGGGCTGCAAAGACAAAAACACCAAAACATACAAATTTTTATAAACATATAAAACATTATATAAAACAGTAGATATATTTATATAAATAACATTCTCGTCGTCTCTTTCTTTCTTCCTCCTCTGGTCACCGTGCAACTCGTGACCAGGTAGAGTGCGACAGTCTTTTAGAAAAATGGTTTTTCCTATAAAACCGGTAGGGGGCGCTTTAGCAAGCGCAACTATGTACAGGGAAATTTTGGCCGTTCTCAGTCCCCGGCCAGGTAAAGGGAAAGGGATGGCTGCTCACAGTCCTCAGCCTGGTATGGAAAGGGTTACAGGTAACAGTTCGCTGGTCCCAACGGGGACTATTTTAGCAGCAACAACAGTTCCAGTTTCAGTTTCAGTTCCGATTCACTGTGCCCCGACAGGCAACTATATACAGTCTCCTGCTCTGCCGCACTCAACGGCGTCTGCCTCCTGCTCTTATCTTACGGCTGGTGGTTTCTTCAGACCCGTCCGGGTCCTCTTGCTCCTCCCAGATGCGGCACTCTTGGTCTTATGGGCGCGGTGGTGGTGGCGCCCGGGTTGCCCAGGCCTTGCGGCCAGGCCTGGGGCACCTGGAAGGTGAAGGGCACCGTTAATACGGCGGCGCCCTGGGCTACCTGGCCTTGCGACCAGGCCGGAGGCTCCGCAGAGGTAGGGGGCGCTGTTGGTGGTGCGGCGCCCGGGGGTACTAGGCCTTGCGACCAGGCTGGTGGTAATTCCTGCTTTGTCACGCTCCGGGTCGAGGCGCGTGACGTCACAGGGGTCGCTGCGGCGGCTTCCGGTCGGGGCCTAGTCCATAGCGGTGACATGGCGGCTACGGGCACAGCAGGGGGACTTTCGGGCTCTGCGACGGGGAGCTGGGGCAGGTAAGCGGTGTCACGGCTTGGGGTATAGGCGTCCCCTTTACCTGCCTCCATGCGTTCGGCTCCCTCCTCGGCGCCGTCTCCGGCCTTGGGTCCTCCCGCGCCATCCTCAGAGGCGGTCTGCTTCCTCTTCCAGGGTAGCGTGCTCCGTTGACTGGTCTCTGCTTGCTGGGCTATCTCCCGGCTCCACTCCGCCAGTATCTCACGCTGTACCCGGGCCATCCTCCTTGCGAGGCCCTCCAGGGCAGTTTGTGCACACTCCCGGTCTCGGGGGAGCTGCGCTAGGATCTCCGCTAGACCTAGCGGGGTTGTGGACTCTAGCAGGCTCCTGACCATCGGGTCGGTGCTGCTCTGCTCTGCTTCCGGCAGGCTCCTGGCCAGCGGGCCGGTGCTGCTCTGCCCTCCTTCCTCGGTCTCTAGCAGACTCCTGGCCAGCGGGCCGGTGCTGTTCTGCTTTCTCTCCATCTCCGAGTGAGCTCCTCCGCTACTCCTTGTTAGACCTCTTGCCTCCGGGTGCGCTCGCTCCAGACTGCTCCAAGCGACACCCATCTTTTCTCTTTTCTTTCGTCTCCTCCCACTTCGAGGGCGGTCCCGGGGCAACTCGGTGACTGTCAGCTCCAGGGGTAGTTCTTTCACGCTGACAGACACCTCCAGCATCACAGTCTCTGCTGGTGGGGGCGGTTTCCACTTTTGGCGCCATTTTCTGTCCCGGCCCACGATGGGATGTGGCCTCTTGCCCTCCTTTGGCACGCCCATAATGGCGTCCGCTGCTCTTCCAAGGCGGGAAATCTGCGGTTTTGGCGGGAAGCGTCGCCCAGTGGCGGGAAACTCTGCAGATGGCGGGAACAAGTTGGAAATGGCGGACAATCGGCGGGAAACGACTGGTGATGGAGTCCGATGGCGTGGACCCTCCGGAACCGGCAGGAGTCTTCTTTCTGAGGTAAACTTGCACTTTTCTTCAGGCACGCAGTACCCGGGTGTTGCGGGCACGTAATCCTGCCGACTACGCCAAAGTTGACGCGCCCCCTGGGACATATTCCTTTTTGAGGGGAATACCCGGCACCGGATCAGATGGGGGGGGGGTTGTAGTCTCCGAGCGGCTGTGACCCGGTCCCGTGCCCAGGGCGTCAAGCTCAGTGTTATGTGGCAGTCTTTACTGATGTTATTAAAGTTCGTTGTGTCGACTACGCCACCCGTTGTGATGCGGTCACTGTGGCCGCCGCTGCTGCAGGGTCCGCTGAGGCTGATGGTGGGTGCGCAGCTTGGTGGGATAACCCCCAACGGGAGGGGTATAGCCTCAGAGGGGACAGGCGCAGAGGATGGGGGTTGTGGTGGTGCGGTGCAGCCGGTAATGATGACAGACTCGGGTAGTGCAGTTAAGGGTCTTTACTTACTGCAGATGTTCCTGGTCACTCTAGCTCCAAGTGACCTCCCGAGCCGTGCTGCGTCCACCAGGTCCTGGATCCGGCCAACCCCCAAACAAGTCCGGAGCGTGGCCCTGAGCTCTCCCTCTGTCCTTACTTCAGCCGTCCCCACCAGTGATTCACCTAAGTCCAGCTCCCTCGGGCCTTCTGTTGGGCAACCTTTGGCCTAAGGTTCCCTGACCCTTCCTGTGGTGTGCCTTCAGGGTGAATGTAGTGGGTGACCGTGACAGACACTGCCCACGGTCTCCGGTCTCTGGCTGGGGAATGTCTTTGCCCCCACCAGCTTGGGTTCCGGTACCCTTCTGCTGACTCCTCACCCGGTGTTCTTATTTGGGTTCTTGGGTCCCTTCTTTGTCCCCCTCTGGGTCTTTCTGTACTCCACTCTCTCACTCTTCAGGCTCAGGTCTGTTCTGCTCCCTTGCTGCAGGCTGACTTCCTCTGCAGCAGACTTGTTCTCTGCACTGACTGACTTGTGCTCAGCGTCTGACAGGCTCCTCTGCGTCTGACCCTGATCTTTGATGGTGCCCACCTTATATAGCCCTCTATGTGTGAGCTCAGGTGACCAGCACCCAATGAGCTCCTACCACTACCCAGACTGCTCCCCCTATCTGCCCCTACACTACATGGGATGTTCCTCCCCCCTCCCACTCCAGCCAGGAACAGGCTCGGTCGCACCTGCACATTTCTAAGTGGGAGTGCTGTCGGCCTGCTCCTCTGGAATGGGATGTATGTAGTGCATGCAGTCTATCTGAGCTCAGTTCCACACTCCTTCCTTACCCGGGAGTGGAATATCACACCTCTGGGTTGAGGTGCAATACCCCTGTAGCAGCCGAATCCTCAGGGTGCTACATATATACGTCCTGTCACATCACGTGCCACAATAGTCGACATAAATGAGAGCAGCTGTGCCCGTGCTTATCCTCTGTCAATACCGTGTTTGACCAGCAGGATAAGGGGGCGCCAGAGAGCTGCAAGGTCTGACCCAAGAGTGGGTGTTGTTTTCATGACAAATTGGTGGCAGCGGTGGGATCATAGGACATTAGTGATCTGGTTTGAGCAATCATTCCTCTCACTAAAAACTTGCACAAAAGTTTTGAAGATCGAACTCAGTGTTTATTAGATCTGAGACAATACTGTATGTGTAGCAGTTACCCCTACCCTTCTTCGCTTTTTCTTTTCTATTTTTATTTTGGTGATCATGGTCGTAGTTGGGGAGTCCTGGTATCACCAGCAGAAAAAGGACACTCTTACTGGAATATGTATAACCAAAGGCATTGACCCCCACGGCAAAAGCAAAGAACAAATGATTTCTGAACTGTTACAAGATGCTGCAGAGCCCGTCCGACAGCAGAGCCCTGATGAGGGGGCGGCCAGCCAAGGCCCGGATGGCGCTGCTGCAGGGGTCCAACCTGTGATTGCCAGCCATACCCGCAACCAGGGTAGTGTGGACCCCCACCTGCAGATGGCCTTGGAGGAGCTCGCCACAGACAATCATGATGGACGACTGGAGCTGATCCTGAAATTCCAGGAGCGGGCTGAGCGACAAGCTGACCGAGAGGCTGCTGAGCGACAAGCTGACCGAGAGGCTGCTGAGCGACAAGCTGACCGAGAGACTGCTGAGCGACAAGCTGACCGACAACACCAGCTGGAGCTAGCCCGGATTCAGAAGGAGTCGCCCTCTACGCAGACCCGTGAGTCCAACAGTGCCAGCTGCTTTAAACCTCGTCCTGAGCACTTCCCTGTGATGGAAAAGGATGGGGTCTTGGACACATTTCTGCGAGGCTTTGAAAAGGCGTGCAGGCAGTATCAGCTGCCCATGGACCAATGGGCAAGATATTTGACTCCAGGGCTCAGAGGAAAAGCTTTGGAGGTGTTTGCTTCCCTCCCTCGAGAGCAGGATGGAGACTATGAGGCCGTCAAGCAGGCCCTGATAAAAAAGTACCAGCTGACTCCGGAGGTTTACCGGAAAAAATTCAGAACCCTCCAACGTGGACCACAGGACACCTACCGTGATGTGGTAGACGGGCTCAGAATCAACTTTGAGCAGTGGATCCAAGGACTGTCAGCGACCACCTTTGAGCAGCTAAAGGACCTGATGGTGAAAGACCAGTTCCTGCATCTGTGTCCGACTGAGGTACGGCAGTTCGTGATGGATCGGGAGCCACCTGATGCCAATAAAGCAGCGCAGATCGCAGACACCTACGAGGCCAACCGGAGACCAGAGGTGCGGAAGCCGGTCGTCGCCAGCTGGAAAGGGGGTAAGCCATCAACCACCATCCCTGCCCCTGCCAGCCGACCTTCCGGAGGCCTTTTTCCCGTTGCCAAGGCCCTGCCTGCATCCGATGCCCGCAGGTGTTATTCCTGCAACCAGACTGGTCATCTCAGCGCCACTTGCCCAGGGAAGCAGAGGAAGAACCCCCCATCCAAGGCCCCAGGGCCTAATGCTTCAGTTCTTTTGGTGGGTGGGCCGGTTGGGAGGGCCTGTGAAAACTTTCAGTCTGTCAGGGTGGGGGACACTCTCACTGTAGGCCTCAAGGACACTGGGGCCGAACGAACCCTCATCCGACCCGAACTGGTGTCCCCTGAAGCGCTTATTCCAGGAAAGACCCTGACTGTCACTGGGATTGGGGGCGTCCGATGCCCCTTGCCCATGGCCCGGGTTTTTATTGATTGGGGTGCGGGGAGTGGGGTGAAGGAAGTGGGAGTATCCAAAAACCTACCTGCAAATGTTTTGTTGGGAACTGATTTGGGGAGGATGTTTGCTTATTATGTCCCTGACACCCCTCCCCGATCTGATACGGTTGGTAAGGTTAATGCTGATAATGTGAATGTCAAGGCTTTACCTGATGATGATGATGATGATGATGATGATGATGATGATGTTGTTGTATTGGAAGGTGCAGGAGAACTCAGCCATGTCACTCTGCGGGGTGATGTTGCTGAGGATCCCCTAGCAGGAGCAAATGTCAGTGCCAAGGGTAATGGGGAGAGGCACGAGGACCATGAAGCAGGTGGTGCTGTGCCAGTGACCAGTGTCACAACAGAAGGTGACCTGGCTGATGGTAGCTGCCGCATACGTAGCACTGTGCCTGAGGTAATGGAGGATGATGGAGAAGTAGTTCTCATGGCCTCTCAGGCTAATGAGACGGTGTTATTCCCCGGGGAGACGGCCTATATAGCCGCTGTTACCCGCAGTCAGAGTGCCCAGAATGCAAGTAACGCCCTGCCTTCTGGACCCTCCTCGGACAGAGGAATAACAGGATCAGGTATGGACCCAGAGCCGGTCCCAGAGGGTCCCAGTGAGGACGTGGCCTTAACCTCACTTCTGGCTTCCTCCAGCCAGGAGTTTCAGGCAGCTCTGCACTCAGATGCTAGCCTGGAGACGTTAAGGAGCCTCGCGGAGAAACCCACCTCCGAGTCGGATAAGGAGAGGGTATTCTGGGACCAAGGGAGGTTGTACCGGGAGACAGTTCCCTGTACACCCCAACAGGAGTGGCTGAGGGAAAGACAGCTGGTCGTCCCCTACCCATTCAGGGATGAGTTGTTGCGGATCGCCCATGAAATTCCACTCGCTGGACACTTGGGGGTCAGCAAAACCAAGGCCCGGCTGTCTCATCACTTTTATTGGCCCAAAATGAGGACAGATGTGGTGAACTACTGTCGATCCTGTACCACGTGTCAAAGACTGGGAAAGTCAGGGCCGGCCCCCAAAGCACCCCCTGATCTCTTTGCCAGTGATAGAGGAGCCTTTCCAGAGGATTGCTGTGGACATTGTGGGACCACAGGCCATACCCAGCAGCTCTGGAAAACGATTCATCCTTACCGTGGTAGACTATGCTACCCGGTATCCGGAGGCAGTAGCCCTGTCCTCAATTAGGGCGGATAAGGTGGCGGACGCCCTCTTGGCCATCTTTTCGCGAGTAGGATTTCCCAGGGAGATGCTTACCGACCAGGGGACTCAGTTCATGTCACGCTTAATGGAGGCCCTATGTAAGAAAATGCAGGTGCAGCATCTGGTATCGAGTGCGTATCACCCACAGACCAATGGTTTGTGTGAGCGATTCAACGGTACCCTCAAACAGATGTTAAAAATGCTGGTTGAGACCCAGGGTCGCGACTGGGAGCGTTACCTCCCACACCTGCTATTTGCTTACAGAGAGGTTCCACAGGCCTCGACGGGGTTCTCCCCCTTTGAGCTCCTGTATGGCAGGCGTGTCCGAGGACCCCTTGGGTTGATAAGGGAATTCTGGGAAGAAGAGCCGAGCTCCCCAGGAGTGTCCATCGTGGAGTATGTCATGCGCTTCCGTGACAAGATGCAGACCTTGACGCAGTTGGTGCATGACAACATGGCGCAAGCCCAGGCTGACCAGAAGTATTGGTACGACCAGAACGCCCGAGAACGGACCTACCAGGTGGGTCAGAAGGTGTGGGTGCTGGTCCCCGTACCAAAGGACAAGCTTCAGGCGGCCTGGGAAGGCCCGTACGTCATTCACCAACAGCTCAACCCGGTCACCTACGTGATCACCCTTGACCACGAGCGGGGTAGGCGGAAGGCGTTTCACGTTAATATGATGAAGGCTCATCAAGAACGTGGAACCTGCGTCCTACCGGTCTGCAACCTGCCCGAGGATGGGGAGGATGACCCCCTCTTGGACATGCTCGCCCAAGCGAAGGCCAGCGGGTCCCTAGAGGATGTAGAGCTAAGCGACTTGCTATCCGCAGACCAGAGGTCTCAGATGCAAGCAGTGCTGAAACCCTTCCAAGCAGTGTTCACCAACCTGCCTGGCAGGACTGAAGTGGCGGTCCATGAAGTGGACACCGGGAATCATGCCCCACTCCGGCGGACAGCCTATCGAATCTCCGACGAGGTGCAGCATGTCATGCGCCAGGAGGTCGAGGAGATGCTGCAGTTGGGGGTGATTAAGCGGTCCAAGAGCGCGTGGGCCTCACCTGTAGTCCTGGTGCCTAAGAAGGACCGGACCACCCGGTTCTGTGTGGACTACAGGGGGCTCAACGCTATCACCGCCTCTGACGCACAACCAATGCCACGCATTGAGGAGCTGCTGGAGCGGTTAGCCAGCGCGAGCTATCTCTCCATTATGGATTTGAGTCGGGGATATTGGCAGATTCCCTTGAGCCCCGGGGCTCAGGAGAAGTCCGCCTTTATCACCCCCTTCGGATTGTATGAATCCACGGTCATGCCCTTCGGCATGAAAAATGCCCCTGCCACGTTCCAGCGAATGGTCAACCACCTGCTCCAGGGACTGGAGAGGTACGCAGTAGCGTACCTGGATGACATTGCCATCTTCAGTCCCACCTGGGAGGATCACCTCGAGCATCTGCAGCAGGTGCTCGGGCGCATTCACCAGGCGGGCTTGACCATCAAGCCGGGAAAGTGCCAGATGGGCATGAACGAGGTCCACTACCTGGGGCACCGGGTAGGTGGGGGTACTCTGAAGCCAGAGCCTGGGAAGGTGGACGCTATCGTGTCCTGGCCCACCCCCAGGACCAAGAAGCAGGTGCAGTCCTTCTTGGGCACCGCAGGGTACTATAGACGCTTTGTGCAGGACTATAGTAGCCTTGCGAAGCCCTTGACAGACCTCACCAGGAAGAGCCTACCCCATTCCGTCAAATGGACGGATGAATGCGAGGTGGCCTTTAGGGCTTTGAAGACTGCCCTGAGCAGCTCTCCTGTACTAAAGGCGGTCGACGGCACACGGCCACTCTTAGTACAGACCGACGCCAGTGAATTTGGCCTCGGTGCTGTACTCAGCCAGGTCGACTCGGGGAACCACGAACACCCCGTGTTGTACCTAAGCCGGAAACTGCTGCCGAGGGAAGTGGCCTATTCCACCATAGAGAAGGAGTGCCTGGCCATTGTATGGGCCCTCAACCGCTTACAGCCTTACTTGTACGGGCGCCCCTTCACTGTCGTGACTGACCACAACCCCCTGAGTTGGCTGCACACCATGTCAGGTGCCAACGGAAGGTTGTTACGCTGGAGCCTCACCCTCCAGCAGTACGACTTTACTGTTCAACACCGCAAGGGCAGCGAGCATGGCAATGCCGATGGGTTGTCCCGGCGAGGGGAGCCTCCAGACATACGCTTGGAGGAGTACCAGAAGGTCCTACCTCCATAGCGCAGTCAAAAAGGGGGAGGTGTCAGGCAAAAGGTATTTTTGCCCGAGTTTTTAAAAATGAGAGATGTTTTAAAAAAGGAAAAAAAAACCCCACCCCCTATCTGTTTGTAAGTGAAGACATAGAACTCACTTTTGCTTTTCCCCAAACCAGGAATTTTTATGACCCGCCATAAAACCTCAGTCCAGGGCAAGCGCTAGTACAAACCGGAAAATCCCTCCAAAAAATCCCATTGTTTAATTGTACAAACGTTTTATGCCAATTTTAATCACGCACAGGTCTGACAGAAACATCGGAACCACGTTTTTTGAATGCTTACCTTTTTCCCATTACAATAGTATAACTTGCATAACTGAGGAATGACCGGGAACTGAGATAATGGATTCTGAGCTTCTGAGCGTCATAGAGGTTTCATATTTAATATCTATCTTCATGAATATTGGTGACGGTCAAGATGATGTCTCCCTCTTGGATGTGGGACCCCCCCACACCAAGATATGGAATCTGAGGGATCTTTTGGGTCTTCTGCAGCTGGGTGGGCTCGCAAAGCCGAGCCCCCATTGTAAGGTAAATAAGGGGTGTTCCCCAGAGTTTTGGCTGCTTACTAAAAAGCAAATCGGCCATTTTCAGGTCATTCTTCTCAGGGACGTCGAACGCACGCACATCACGCGGCGTAAGAAGAATCACCTCTAATTTCCGGGGAGCCGTCCCTCCCACAGAATCTGAGACCATCACCTTGTGAAGCAGGTTTTGCTATTACTTATCCCTTTTATTTTAATAACTGTTTATGCATACATGTAAATTGTCTCCTTTATAATATCTTGTATATATTTTGTAAACACTGCCTACCTTTTGGGAGTAAATCATTAATTATTTACCAGTTTCTTTCTTCTTGTCCTATGTCGAGCAAACACGTTCCTCACCCGCTAATTCACGTTACCTACCAGGTACCCGATCCACCTGTTAAGCGATCGGTGGTGGCAGTATACCAGTATTTATGTGATATTGTGGTTTGAGGGTGGCTGGTCGGAGGTATATATACGTTCCTGGAAGGAACTGGTGGTATATATACGTCCTGTCACATCACGTGCCACAATAGTCGACATAAATTAGAGCAGCTGCACCCGTGCTTATCCTCTGTCAATACCGTGTTTGACCAGCAGGATAAGGGGGCGCCAGAGAGCTGCAAGGTCTGACCCAAGAGTGGGTGTTGTTTTCATGACAAAAGGGATCTATTATATAGAGTCATTCCACACAGAGGGATCTATTATATAGAGTCATTCCACACAGGGATCTATTATATAGAGTCATTACACACAGAGTGATCTATTATATAGAGTCATTACACACAGAGGGATCTATTATATAGAGTCATTACACACAAAGGGATCTATTATATAGAGTCATTCCACACAGAGGGATCTATTATATAGAGTCATTACACGCAGAGGGATCTATTATATAGAGTCATTCCACACAGAGGGATCTATTATATAGAGTCATTCCACACAGAGGGATCTATTATATAGAGTCATTCCACACAGAGGGATCTATTATATAGAGTCATTCCACACAGAGGGATATATTATATAGAGTCATTCCACACAGAGGGATCTATTATTTAGAGTCAATACACAGAGGGATCTATTATATAGAGTCATTACACACAGAGGGATCTATTATATAGATTCATTACTCACAGAGCGATCTATTATATAGAGTCATTACACACAGAGGGATCTATTATATAGAGTCCATACACAGAGGGATCTATTATATAGAGTCATTACACACAGAGGGATCTATTATATAGAGTCATTACACACAGAGGGATCTATTATATAGAGTCATTACACACAGAGGGATCTATTATATAGAGTCATTACACGCACAGTGATCTATTATATAGAGTCATTACACAGAGGGATCTATTATATAGAGTCATTACACACAGAGGGATCTATTATATAGAGTCATTACACACAGAGGGATCTATTATATAGAGTCATTACAGACAGAGGGATCTATTATATAGAGTAATTACACGCAGAGCGATCTATTATATAGAGTCATTAAAAGCAGAGGGATCTATTATATAGAGTCATTACACACAGAGTGATCTATTATATAGAGTCATTACACACAGAGGGATCTATAATATAGAGTCATTCCACACAGAGGGATCTATTATATAGAGTCATTACACACAGAGGGATCTATAATATAGAGTCATTACACACAGAGGGATCTATTATATAGAGTCATTACACACAGAGTGATCTATTATATAGAGTCATTACACACAGAGGGATCTATTATATAGAGTCATTACACGCACAGTGATCTATCATATAGAGTCATTACACACAGAGGGATCTATTATATAGAGTCATTACACACAGAGGGATCTATTATATAGAGTCATTACGCAGAGGGATCTATTATATAGAGTTATTACACACAGAGGGATCTATTATATAGAGTCATTACACACAGAGGGATCTATTATATAGAGTCATTACACACAGAGGGATCTAATATATAGAGTCATTCCACACAGAGGGATCTATTATATAGAGTCATTACACGCAGAGGGATCTATTATATAGAGTCATTACACGCAGAGGGATCTATTATATAGAGTCATTACACACAGAGGGATCTATTATATAGAGTCATTCCACACAGGGATCTATTATATAGAGTCATTACACACAGAGTGATCTATTATATAGAGTCATTACACACAGAGGGATCTATTATATAGAGTCATTACACACAGAGGGATCTATTATATAGAGTCATTACGCAGAGGGAACTATTATATAGAGTCATTACGCAGAGGGAACTATTATATAGAGTCAATACACACAGAGGGATCTATTATATAGAGTCATTACACACAGAGGGATTTATTATATAGAGACATTACACGCAGAGGGATCTATTATATAGAGTCATTACACACAGAGTGATCTATTATATAGAGTCATTACAAACAGAGTGATCTATTATATAGAGTCATTACACACAAAGGGATCTATTATATAGAGTCATTACACACAGAGGGATCTATTATATAGAGTCATTACACACAGAGGGATCTATTATATAGAGTCATTACACACAGAGGGATCTATTATATAGAGTCATTACACGCAGAGGGATCTATTATATAGAGTCATTACACACAGAGTGATCTATTATATAGAGTCATTACACACGGAGGGATCTATAATATAGAGTCATTCCACACAAAGGGATCTATTATATAGAGTCATTCCACACAGGGATCTATTATATAGAGTCATTACACACAGAGTGATCTATTATATAGAGTCATTACACACAGAGGGATCTATTATATAGAGTCATTACACACAGAGGGATCTATTATATAGAGTCATTCCACACAGAGGGATCTATTATATAGAGTCATTACACACAGAGGGATCTATTATATAGAGTCATTCCACACAGAGGGATCTATTATATAGAGTCATTCCACACAGAGGGATCTATTATATAGAGTCATTCCACACAGAGGGATCTATTATATAGAGTCATTCCACACAGAGGGATATATTATATAGAGTCATTCCACACAGAGGGATCTATTATATAGAGTCAATACACAGAGGGATCTATTATATAGAGTCATTCCACACAGAGGGATCTATTATATAGATTCATTACTCACAGAGCGATCTATTATATAGAGTCATTACACACAGAGGGATCTATTATATAGAGTCAATACACAGAGGGATCTATTATATAGAGTCATTACACACAGAGGGATCTATTATATAGAGTCATTACACACAGAGGGATCTATTATATAGAGTCATTACACACAGAGGGATCTATTATATAGAGTCATTACACACAGAGGGATCTATTATATAGAGTCATTACACACAGAGTGATCTATTATATAGAGTCATTACACACAGAGGGATCTATAATATAGAGTCATTACACACAGAGTGATCTATTATATAGAGTCATTACACACAGAGGGATCTATTATATAGAGTCATTACACGCACAGTGATCTATCATATAGAGTCATTACAGACAGAGGGATCTATTATATAGAGTAATTACACGCAGAGCGATCTATTATATAGAGTCATTGCAAGCAGAGGGATCTATTATATAGAGTCATTACACACAGAGTGCTCTATTATATAGAGTCATTACACACAGAGGGATCTATAATATAGAGTCATTCCACACAGAGGGATCTATTATATAGAGTCATTACACACAGAGGGATCTATAATGTAGAGTCATTACACACAGAGGGATCTATTATATAGAGTCATTACACACAGAGTGATCTATTATATAGAGTCATTACACACAGAGGGATCTATTATACAGAGTCATTACACGCACAGTGATCTATCATATAGAGTCATTACACACAGAGGGATCTATTATATAGAGTCATTACACACAGAGGGATCTATTATATAGAGTCATTATACACAGAGGGATCTAATATATAGAGTCATTACACACAGAGGGATCTATTATATAGAGTCATTACACGCAGAGGGATCTATTATATAGAGTCATTACACGCAGAGGGATCTATTATATAGAGTCATTACACACAGAGGGATCTATTATATAGAGTCATTCCACACAGGGATCTATTATATAGAGTCATTACACACAGAGTGATCTATTATATAGAGTCATTACACACAGAGGGATCTATTATATAGAGTCATTACATGCAGAGCGATCTATTATATAGAGTCATTACACGCACAGTGATCTATTATATAGAGTCATTACACACAGAGGGATCTATTATATAGAGTCATTACACACAGAGGGATCTATTATATAGAGTCATTACGCAGAGGGAACTATTATATAGAGTCATTACACACAGAGGGATCTATTATATAGAGTCATTACACACAGAGGGATTTATTATATAGAGACATTACACGCAGAGGGATCTATTATATAGAGTCATTACACACAGAGTGATCTATTATATAGAGTCATTACACACAGAGTGATCTATTATATAGAGTCATTACACACAGAGGGATCTATTATATAGAGTCATTACACACAGAGGGATCTATTATATAGAGTCATTACACACAGAGGGATCTATTATATAGAGTCATTACACACAGAGGGATCTATTATATAGAGTCATTACACGCAGAGGGATCTATTATATAGAGTCATTACACACAGAGTGATCTATTATATAGAGTCATTACACACAGAGGGATCTATAATATAGAGTCATTCCACACAAAGGGATCTATTATATAGAGTCATTCCACACAGAGGGATCTATTATATAGAGTCATTCCACACAGGGATCTATTATATAGAGTCATTACACACAGAGTGATCTATTATATAGAGTCAATACACACAGAGGGATCTATTATATAGAGTCATTCCACACAGAGGGATCTATTATATAGAGTCATTCCACACAGAGGGATCTATTATATAGAGTCATTACACACAGAGGGATCTATTATATAGAGTCATTCCACACAGAGGGATCTATTATATAGAGTCATTCCACACAGAGGGATCTATTATATAGAGTCATTCCACACAGAGGGATCTATTATATAGAGTCATTCCACACAGAGGGATATATTATATAGAGTCATTCCACACAGAGGGATCTATTATATAGAGTCAATACACAGAGGGATCTATTATATAGAGTCATTACACACAGAGGGATCTATTATATAGATTCATTACTCACAGAGCGATCTATTATATAGAGTCATTACACACAGAGGGATCTATTATATAGAGTCAATACACAGAGGGATCTATTATATAGAGTCATTACACACAGAGGGATCTATTATATAGAGTCATTACACACAGAGGGATCTATTATATAGAGTCATTACACACAGAGGGATCTATTATATAGAGTCATTACACACAGAGGGATCTATTATATAGAGTCATTACACACAGAGTGATCTATTATATAGAGTCATTACACACAGAGGGATCTATAATATAGAGTCATTACACACAGAGGGATCTATTATATAGAGTCATTCCACACAGAGGGATCTATTATATATAGTCATTCCACACAGGGATCTATTATATAGAGTCATTGCACACAGAGTGATCTATTATATAGAGTCATTACACACAGAGGGATCTATTATATAGAGTCATTACATGCAGAGCGATCTATTATATAGAGTCATTACACGCACAGTGATCTATTATATAGAGTTATTACACACAGAGGGATCTATTATATAGAGTCATTACACACAGAGGGATCTATTATATAGAGTCATTACGCAGAGGGAACTATTATATAGAGTCATTACACACAGAGGGATCTATTATATAGAGTCATTACACTCAGAGGGATTTATTATATAGAGACATTACACGCAGAGGGATCTATTATATAGAGTCATTACACACAGAGTGATCTATTATATAGAGTCATTACACACAGAGTGATCTATTATATAGAGTCATTACACACAGAGGGATCTATTATATAGAGTCATTACACACAGAGGGATCTATTATATAGAGTCATTACACACAGAGGGATCTATTATATAGAGTCATTACACACAGAGGGATCTATTATATAGAGTCATTACACACAGAGGGATCTATTATATAGAGTCATTACACGCAGAGTGATCTATTATGTAGAGTCATTACACACAGAGGGATCTATAATATAGAGTCATTCCACACAAAGGGATCTATTATATAGAGTCATTCCACACAGAGGGATCTATTATATAGAGTAATTCCACACAGGGATCTATTATATAGAGTCATTACACACAGAGGGATCTATTATATAGAGTCATTACACACAGAGGGATCTATTATATAGAGTCATTACACGCAGAGCGATCTA
The DNA here is from genome assembly GCF_046119375.1 of Phyllobates terribilis. Lineage (NCBI taxonomy): Eukaryota > Metazoa > Chordata > Amphibia > Anura > Dendrobatidae > Phyllobates > Phyllobates terribilis. The sequence goes on from NW_027362772.1 coordinate 316,098,474, forward strand.
TTATATAGAGTCATTACACGCACAGTGATCTATTATATAGAGTCATTACACACAGAGGGATCTATTATATAGAGTCATTACACACAGAGGGATCTATTATATTGAGTCATTATGCAGAGGGAACTATTATATAGAGTCATTACACACAGAGGGATCTATTATATAGAGTCATTACACACAGAGGGATCTATTGTATAGAGTCATTACACGCACAGTGATCTATTATATAGAGTCATTACACAGAGGGATCTATTATATAGAGTCATTACACACAGAGGGATCTATTATATAGAGTCATTACACACAGAGGGATCTATTATATAGAGTTATTACACACAGAGGGATCTATTATATAGAGTCATTACACACAGAGGGATCTATTATATAGAGTCATTACGCAGAGGGAACTATTATATAGAGTCATTACACACAGAGGGATCTATTATATAGAGTCATTACACACAGAGGGATTTATTATATAGAGACATTACACGCAGAGGGATCTATTATATAGAGTGATTACACACAGAGTGATCTATTATATAGAGTCATTACACACAGAGGGATCTATTATATAGAGTCATTACACACAGAGGGATCTATTATATAGAGTCATTACACACAGAGGGATCTATTATATAGAGTCATTACACACAGAGGGATCTATTATATAGAGTCATTACACACAGAGGGATCTATTATATAGAGTCATTACACGCAGAGTGATCTATTATGTAGAGTCATTACACACAGAGGGATCTATAATATATAGTCATTCCACACAAAGGGATCTATTATATAGAGTCATTCCACACAGAGGGATCTATTATATAGAGTAATTCCACACAGGGATCTATTATATAGAGTCATTACACACAGAGTGATCTATTATATAGAGTCATTACACACAGAGGGATCTATTATATAGAGTCATTACACACAGAGGGATCTATTATATAGAGTCATTACACACAGAGTGATCTATTATATAGAGTCATTACACGCAGAGGGATCTATTATATAGAGTCATTACACACAGAGGGATCTATTATATAGAGTCATTACACACAGAGGGATCTATTATATAGAGTCATTACACACAGGGATCTATTATATAGAGTCATTACACACAGAGGGATCTATTATATAGAGTCATTACACGCAGAGCGATCTATTATATAGAGTCATTACACGCACAGTGATCTATTATATAGAGTCATTACACACAGAGGGATCTATTATATAGAGTCATTACACACAGAGGGATCTATTATATTGAGTCATTATGCAGAGGGAACTATTATATAGAGTCATTATACACAGAGGGATCTATTATATAGAGTCATTACACACAGAGGGATCTATTGTATAGAGTCATTACACGCACAGTGATCTATTATATAGAGTCATTACACAGAGGGATCTATTATATAGAGTCATTACACACAGAGGGATCTATTATATAGAGTCATTACACACAGAGGGATCTATTATATAGAGTTATTACAGACAGAGGGATCTATTATATAGAGTAATTACACGCAGAGCGATCTATTATATAGAGTCATTACAAGCAGAGGGATCTATTATATAGAGTCATTACACACAGAGTGATCTATTATATAGAGTCATTACACACAGAGGGATCTATAATATAGAGTCATTCCACACAGAGGGATCTATTATATAGAGTCATTACACATAGAGGGATCTATAATATAGAGTCATTACACACAGAGGGATCTATTATATAGAGTCATTACACACAGAGTGATCTATTATATAGAGTCATTACACACAGAGGGATCTATTATATAGAGTCATTACGCAGAGGGATCTATTATATAGAGTCATTACGCAGAGGGATCTATTATATAGAGTCATTACACACAGAGGGATCTATTATATAGAGTCATTATACACAGAGGGATCTATTATATAGAGTCATTACACACAGAGGGATCTATTATATAGAGTCATTACACGCAGAGGGATCTATTATATAGAGTCATTACACGCAGAGGGATCTATTATATAGAGTCATTACACACAGAGGGATCTATTATATAGAGTCATTCCACACAGAGGGATCTATTATATAGAGTCATTACACGCAGAGGGATCTATTATATAGAGTCATTCCACACAGAGGGATCTATTATATAGAGTCATTCCACACAGAGGGATCTATTATATAGAGTCATTCCACACAGAGGGATCTATTATATAGAGTCATTCCACACAGAGGGATCTATTATATAGAGTCATTCCACACAGAGGGATCTATTATATAGAGTCAATACACAGAGGGATCTATTATATAGTCATTACACACAGAGGGATCTATTATATAGATTCATTACACACAGAGCAATCTATTATATAGAGTCATTACACACAGAGGGATCTATTATATAGAGTCAATACACAGAGGGATCTATTATATAGAGTCATTACACACAGAGGGATCTATTATATAGAGTCATTACACACAGAGGGATCTATTATATAGAGTCATTACACACAGAGGGATCTATTATATAGAGTCATTACACACAGAGGGATCTATTTTATAGAGTCATTACACGCAGGGGGATCTATTTCACGTGTTTATTTCTGTTTATGTTGATGATTATGGCTTACAGCCAATGAAAACTCAAAAGGCATTATCTCAGTAAATTAGAATAATTAACAAAAACACATGCAAAGGCTTCCTAGTGTTTAAAATGGTCCCATAGTCTGTTTCAGTAGGCTCCACAATCATGGGGAAGATTGCTGACTTGACAGATGTCCAGAAGGCAGTCATTTACACACTCCACAAGGAGAGTAAGCCAAAAAGGTCATTGCTAAAGAAGCTGGCTGTTCCCAGAGTGCTGTATCCAAGCAGATTAATGGAAAGTTGAGTGGAAGGAAAAAGTGTGGTAGAAAAAGGTGCAGAAGCAACCGGGATAACCGCAGCCTGGAAAGGATTGTTAAGAAAAGGCCATTCAAAAATTTGGGGGAGATTCACAAGGAGGTGACTGCTGCTGGAGTCATTGCTTCAAGAGCCACCACACACAGACGTATCCAGGACATGGGCTACAAGTGTCACATCCCTTGTGTCAGGCCGCTCATGACCAATAGACAACGCCAGAAGCGTCTTACCTGGGCCAAGGAGAAGAAGACCTGGACTGTAGCTCAGTGGTCCAAGGTGTTGTTTTCATATGAAAGTAAATTTTGCATTTAATTTGGAAATCAAGGTCCCAGAGTCTGGAGGAAGAGTGGAGAGGCCACAATCCAAGCTGCTGGAGGTCTAGTGTGAAGTCTCCACAATCAGTGATGGTTTGGGGGCCATGTCATCTGCTGGTGGAGGTCCACTGTGTTTTATCAAGACCAAAGTCCTCTGCCGACAAGCTTTTTGGAGATGGAAATGTCATTCTCCAGCAGGACTTGGCCCCTGTCCACACGGCCAAAAGTACCAATACCTGGTTTACACACAACAGTATCACTGTGCTTGATTGGCAGCAAACTCGCCTGACCTTAACCCCATAGAGGATCTATTATAGAGAATCTATGGGGTATTGTCAAGAGGAAGATGAGAGACCCCAGACCCCACAATGCAGACGAGCTGAAGGCTGCTATCAAAGCCACCTGGGCTTCCATAACCCCTCAGCAGCCACAGGCTGATCGCCCCCATGCCACAGGCTGATCCCTCCATGCCACAGGCTGATCCCTCCATGACACAGGCTGATCGCCTCCATGCCACAGGCTGATCCCCTCCATGCCACATTGCCACATTGATGCAGTAATCGATGCACAAGGAACCGCGACCAAGTATTGAGGCATTTACTGAACAGACATTTCAGATTTTAAAAACATTTTTCAGGCTGTTGTTATAAAGTATTCTAATTTACTGAGATAATGACTTTTTTCATTGGCTGTAAGCCATAATCATCAACATTAACAGAAATCTGTCTGTAATGACGCTATATAATAGATCCCCCTGTGTGCAATGACTATATAATAGATCCCTCTGTGTGTAATGACTCTATATAATAGATTCCTCTGTGTGTAATGACTCTATAGAATAGATCCCTCTGTGTGTAATGACTCTATAGAATAGATCCCTCTGTGTGTAATGACTCTATATAATAGATCGCTCTATGTGTAATGACTCTATATAATAGATCTCTCTGTGTGCAATGACTATATAATAGATCCCTCTGTGTGTAATGACTCTATATAATATATCCCTCTGCGTGTAATGACTCTATATAATAGATCCCTCTGCGTGTAATGACTCTATATAATAGATCCTTCTGCGTGTAATGACTCTATATAATAGATCCCTCTGTGTGTAATGACTCTATATAATAGATCACTGTGCGTGTAATGACTCTATATAATAGATCGCTCTGCATGTAATGACTCTATATAATAGATCCCTCTGTGTGTAATGACTCTAGATAATAGATCACTCTGTGTGTAATGACTCTATATAATAGATCCCTGTGTGGAATGACTCTATATAATAGATCCCTCTGTGTGTAATGACTCTATATAATAGATCCCTCTGCGTGTAATGACTCTATATAATAGATCCCTCTGCGTGTAATGACTCTATATAATAGATCACTCTGTGTGTAATGACTCTATATAATAGATCCCTCTGTGTGTAATGACTCTATATAATAGATCCCTCTGTGTGTAATGACTTTATATAATAGATCACTCTGTGTGTAACGACTCTATTTAATAGATCCCTGTGTGTAATGACTCTATGTAATAGATCATTCTGTGTGTAATGACTCTATACAATAGATCCCTGTGTGTAATGACTCTATATAATAGATTCATCTGTGTGTAATGACTCTATATAATAGATCCCTCTGTGTGTAATGACTCTATATAATAGATCCCTGTGTGTAATGACTCTATATAATAGATAGCTCTGTGTGTAATGGCTCTATATAATAGATAGCTCTGTGTGTAATGGCTCTATATAATAGATCCCTCTGTGTGTAATGACTCTATATAATAGATCCCTCTGTGTGTAATGACTCTATATAATAGATCCCTCTATGTGTAATGACTCTATATAATAGATCCCTCTGTGTGTAATGACTCTATATAATAGATCGCTCTGTGTGTAATGACTCTATATAATAGATCCCTCTGTGTGTAATGACTCTATATAATAGATCCCTGTGTGTAATGACTCTATATAATAGATCACTCTGTGTGTAATGACTCTATATAATAGATCCCTGTGTGTAATGACTCTATATAATAGATCCCTCTGTGTGTAATGACTCTATATAATAGATCCCTCTGTGTGTAATGACTCTATATAATAGATCCCTCTGTGTGTAATGACTCTATATAATAGATCCCTCTGTGTGTAATGACTCTATATAATAGATCCCTCTGTGTGTAATGACTCTATATAATAGATCACTCTGTGTGTATGACTCTATATAATAGATCCCTCTGCGTGTAATGACTCTATATAATAGATCACTCTGCGTGCAATGACTCTATATAATAGATCCCTCTGTGTGTAATGACTCTATAGAATAGATCCCTCTGTGTGCAATGACTCTATAGAATAGATCGCTCTGTGTGTAATGACTCTATATAATAGATCCCTCTGTGTGTAATGACTCTATAGAATAGATCCCTCTGTGTGTAATGACTCTATAGAATAGATCCCTCTGTGTGTAATGACTCTATATAATAGATCCCTCTGTGTGTAATGACTCTATATAATAGATCGCTCTATGTGTAATGACTCTATAGAATAGATCACTCTGTGTGTAACGACTCTATTTAATAGATCCCTGTGTGTAATGACTCTATATAATAGATCCCTCTGTGTGTAATGACTCTATATAATAGATCCCTCTGTGTGTAATGACTCTATATAATAGATCCCTCTGTGTGTAATGACTCTATATAATAGATCACTGTGCGTGTAATGACTCTATATAATAGATCGCTCTGCATGTAATGACTCTATATAATAGATCCCTCTGTGTGTAATGACTCTATATAATAGATCACTCTGTGTGTAATGACTCTATATAATAGATCCCTGTGTGGAATGACTCTATATAATAGATCCCTCTGTGTGTAATGACTCTATATAATAGATCCCTCTGCGTGTAATGACTCTATATAATAGATCCCTCTGCGTGTAATGACTCTATATAATAGATCCCTCTGTGTGTAATGACTCTATATATTAGATCCCTCTGTGTGTAATGACTCTATATAATAGATCCCTCTGTGTGTAATGACTCTATATAATAGATCCCTCTGTGTGTAATAACTCTATATAATAGATCCCTCTGCGTAATGACTCTATATAATAGATCCCTCTGTGTGTAATGACTCTATCTAATAGATCCCTCTGTGTGTAATGACTCTATATGATAGATCACTGTGCATGTAATGACTCTATATAATAGATCCCTCTGTGTGTAATGACTCTATATAATAGATCACTCTGTGTGTAATGACTCTATATAATAGATCCCTCTGTGTGTAATGACTCTATATAATAGATCCCTCTGTGTGTAATGACTCTATATAATAGATCCCCCTGTGTGCAATGACTATATAATAGATCCCTCTGTGTGTAATGACTCTATATAATAGATCCCTCTGTGTGTAATGACTCTATAGAATAGATCCCTCTGTGTGTAATGACTCTATAGAATAGATCCCTCTGTGTGTAATGACTCTATATAATAGATCCCTCTGTGTGTAATGACTCTATATAATAGATCGCTCTATGTGTAATGACTCTATATAATAGATCCCTCTGTGTGCAATGACTATATAATAGATCCCTCTGTGTGTAATGACTCTATATAATATATCCCTCTGCGTGTAATGACTCTATATAATAGATCCCTCTGCGTGTAATGACTCTATATAATAGATCCTTCTGCGTGTAATGACTCTATATAATAGATCACTCTGTGTGTAATGACTCTATATAATAGATCCCTCTGTGTGTAATGACTCTATATAATAGATCCCTCTGTGTGTAATGACTCTATATAATAGATCCCTCTGCGTGTAATGACTCTATATAATAGATCCCTCTGCGTGTAATGACTCTATATAATAGATCACTCTGTGTGTAATGACTCTATATAATAGATCCCTCTGTGTGTAATGACTCTATATAATAGATCCCTCTGTGTGTAATGACTTTATATAATAGATCACTCTGTGTGTAACGACTCTATTTAATAGATCCCTGTGTGTAATGACTCTATGTAATAGATCATTCTGTGTGTAATGACTCTATACAATAGATCCCTGTGTGTAATGACTCTATATAATAGATTCATCTGTGTGTAATGACTCTATATAATAGATCCCTCTGTGTGTAATGACTCTATATAATAGATCCCTGTGTGTAATGACTCTATATAATAGATAGCTCTGTGTGTAATGGCTCTATATAATAGATAGCTCTGTGTGTAATGGCTCTATATAATAGATCCCTCTGTGTGTAATGACTCTATATAATAGATCCCTCTGTGTGTAATGACTCTATATAATAGATCCCTCTATGTGTAATGACTCTATATAATAGATCCCTCTGTGTGTAATGACTCTATATAATAGATCGCTCTGTGTGTAATGACTCTATATAATAGATCCCTCTGTGTGTAATGACTCTATATAATAGATCCCTGTGTGTAATGACTCTATATAATAGATCACTCTGTGTGTAATGACTCTATATAATAGATCCCTGTGTGTAATGACTCTATATAATAGATCCCTCTGTGTGTAATGACTCTATATAATAGATCCCTCTGTGTGTAATGACTCTATATAATAGATCCCTCTGTGTGTAATGACTCTATATAATAGATCCCTCTGTGTGTAATGACTCTATATAATAGATCCCTCTGTGTGTAATGACTCTATATAATAGATCACTCTGTGTGTATGACTCTATATAATAGATCCCTCTGCGTGTAATGACTCTATATAATAGATCACTCTGCGTGTAATGACTCTATATAATAGATCCCTCTGCGTGTAATGACTCTATAGAATAGATCCCTCTGCGTGCAATGACTCTATAGAATAGATCGCTCTGTGTGTAATGACTCTATATAATAGATCCCTCTGTGTGTAATGACTCTATATAATAGATCCCTCTGCGTGTAATGACTCTATATAATAGATCCCTCTGCGTGTAATGACTCTATATAATAGATCCCTGTGTGTAATGACTCTATATAATAGATCACTCTGTGTGTAATGACTCTATATAATAGATCCCTGTGTGTAATGACTCTATATAATAGATCCCTCTGTGTGTAATGACTCTATATAATAGATCCCTCTGTGTGTAATGACTCTATAGAATAGATCGCTCTGTGTGTAATGACTCTATATAATAGATCCCTCTGTGTGTAATGACGCTATATAATAGATCCCTCTGTGTGTAATGACTCTATATAATAGATCCCTCTATGTGTAATGACTCTATATAATAGATCGCTCTGTGTGTAATGACTCTATATAATAGATCCCTCTATGTGTAATGACTCTATATAATAGATCCCTCTGTGTGTAATGACTCTATATAATAGATCGCTCTGTGTGTAATGACTCTATATAATAGATCCCTCTGTGTGTAATGACTCTATATAATAGATCCCTGTGTGTAATGACTCTATATAATAGATCACTCTGTGTGTAATGACTCTATATAATAGATCCCTGTGTGTAATGACTCTATATAATAGATCCCTCTGTGTGTAATGACTCTATATAATAGATCCCTCTGTGTGTAATGACTCTATATAATAGATCCCTCTGTGTGTAATGACTCTATATAATAGATCCCTCTGCGTGTAATGACTCTATATAATAGATCCCTCTGCGTGTAATGACTCTATATAATAGATCCCTGTGTGTAATGACTCTATATAATAGATCACTCTGTGTGTAATGACTCTATATAATAGATCCCTGTGTGTAATGACTCTATATAATAGATCCCTCTGTGTGTAATGACTCTATATAATAGATCCCTCTGTGTGTAATGACTCTATAGAATAGATCGCTCTGTGTGTAATGACTCTATATAATAGATCCCTCTGTGTGTAATGACGCTATATAATAGATCCCTCTGCGTGTAATGACTCTATATAATAGATCCCCCTGTGTGTAATGACTCTATATAATAGATCCCTCTGTGTGTAATGACTCTATATAATAGATTCCTCTGTGTGTAATGACTCTATATAATAGATCCCTCTGTGTGTAATGACTCTATATAATAGACCCCTCTGCGTGTAATGACTCTATATAATAGATCCCTCTGTGTGTAATGACTATATAATAGATCCCTCTGTGTGTAATGACTCTATATAATAGATCGCTCTGTGTGTAATGACTCTATATAATAGATCCCTCTGCGTGTAATGACTCTATATAATAGATCGCTCTGTGTGTAATGACTCTATATAATAGATCGCTCTGTGTGTAATGACTCTATATAATAGATCCCTCTGTGTGTAATGACTCTATATAATAGATCCCTCTGTGTGTAATGACTCTATATAATAGATCCCTCTGCGTGTAATGACTCTATATAATAGATCACTCTGTGTGTAATGACTCTATATAATAGATCCCTCTGTGTGTAATGACTCTATATAATAGATCCCTCTGTGTGTAATGACTCTATATAATAGATCCCTCTGTGTGTAATGACTCTATATAATAGATCCCTCTGTGTGTAATGACTCTATATAATAGATCCCTCTGTGTGTAATGACTCTATATAATATAGGAGTTTCACTTTTTGTATTGAAGAACTGAAAATGAACTTTTTGATGATATTCTAATTCTGTGAGAAGCAGCTGTATATACTATGTACTCCTCTCCTGGGTACATGGTCTGTATACTCTGTACTCCTCTCTTGGGTACATGGTCTATATACTATGTACTTGTCTCCTGGATACATGGTCTATATACTATGTACTCCTCTCTTGGGTACATGGTCTATATACTATGTACTCCTCTCCTGGGTACATGGTCTATATACTTTGTACTCCTCTCCTGGGTACATGGTCTATATACTATGTACTCCTCTCCTAGGTACATGGTCTATATACTATGTACTTGTCTCCTGGGTACATGGTCTATATACTATGTACTCCTCTCCTGGGTACATGGTCTATATACTATGTACTCCTCTCCTGGGTACATGGTCTATATACTATGTACTCCTCTCCTGGGTACATGGTCTATATACTATGTACTCCTCTCCTGGGTACATGGTCTATATACTATGTACTCCTCTCCTAGGTACATGGTCTATATACTATGTACTCCTCTCCTGGGTACATGGTCTATATACTATGTACTCCTCTCCTAGGTACATGGTCTATATACTATGTACTCCTCTCCTGGGTACATGGTCTATATACTATGTACTCCTCTCCTAGGTACATGGTCTATATACTATGTACTCCTCTCTTGGGTACATGGTCTATATACTATGTACTCCTCTCCTGGGTACATGGTCTATATACTATGTACTCCTCTCCTGGGTACATGGTCTATATACTATGTACTCCTCTCCTGGGTACATGGTTTATATACTATGTACTCCTCTCCTGGGTACATGGTCTATATACTATGTACTCCTCTCCTGGGTACATGGTCTATATACTATGTACTCCTCTCCTGGGTACATGGTCTATATACTATGTACTCCTCTCCTGGGTACATGGTTTATATACTATGTACTCCTCTCCTGGGTACATGGTCTATATACTATGTACTCCTCTCCTGGGTACATGGTCTATATACTATGTACTCCTCTCCTGGGTACATGGTGTATATACTATGTACTCCTCTCCTAGGTACATGGTCTATATACTATGTACTCCTCTCCTGGGTACATGGTCTATATACTATGTACTCCTCTCCTCGGTACATGGTCTATATACTATGTACTCCTCTCCTGGGTACATGGTTTATATACTATGTACTCCTCTCCTAGGTACATGGTCTATATACTATGTACTCCTCTGCTGGGTACATGGTCTATATACTATGTACTCCTCTCCTGGGTACATGGTCTATATACTATGTACTCCTCTCCTGGGTACATGGTCTATATACTATGTACTCCTCTCTTGGGTACATGGTCTATATACTATGTACTCCTCTCCTGGGTACATGGTCTATATACTATGTACTCCTCTCCTGGGTACATGGTCTATATACTATGTACTCCTCTCTTGGGTACATGGTCTATATACTATGTACTCCTCTCCTGGTTACATGGTCTATATACTATGTACTCCTCTCTTGGGTACATGGTCTATATACTATGTACTCCTCTCCTAGGTACATGGTCTATATACTATGTACTCCTCTCCTGGGTACATGGTTTATATACTATGTACTCCTCTCCTGGGTACATGGTCTATATACTATGTACTCCTCTCCTGGTTACATGGTCTATATACTATGTACTCCTCTCCTGGGTACATGGTCTATATACTATGTACTCCTCTCCTTGGTACATGGTGTATATACTATGTACTCCTCTCCTGGGTACATGGTTTATATACTATGTACTCCTCTCTTGGGTACATGGTCTATATACTATGTACTCCTCTCCTGGGTACATGGTCTATATACTATGTACTCCTCTCCTGGGTACATGGTCTATATACTATGTACTCCTCTCCTGGGTACATGGTTTATATACTATGTACTCCTCTCTTGGGTACATGGTCTATATACTATGTACTCCTCTCCTGGGTACATGGTCTATATACTATGTACTCCTCTCCTGGGTACATGGTCTATATACTATGTACTCCTCTCCTGGGTACATGGTGTATATACTATGTACTCCTCTCCTGGGTACATGGTCTATATACTATGTACTCCTCTCCTGGGTACATGGTCTATATACTATGTACTCCTCTCCTGGGTACATGGTCTATATACTATGTACTCCTCTCCTGGGTACATGGTCTATATACTATGTACTCCTCTCCTGGGTACATGGTCTATATACTATGTACTTCTCTCCTGGGTACATGGTCTATATACTATGTACTCCTCTCCTGGGTACATGGTCTATATACTATGTACTCCTCTCCTGGGTACATGGTCTATATACTATGTACTCCTCTCCTGGGTACATGGTCTATATACTATGTACTCCTCTCCTGGGTACATGGTCTATATACTATGTACTCCTCTCCTGGTCTATATACTATGTACTCCTCTCTTGGGTATATGGTCTATATACTATGTACTTGTCTCCTGGTCCCCTCCTTATGTATTATACCCTGTTCTCCTGGATACATATCCTATACAGTCTGTACTGCGGCCTTTGTCCAGACACCCAGCAGACAATCTCTGCAGAAGCTGAATGTCCTGACTCTCCTCCGTCCGCAGTAATCGGCAGCTTGTATGAGGACATCATGGAATAAAGAGGCCGCAGAGTTTATTCTGCAGCCAGCAGTTACTGAATGGAGGAATGCGCCGCCCTTCGCAGTCGGACAAGTTCTTGTGGTAACAGAAGAGTGAAAATACCAGCAAGAAACACGATCTGTGCTCAGTAATTAGACGGTTAATTTTGCAAAGTCTTGTTAAATGAAATGAATTGAATAATTCTGGGCTTTGGGAGTCGGTGCAGCGGTAACCTGAGGATTTGGTAGCCTGGATGGTTTTAATCAAATTCAGATGCAAACGCTACAATGTCTGTGTGAGAGGATGTAACGCCTTCAAGAGCAGGGAGATCAGGGCCTGAAACGCATCGGCTGGAAGCAGATCCTCTCAAGATTCTCTGGCCAGTGTGTCTGAAACGCATGATATTCTGACCACACCATGTAATAAGTGACTAGACACTAATCGCTGCATGCACAGGGTCATATACCAATACACACCCTCATACAGCGATACATTCATATACACAGTTACACAATGACACAGATTAATATACTCACAACTGCACAGATACAGAAACACAGACATGCACTGATCGATACATGTATAATAATACAGAGATAATAATCAAATTTATTTTTTTATAAACAAGCATGGAATGCTGGGAGATTTCAGCTCTGAAGCCGGATGGAATGTAAACACAGTTTTGAAGTGCAACCTGTAGTGTTCGCCAAATTTATAAAATTTGGTGACCGACACAGTGAGGCTACACTCTCAATTTCCTTTTGCCCCAATTGTGTGAATAAGGCCTACCGAATTCCAACAGCTTCAAGCCAAAACAGCCATATTCTGATTAATGGAATTTTTAGTAACAAATCTGCTAAATGTAGCATAAATTTTCAGGTTCAAGTGAGCAGCTCCAACATCCAGAACTTACAACGAACTCATGAACATCCTTGCATGGATTTTTCATATTTGGAGTATTGACGGTGAATTTTGCAGACAGAAAACTGCATGTGCCTTCCTATACCTATCAGGCCACGTTCACACGGCAGTGTTTGGTCAGTATTTTACATCAGTATCTGTAAGTCAAAATCAGTAGTGGAACAATCAGAGGAAAAGTAGAATAGAAACAAGTCACCACTTCTGCATTTATCACCCCTCCTGGTTTTATCTTATAAATACTGATGTAAAATACTGGATGTGTGAATGTAGCTTAATAGTAAACATTTATCAATTTTTGCAAATATCTACTGGTGATAAGTGAATGTTTAATATCAGCCAATCGCCCCTGTGACTCTATTAATACCAGATAGATGCATTATGATTGAGGAAACCAGTGAGAGGGTGTGAGTCAGCGAGAGGAGAGCATGAAATAAAGCTCCAGAAGAACACAAACCCTTCCTGTGTATCTTGTACTTTCTCCGCTCGCTCCCCTCATATGGTTCCAATCAGGCAGTAATTTTCTTTTGGCTAGTAAATCCACATGGGAATGATGTTAGCCACAGGCTTGCTGGCAGCCTGGACCAGTCTAGCTGGGGGACTCTGGGAGGATTGTTTGCCTTGAATTATATGACCAGAGATAACTTTTCCAACTTCTGGTGGACTATGAAGGGAGCGGAGGCGGGTGTGTATATTTGGGTCTGTGTGTGTCCAGAAGAAAAAAAAAAAGACATAAAAAACACAGAGGTGTGTAAATATAACCATAAGCCATTATTAGACAACGGTGGCCTATCTAGTAATTACTGGAAAAACTTTGTCTTCTATTTAACTTACATTATTGTCACCAAGCTGCAAACTGAATATGAGCAATAAAGAGCAATGCAGAAAGTACGCTACAGCTACAGTAATGCCATCTGTGGCTACAGAGGGGTCTGCCCATCCCCCGGATCACTGGAACACTATATCCCAATATGGAGTAGTAATAATTGTAACAATGTATCATGTCTGAAGAATAATATGGTCACATGACATCTGCATATGGGGGAGTAAGTGGGGAAATAGTTATAGTGGTTGCGTATAGTCCAGGCTTGTGTGACAATCCTGCGTGTTGGAGTAACAATTACAGTCATTTATCATATACAAGTCACGGTACAAACTATTGATCATTTGTTCTTGAAAACTTATTTTCTGTGCACATTTTGCCCCAAATCTGCATTTCAGTGCGCGTGATAAATGATCCCACGAAGCGTCATTAGCTCAGCGGCCTCGATTAATAACCTCTCGTCGACATAAAACGCCATCCTCCTCAATAATCAGCCAAGTCCAGTGGCCGAAAGATGCGGAGACCGAGGGGGGCTGAGGTCCTGCAATCATAGATGTAATGAGGATCAGGGGAGGGCGGATGTTACAAATAACCAAGACTTGTAACAGATGATTATTTTTTATTGATATAGGGCCTTGATCCGTCACGGTGTAGTAACTGTGGTCCAGACTGCAAGTCACCAACTCTCTTATACCAACATTTGCCGGGATCAGGTCTTTGAAAATGTCCGGATGACGGAGCTTTCATTCCACGCTTTGATGGGATCAGCCGATAGTATTTGTTTAAAGGGAGTTTTTTTTTTATCTATTTTTTTATTTTTATTTAATAGCACTAGATATTGATCAGTCGTCTTTTTTTCCAATCTGGTTTTTATTTTCTAACCGTACATTTTCTTTATTTTAGGGCGGACATCTTGCCCGAGCTGCTTTTAGCAGCATTCACAGACATACTTTACAGCAGCCTTGGAAAGAATAGATTCGTTTTTTTTTTCATTGCCTTCTATAGTAAAGTGTTGAGGTTTTCTCACACTTTGCATTTTCTTTTCTCAGAATGAAGATGGGGTTTTCGGGTCAATTCATTTGATCAGATTTTTTTTTTGTTACATTATATAGAATTATTATACAATGTGGCATTTCTCCACTTTCTACAGTCTGAAGAAGGGGTTAATAATAATGTCTTGCAATGCAGAGGAATGTATAATGTTTTCTTTCCCCCTCAGCTAGTGGTTTTCCTTGCCGAGAGATGGCGGCTGGAGGCGCTCAGACTGACCTCTGACCCTCTCCCCTTAAACACTCTTATTAAGAAACAAAATGTTTCAATATGTTAGAAGGCAGGCGGAGCCGCGGAGGGCGACGGGAAGGGGCCCCTTATTTTACACTCCACATTCCCAAAATGTTGTGACATTTCCATATATAATATTTTCATCATCTGTCCACCATGAAAGCCACAGAAATAAAAAAAAAAGTAGACCCTTCGTAATATTTACAGCAGTCTTCATGGATAGCGAATCCACTACCACCTGATATATTGGACTGACGACATTTACAGATTACAATATATTATGTATCTCACAAAAGTGAGTACACCCCTGACATTTTTATAAATATGTTACTATCTTTTGATAGGACAACACTGAGGATCTGACACTGATACAATGTGTAGTAGTAGGTGTACAGCTTGTATAACAGTGTCAATTTGGTGCCCCCTAAATAACTCAACACACAGCCATTAATGTCAAAACTGCTGGCAACAAAAGTGAGTACACCCCTAGGTGAACATGGCCAAATTGTACCCAAAGTGTGAATATTTTGTGTGGCCACCTCTATTTTCTGTCTTAACTCTCTTGGGCATGGAGGTCACTAGAGCTTCTCCGGTAGCCACAGGAATCCTCTTCACTCCTCCATGACGACATCACAAAGACTTTGTGCTCCTCCACCTTCCGCTTGAGGATGCCCCACAGATGCTCAATAGGATTTAGGTCTGAAGATATGCTTGGTCAGTCCAGCACCTTTACCCTCAGTTTCTTTACAAAGCAGTGGCCATCTTGGAGGGTTATTTGGGGTCGTTATGTTGGAATACCGCCCTGCGGACCAGTTTCCTGAGCGAGGGGATCATGCTCTGCTTCAGTATGTCACCATACATGTTGGCATTCATGGTTCCCTCAATGAACTGCAGCCCCCCCACCACAGTCGACAGCACTCCAAACCATTACACTCCCACCATCATGCCTGACTGTAGGTAAGACACACTGGTCTTCATATTCCTCACCAGGTTGCCACCTGTCACACTGGTGGATCGAGGACCCACTGGGCCACAGGCCGGGTTTACCCTGGAGGGGTGTAACCAAGTGGTCAGGCTTGAGCTGCAGGTAGCCGCCAAGAAACACTCCAGGGCAGTGTCTGGTACTGTAGCAGCTGACCCCTAGGGTCAGGGACACTGGCTCGGATTCGGAGTCATAGGCAGGACAGGATACTGGTGCTGGTTCAGATAACCCTAACCCTTAATTGTAAAGTGCTGTGGAATATGTTGGCGCTATATAAATAAAAATTATTATATTTATTATTAGATAGTGCGGTTATAGGATACCAAGACAGGACGACCACTGGTGCTGGTACAGATAGTGTCATGCACCGTGTAGGAAAGACAAAGTGCGACACGAAGGGATGAGGGGAAGGGAGCCCAGACACTAGGGAAAGGCTGATCTGCAATCACCCTGTCTCCCCCTACTGTCCCTATATTGGTTCCTCACCAATCACCGCACAGGAACCTATCCCTGTATTTCCCTAGAGCTTGGCCCTGGATAGGGAAGGGCATGGTGAGCACTAGTCGATCCCCACTGAAAACTAAAGACAGCAAGGGGAGACAGACATGGGGGAAGTAGCTTAGCTTGAGGTGACTTCAGAGAGATGGCACATACGTCCTCTTAGCACCAGAGAGGAAGTAAGAACTGCACTTGCTCCAAGCCTTCAAAAGGAATCATGTGAATATCACCGGAACCTCTATGTAGCAACCAGGAAGTATTTAAACACCCAGGCCTGATTGTCAAATTGAGCAGGAGGGAGGTAGCCGATAGAGTGAGACAGATAAGATGTCTGTAATGCCAAACAAAGGAATCTCCTGCAACCAACTGCAGGGCGATTGTCTGTCACATCTGACACACCTGTGACAGATAGTGTGACTTCTGGATTATAAGGCAGGACAGCCACTGGTGCTGGTACAGATCGTCCGATCTTGTAGCCCAGAAACTGCACTGCCAGTACGGGCTTGGATATCGAAACAATTTATGGTACAGAAAAACAGGACAGGTTGCGGGAACTAGGACCTGACAATGGACTTAGCAGCTTGAATACAAACTAAACTCTGAAGTTGTTTAGGCACCTTCCTACTGGGAAAAGTACCTTAACATCCTTAGCACCTCTCAGCTACTAGCTGGCGTGCGCGCATTGCACCTTAAAGAAGTGGGGAGCGTGCGCAACCTAAGTGCGCTGCCAGGAGATCTGCACAGGTCCTGGGACACAGGAGGCGCGGTGGTAAGCGGGGCAGCTGGGTGGCCACATCAGTGAATATGTCGGCGTCCCTACCCTCCTCCCGGCAGCCAGCGTTACACTGCCACGTACCCTTGACACCATTTGAACCCAAAAAGTGAAGGAAAAATGTGGCCAGGCAGAATCATCATAGTGATGGCTTCTGAACCTTTTGGCTTATTTATTATTCCGCAGCGCTTTACAGACATCATCATTGCTGTGCCCAAAGGGGCTCACAATCTACATTCCCTATCTTTAGATCTTTGAAATGTGGGAGGAAACCTATGCAAATAGAGGAAAGAACAAACAAACTCCTTGCAGATGTTGTCCTTGGTGGGGTTTGCACCCAGGACCCCAGCGATTCAAAGCAACAGTGCTAACCACTGAGCCACCGTACAGTGCTAACCACTGAGCCACCATACAGTGCTAACCACTGAGCCACCATACAGTGCTAACCACTGAGCCACCGTACTACTTATGGATTTCCAAGGGGATTGATCTACTAGACAATTATTGTGCCAATTGTTAAGGAGTTATCATCAAAGCAACAAAGTTGCTGATTGATGAAGGACCAATCCCCAGTGATCCAAAGATCGAGGCTTTGAAAGATCGAGAACAGGGCTCTGCAGTTGAGTCTTAAATGGTGTGGTCCGCAGTATTGCGGAGAAAGTCAAAAGCTGCACTTGGTCATTTCTGGTGGTCCCATTGACACTGAATAGGTTGGAGGTGAAGACAGAGATGAAGAGCCCTGTTCTTGGAATTGTTGGGGGTCTCAGCGGTCAGCCACCCAGTGATTAGCAAGTTAACCCCATCATATGTCTAGAGGATAATTTGTTTTTTGGCTTTGCAACCTTGGGATACCCTGGATCTACTGTACTCTGCCACAAGTTGCATATATAAAGAGACACATAATTGGTATTCAGGATACATATCGCAGTCATGGCATTGAGTCATACGCTGCCCTCAAGTTTAATATGGATTGTAAAGCTGAAATTACACAGAAGAAACCTGTATGGGGATGTGTCTGGAGGTAAGGCTAATCTTCAATCTGTAGAATTTATCAGGGAAACAGCATCAAAAATAATATACTGGTCCAGCTTCTAATGTTCTGCCGTGGGTGGGTGCAATTTCCCTACACTTAGGCTCCATTCAGATGTCATACGGAGAGCACACTTGTCCGGTCTGTTGTTTTTCATGGACCCATTGATTTGAATGGGCAAGTTTGATCTGCAATTCAGACCAAAAGAAGACGAGTTTATTATTTCCCTACATAATATCGCCAATTGTATTGTATCTTGAGTCTGGCAGATATGTGACTTCACAGATCAATTTATGACCATTATCAGGATCCCTCATTCTTTGCAGATACAGTCCTGCTCATGGTTATTGGCCCCATGAAGTGTAAAGACATAATGTGGAATATCTCCTGAAAAAAATGAATCCAGTGAAACAGTTATTTTGTATAGAGACTGGTGTTAAATACAAAAGAGCAAATGATGAACAATAATCTAAAACAAAAAACAATGGAGGGAAAAATAGAAAAACCTAAAGCTGCTGTCACTGGTATTGGCTCCTTTACATTAATTTAGTATGGAAACACATTTCGACTCGCCTGTGGTAAATCACAAAACAGATTCACCTGTGATTAATTCTCGGTGCCCATGTGACATGAATTAGCCAATGAATGATGACTTCAGTGTTTTAAAAAAGCCACATGGTAGGCCCTGTTCCTTTGTCACAATGGTGAAGACAAAGGAGCTGTTTGAGGACATCAGAACTGCTATTATTAGCAAACACAAGACTTCTAAAGGGTATAAGGCCATCTCCAAAGACCTTAGTATGCCATTTTCAACATTGCACAATGTTATTACGACGTTTGTTAAGCATGGAACTGTCAAGAACCTCCCTGGACGTGGGGGAAAGAGGAAAATTGACAAGAGAGGTCTTCGAAGGTTGATGCGAATGGTGGAAAAAACACAACGTCAAACATCCAAAAACCTGAAGGCCAACCTGGAACAGTCTGGGTTCATAGTTTCAACAAGTGCCATATGCCACACACTAAACCAAGCAGAGCTTTATGGGTGAAGGCCAAGGAAGAAACCATTGCTGAAGAAAATACATAAAAAGGAACGACTGATAATTGCCAAAGAGTACCTTGACAAATCACAATCCTTCTTTGAAAATGTTCTGTGGAGAGATGAAACAAAAATAGAGCTTTTTAGAAATGCAAAGCAACAGTTTGTTTACAGACGGCGCAATGAAGCTTATAAGGAAAAGAACACCTTACCAACAGTTAAGCATGGTGGAGGATCCATAATGCAGTGGGGTTGCTTTGCGGCATCTGGTACTGGAGACCTTGACTATATCACAGGATCATGAAATCAGAGAATTATCAAGATATTTTAGAGCGAAATGTCCTTCCCAGTGTAAGAAAACTTGGTTTGAGTAGAAGATCATGGGTCCTCCAGCAAGACAGTGACCCAAAGCACACATCCAAAAGTACACAGGAATGGTTGTAAAAGAAAAAATGGACTGTTTTAAAATGGCCAGCAATGAGTCCTGACCTCAATCCCATTGAAAATCTTTGGGGTGAGCTGAAATCTGACATTGGGGAAAAGAACCTGCAAACATTCAAGAGCTTGAACAAACTGCAAAGGATGTTGGGAGAAAACTCCAGCTGAGAAGAGCAAGAAGCTTATAGATGGCGACAAGAAACGTGTGGAGGCCGTCAGCAATGCCAAAGGGTGGGCAACCAAGTATTAATTAGGGGGGCAACCAAGTATTAATTAGGGAGGCCTTTATTGCTGCACATGCTGTTTATTCTGTTTCTTCTTTGAAATTGCAACATGGAAGTTGAAAAACAATGTTTTATTGTTCTATTACTTTAGACCACTAATTAAAAAATCCCGAGGATATAACTTTGGTACATTTCTATTTATTTCTGAAGATATTGTACAGTCATGGCCAAAAGTATTGAGAATGAGACAAATAGTAATTTTTCCAAAGTTTACTGCTTCATTTTTTGTAATGGCAATTTGCAGATACTCCTGAATGTCAAAGAATGATCAGCTTAACTGCAATTACTGTACTTGCAAAGTCAATATTTGCCCAGAAAATGAACTTTACCCCCCAAAACACATTTCAACATCATTGCAGTCCTGCCTTAAAAGGAGCAGCTAACATCGTTTTAGTGATTGATCCATTAACACAGGTGTGGGTGTTGATGAGGACAGGGCTGGCGATCAATCAGTCATGATTAAGTAAGAATGACATCACTGGACACTTTAAAAGGAGGCTAGTTCTTGGTATCATTGTTTCTCTTCAGTTAACCATTGTTATCTCTAAAGAAACACGTGCAGCCATCATTGCACTGCACAAAAATGGCCTAACAGGGAAGAGTATCGCAGCTACAAAGATTGCACCTCAGTCATCAATCTATCGCATCATCAAGAACTTCAAGGAGAGAGCTTCCATTGTTGTCAAAAAGGCTCCAGGGCGCCCAAGAAAGACCAGCAAGCGCCAGGACCGTATCTTAAACTGTTTCAGCTGCGGGATGGGACTACCAGCAGTGCCGAGCTTGCTCAGGAATGGCAGCAGGCTGGTGTGAGGGCTTCTGCACGCACTGTGAGGCAGAGACTCTTTGAGCAAGGGCTGGTTTCAAGGAGGGCAGCAAAGAAGCCACTTCTCTCCAGAAAAAACATCAGGGACCGACTGATATTCTGCAAAAGGTACAGGGAGTGGACTGCTGAGGACTGGGGCAAAGTCATTTTCTCTGATGAATCCCCTTTTCGATTGTTTGGGACATCTGGAAAACAGCTTATTGGGAGAAGAAGAGGTGAGCGCTACCACCAGTCTTGTCTCATGCCAACTGTAAAGCATCCTGAAACCATTCATGTGTGGGGTTGCTTCTCAGCCAAGGGAATCGGCTCACTCACAGTCTTGCCTAAAAACACAGCCATGAATAAAGAATGGTACCAGAATGTCCTCCAAGAGCAACTTCTCCCAACCGTCCAAGAGCAGTTTGGCGCCCAACAATGCCTTTTCCAGCATGATGGAGCACCTTGCCATAAAGCAAAGGTGATAACTAAATGGCTCATGGAACAAAACATAGAGACTTTGGGTCCATGGCCTGGAAACTCCCCAGATCTTAATCCCATTGAGAACTTGTGGTCAATCATCAAGAGACGGGTGGACAAACAAAAACCAACAAATTCTGGCAAAATGCAAGCATTGATTATGCAAGAATGGACTGCTATCAGTCAGGATTTGGTCCAAAAGTTGATTGAGAGCATGCCAGGGAGAATTACAGAGGTCTTGAAGAAGAAGGGGCAACACTGCAAATATTGACTTGCTGCATTAACTCATTCTAACTGTCAATGTAACCTATTGGTCCTCATAATATGATTGCAATTATATTTCTGTATGTGATATAAACATCAGACAAACACTAATAAAAACCAGAGGCCAGCAGATCATGGGAAAATATCATTGTGGTGTCATTCTCAAAACTTTTGGACATGACTGTACAGTCTATGAAAAAAATGAAGGGGTGCCAATAATGGTGAGCAGCACTGTAAATTGAAACACTTTCTTTAATTTGGAGGCTAAAACATGTCCTGACCTAGATCTGCTCACATTACAGGTTGTTACAATGTGTCAGTGCAGATATATACATTCAGAGATCTGTGGTGTTATAGGTATACCCCTGAAAGCACTACCTATCACAATTCCATGTAACAATCCCTCAGATGTGTCAGATGGACTAAAAGACAAAAAGATATATTAATACCCGGGGCTCTTGTATGGTTATGACACGTGAGCCTGGTGCCCAATCAGCGCTGGCGTCACTGTCCTCGCCTTCGAACAAATCGAACATCAAGAGGAAGTGAGCGCAGCTCTGGCTTCCTGCTCATGTTCGATTTGTCTGAAGGCGAGGACAGTGATGCCAGCGCTGATTGGGCACCAGGGTCACGTGTCATAACCATACAAGAGCCCCAGGAACCCGGGTGCCGACAGCGCTGGAACGGCACCATCACGGGAGGCGAGTATAAGCTTTTTCATTTTATCAGGGCCAAGCGTGGGGTAGGAAAAGGCGTTGTCCAAGTCGTGGGCAACTTCTTTAATATTCTTTCCTGCACCCGGCACAGAGTTCTGTTATTCACTTACATAGTATAGCGCCACCTGGTTTTCACAGTGTATAGCAATGTACAAGTCACCTAATGAGCTGAGTGCTGGAGGACAAACGAGCTCAGTCACATCTATCTCATGTGCCGAGTGCTGGTGGACACACAAGCTAAGTACATCTATCTCATGTGCCGAGTGCTGGTGGACACACAAGCTCAGTACATCTATCTCATGTGCTGAGTTCTGGTGGACACACAAGCTCAGTACATCTATCTCATGTGCCGAGTGCTGGTGGACACACAAGCTCAGTACATCCATCTCATGTGCCGAGTGCTGGAGGACACACAAGCTCAGTCACATCTATCTCATGTGCCGAGTGCTGGTGGACACGCAAGCTCAATACATCTATCTCATGTGCCGAGTGCTGGAGGACACACAAGCTCAGTACATCTATCTCATGTGCCGAGTGCTGGTGGACACACAAGCTCAGTACATCTATCTCATGTGCTGAGTGCTGGTGGACACACAAGCTCAGTACATCTATCTCATGTGCCGAGTGCTGGAGGACACACAAGCTCAGTACATCTATCTCATGTGCCGAGTGCTGGTGGACACACAAGCTCAGTACATCTATCTCATGTGCCGAGTGCTGGTGGACACACAAGCTCAATACATCTATCTCATGTGCCGAGTGCTGGTGGACACACAAGCTCAGTACATCTATCTCATGTGCTGAGTGCTGGTGGACACACAAGCTCAGTACATCTATCTCATGTGCCGAGTGCTGGAGGACACACAAGCTCAGTACATCTATCTCATGTGCCGAGTGCTGGTGGACACACAAGCTCAGTACATCTATCTCATGTGCCGAGTGCTGGTGGACACACAAGCTCAGTACATCTATCTCATGTGCCGAGTGCTGGTGGACACACAAGCTCAGTACATCTATCTCATGTGCTGAGTGCTGGTGGACACACAAGCTCAGTACATCTATCTCATGTGCCGAGTGCTGGAGGACACACAAGCTCAGTACATCTATCTCATGTGCCGAGTGCTGGTGGACACACAAGCTCAGTACATCTATCTCATGTGCTGAGTGCTGGAGGACACACAAGCTCAGTACATCTATCTCATGTGCCGAGTGCTGGTGGACACACAAGCTCAGTACATCTATCTCATGTGCCGAGTGCTGGAGGACACACAAGCTCAGTACATCTATCTCATGTGCCGAGTGCTGGTGGACACACAAGCTCAGTACATCTATCTCATGTGCCGAGTGCTGGTGGACACACAAGCTCAGTACATCTATCTCATGTGCTGAGTGCTGGAGGACACACAAGCTCAGTACATCTATCTCATGTGCCGAGTGCTGGTGGACACACAAGCTCAGTACATCTATCTCATGTGCCGAGTGCTGGAGGACACACAAGCTCAGTACATCTATCTCATGTGCCGAGTGCTGGTGGACACACAAGCTCAGTACATCTATCTCATGTGCCGAGTGCTGGTGGACACACAAGCTCAGTCACATCCCCATGTCTCTGCATAGTGATCCTTTGTACACTGCAAAGCAGCCAATAGAAATGGCTTTCTGCTTACTTGTCAGAGAAGGAGCAGAGCCCTTGTAGTAAATTGCAGCATAACTGATAAGACTGGTAGATCTTCAGGGGAAGTAAGGATCTATAATGTTATCTGCCAGATGAAGGAGAAGCAGAATGTATCCAGAGACCACTCAAAACAGCACATAAAAAGAAGGCATTTTTACACCGTCAATTACTTTCTATTTATGATATAAACCCTTTAATACAATCCTTTAATTTTTGTTTAGATGATGGAATATTGGCTGTGTGAAATTACCACTAGTGGGAGCTCAATGCAGACCGAAAGGATCTTCTATTAGCTTCGCCTAATAAATAATATTTGGTTCTATGAGATCTTGTTTTTTAGCTGGAGATGACCCTAAAATATGACTTGTAATGCACATTTTAAATGTTCAGCAACATCAGCAGATGTAACTTTAAATACACAAAAATGTATTTTTTTCTTTTCTAAAGTGTGAAACCCATTACTCCTGCTGCTGAACAAGGATTGGATCTCATCAGAACCACAAATAATGAAGCAGATTATTTTACTTCCGTACCTGCTCTACACACACACCGAAGCCCTTATTAGCTGAGAATTTATTTTTAAGACTCGAACAATCTGAAATCCGCCTGTTTATTACGCTGCTTGGTGCAGGGCTTCTGTGCCGTTTCCTCCCATTGTCATATAGTAAACAGGTTTTGTTTTGTTCTTCTGAATGTAAAATAAAGATGTGGAAAATGTATGCGACATCCTGTTTCCATTCCTCTTTGGTAACTGCAATGATTTCTCCGATTCCTGGACATTATGAATTCATTGTGACAATCTCAGAACTTTCCTATAATTCAGGTTAAAATGCAAACTCTCAAGATTCTGTAATGATGATCTCCATGTACATTCAATAGGAAACACACAGTAAACCCCAAATGCGGGATCGAATGTTCCATGTATTTGCTAAAATTCCTCCCCTCGCCCTCAATAAGGGACATTTGTAAATCAATGTCTGCGCAAAAATGGGCTGTACAGGATCTGGACGTACAGTGCGTACGGAAAGTATTCAGACCCCTTTAAATTTTTCACTCTTTGTTTCATTGCAGCCATTTGGTAAATTCTAAAAAGTTCATTTTTTTTCTCATTTCTCATTTTCTCTGCACCCCATCTTGACCGAAAATAACAGAAATGTAGAAATTTTCGCAAATTTATTAAAAAAGAAAAACTGAAATATCACATGGTCATAAGTATTCAGACCCTTTGCTCAGTATTGAGTAGAAGCCCCCTTTTGAGCTAGTACAGCCATGAGTCTTCTTGGGAATGATGCAACAAGTTTTTCACCCCTGGATTTGGGGATCCTCGGCCATTCTTCCTTGCAGATCCTCTCCAGTTCCGTCAGGTTGGATGGTGAACGTTGGTGGACAGCTATTTTCAGGTCTCTCCAGAGATACTCAATAGGGTTTAGGTCAGGGCTCTGGCTGGGCCAGTCAAGAATGGTCACAGAGTTGTTCTGAAGCCTCTCCTTTGTTATTTTAGCTGTGTGCTTAGGGTCATTGTCTTGTTGGAAGGTGAATCTTCGGCCAAGTCTGAGGTCCAGAGCTCTCTGGAAGAGGTTTTCATCCAGGATATCTCTGTACTTGGCCGCATTCATGTTTCCTTCAATTGCAGCCAGTCGTCCTGTCCCTGCAGCTGAAAAACACCCCCATAGCATGATGCTGCCACCACCATGTTTCACTGTTGGGATTGTATTGGGCAGGTGATGAGCAGTGCCTGGTTTTCTCCACACATACCGCTTAGAATTATCACCAAAAAGTTCTATCTTCATCTCATCAGATCAGAGAATCTTATTTCTCATAGTCTGGGAGTTCTTCATGTGTTTTTGAGCAAACTTTATGCGGGCTTTCATATGTCTTGCACTGAGGAGAGGCTTCCATAGGGCCACTCTGCCATAAAGGAACGACTGGTGGAGGGTTGCAGTGATAGTTGACTTTGTGGAACTTTTTCCCATCTCCCTACTGCATCTCTGGAGCTCAGCCACAGTGATCTTGGGGTTCTTCTTTACCTCTCTCACCAAGGCTCTTCTCCCACGATTGCTCAGTTTGGCTGGACGGCCAGGTCTAGGAAGACTTCTGGTGCTCCCAAACTTCTTCCATTTAAGGATTATGGAGACCACTGTGCTCTTAGGAACCTTAAGTAATGCAGAAATTCTTTTGTTACCTTGGCCAGATCTGTGCCTTGCCACAATTCTGTCTCTGAGCTCCTTGGGCAGTTCCTTTGAGCTCATGATTCTCATTTGGTCTGACATGCACTGTGAGCTGTGAGGTCTTATATAGACAGGTGTGCGCCTTTCCCAATCAAGTCCTATCAGTTTAATTAAACACAGCTGGACTCCAATGAAGGAGTAGAACCATCTCAAGGAGGATCACAAGGAAATGGACAGCATGTGACTTAAATATGAGTGTCTGAGCAAAGGGTCTGAATACTTATAACCATGTGATATTTCAGTTTTTCTTTTTTAATAAATTTACAAAAATGTCTACATTTCTGTTTTTCTCAGTCCAGATGGGGACAGAGTGGACTGTAAGGAGAAAAAAATGAACTTTATAGAATTTATCAAATGGCTGCAATGAAACAAAGAGTGAAAAATTTAAAGGGGTCTGAATACTTTCCGTACCCACTGTACTTTCTGAATAGTTTTCTGTTAACTATAATTTAATTTTCTGAAGCTCTACGTATTCCAGCTCATGCCTGTCGTATACATGTCACCGGGCATTATTAAAGGGGGTTGTCTTATACATGAGATATTTTACCTATATACAGGACCGATGATAAATCTATGATTGCAAAAGGTCTGAATGCTGGGACCTCCACCATAGCCAAGAACAGGCAAAAGGCAATAAAAGAAGCACATAGCTCCAGTCAGCTGGGATCTCCTTCTTCCAGGCTCCAGTCAGCTGGGATCTCCTTCTTCCAGGCTCCAGTCAGCTGGGATCTCCTTCTTCCAGGCTCCAGTCAGCTGGGATCTCCTTCTTCCAGGCTCCAGTCAGCTGGGATCTCCTTCTTCCAGGCTCCAGTCAGCTGGGATCTCCTTCTTCCAGGCTCCAGTCAGCTGGGATCTCCTTCTTCCAGGCTCCAGTCAGCTGGGATCTCCTTCTTACAGGCTCCAGTCAGCTGGGATCTCCTTCTTCCAGGCTCCAGTCAGCTGGGATCTCCTTCTTCCAGGCTCCAGTCAGCTGGGATCTGCTTCTTCCAGGTTCCAGTCAGCTGGGATCTCCTTCTTCCAGGCTCCAGTCAGCTGGGATCTCCTTCTTCCAGGTTCCAGTCAGCTGGGATCTCCTTCTTCCAGGCTCTAGTCAGCTGGGATCTCCTTCTTCCAGGTTCCAGTCAGCTGGGATCTCCTTCTTCCAGGCTCCAGTCAGCTGGGATCTCCTTCTTCCAGGCTCCAGTCAGCTGGGATCTCCTTCTTCCAGGCTCCAGTCAGCTGGGATCTCCTTCTTCCAGGCTCCAGTCAGCTGGGATCTCCTTCTTCCAGGCTCCAGTCAGCTGGGATCTCCGTCTTCCAGGCTCCAGTCAGCTGGGATCTCCTTCTTCCAGGTGGTGCAGAGTCAGCCACTGATCTTACAATGTGAAGTCTTTCCCAGAATGAACTTGCTGGAGACATGATGCAGGTAAGCTGACAGCATCAGTGGGACCGCTACCAATTGGACATTGTGCCCCCATCCTATGCTAGCCCTTATAATATAAGTGATTTTACAAAATGACAAAAATTAAATTTGCAAAAATTACTATCTTTTTTTTTGTAATTACATATGTGACTGTTTCGAAGCATTTAAGCTGTGGACATATTGTTCTTAAAAAAAAAATGTATCAGCAATATTGTTTTTAATAATAAAATCAAAGAGTGACTCATTTATTTCAAATAGATTTTTAGTTTCTAGTTGTAGACTCTTGTGCTCAGATTTGCTTTACAGTAGCCACATGGACCATATTCGATAGTCTGGAGATAATAATCTTTAATCATCTTTTTATTTATATAGCGCCAACATATTCTGCAGCGCTTTACAATTCAAACAATTTTACAGACCTTATGGGCTCTGTCCCCATTGGGGCTCACAATCTACATTCTCTATCAGTCTTTGGAGTGTGGGAGGAAACCTGAGAACCCGGAGGAAAACCATGCAAACACGGGAAGAACATAGAAACTTCTTGCAGATGTTATCCTTTGTGGGATGCTAACCACTGAGCCACCGTGCTGCCCGAGATTATTAAGAACTTCTATGGGAGAGTGTTGTGATCCATCTCTGCCGGCGGGGGAGGGGAGCAGTTTTAATTGTACATTGTAGATTGTAAGCTCTTACGAGCAGGGTTGTCATTATTTTTGCTGTAACTATTGTATTATCTTTAGCTATGTTACTTATCAACCTGTGAATTATTAAGCGCTGAGGAATATGTCGGCGCTATATAAATAAATATTATTGTTATTTAGTTTTTTTTATAATTACACTTTCAATTTTTTTTACACATTTTTAACATAAATAAAAAAAATTATTTCAGCAGAAGGTCAATTTCTGATGATACATTCTCTATAAAAGCAAAAAGGTAGGCTTGGGGAAATGTTCTGAAGATTTTTTTCCTGACTTTAGGCCTTTAAAGAACTGACCCCAATGTAAGGAGCAGTCATTCTTCACCCTATGTAGCTGTGTTTGGAGCAGCAGAGATGCCCTCCTGTTACTTCTGGGTCATTTGTATCAATGGTTAAAGAAGAACATATCAGTTCTTCTTTTGTCCCAAAATCCCATGTGGCCAAGGAGCGTTTTCATGGCGGCCCGGTGTTGGGTAATGTAATCTAGTGCACCACATAAACCTGCCATTGATTTACTGTCCATACACTTGAGAATCTACTTTAATGGAAAATGTGAAAAACAACATGTTTACCAGGTCTGTATCATCAAACAGCTTTTTTACAGACTTGTCTGGTCCTCCATATGTTCTTATCAAAACCATAAGGAAAGATATCGCACATATGGTGCTGCATAATGATGGGGGATAGTCCTTCATTCTCATCTTGTAACAATAAATAATCACATGTAGCCATTTTCAGGATTGATATCGGCGCTCTCAGGTTGCCAAGTGTAGATGGAGCCGTGATTAATGGCATTAAGAGTGGAGAGCGGGCTCGGCTGCCATCGGTGTAAGTTACAGGTCTCTAGGTAGTGTTTAGAGGGGTCAGGTTTGCAGACGTGGGCCGGTGGGGGTGCATCTTTCTCAATGGTGTTGTATAAAAGCGCTTTGTGTTAGCAAGTGATAGAGAGAGCAGTTTTATGGTGTAATAGTTGTGCTCGTTGTACAAGTGTGACCAGATGAATATCAAACTGTCTCCCCGGCCGCAGCTGCATTGAATCTGAGAATCTTGTTAATCCATTTTCTAGAATGAAAAACATCTGCTTGTATTGAGGTTTCCCCACCTCAGACCCACTTGACTTTTCATTGTAGATAAAAAGGGAGGAAAAAAAAAGATCTACAGTCCCCAATCTCATAAAGCAATAAGATCAGGTTCACATGGAGGGGGGGGGGGCGGGGGTTAATCATAACCATTACAAAGGAAACAAAGTTACTCATAGCAACCAATCAGATTGTACAGTTCAGTTTCAAAATGGCCTCTGAAAAATAAAAGTTAAAATTAAAAGGGATATTCCAGTCCACATAAATTATCAGCTATCCACTGGGTGATGATGGTTACCATTGCTCTCAAGTGACCTCATCGGGGGGCAGCCATCTTCATTATTGCCATAGAGGGGCAAGAGGAGAATGAGGGAAGAACGGGGACACAAGTTCCTCGTGTGGTGGTAATGGATAGGTGATAATTCAAGTGAACAAGAAAACCCCTTAAAACATAAAAAAAAGTTAATAACGAGCAATGAAGACATATCTAAGACTCCAATGCCGTCGCCAGGAAGGACGTCTTCTGCTTATACAACAAACCTTGCACCAGTGGAATATTTCTGAATTCTAGCAAACATTCCTTCGCCTCATGTTCTCATTTACGGTTGCGGTCATCCATCTACATGATATGAAAACTTGAGCACTGCAAACTTCTCAAGACACTGCCATGGCTATGTTGTCCTATTACATGGGCACTTGTTTGGGTTTGGTTATGGCTCTCGTGGACTCGGGCTATTAATAATGCATCATGTAATAACTGCAGCAAAAATGGGGAAATGTGCGGGTGGCTGCAACATCTTAAATTCATGTTTAATCTTCACCAGTCAAGTGTTTCGGTGCTGCATTTTTAAGGCTAGGGACCCCACTAAGAGGTTCGCCGTGATGTGGTAGTGGCTTCATAGAGTCTGATCAGAATGTTAACTAAAAACCTCATGTTCAATTCTGTAAATGTATGCTTAGGGGAAATGTGCGGGTGGCTGCAACATCTTAAATTCATGTTTAATCTTCACCAGTCAAGTGTTTCGGTGCTGCATTTTTAAGGCTAGGGACCCCACTAAGAGGTTCGCCGTGACGTGGTAGTGGCTTCATACAGTCTGATCAGAATGTTAACTAAAAACCTCATGTTCAATTCTGTAAATGTATGCTTAGGGGAAATGTGCGGGTGGCTGCAACATCTTAAATTCATGTTTAATCTTCACCAGTCAAGTGTTTCGGTGCTGCATTTTTAAGGCTAGGGACCCCACTAAGAGGTTCGCCGTGACGTGGTAGTGGCTTCATACAGTCTGATCAGAATGTTAACTAAAAACCTCATGTTCAATTCTGTAAATGTATGCTTAGCCGCAATAGATCAGTGTATATATTTGGATGTGTTGTTCAAGTCTTTTCTTTTATAGAGCTGTTCTTTACCCAAAATACAAAACTGATAAATAACATGTCTTCTTCTTGCTTCCTTTATAAATGCAAATATTCATCCAAGAAAAGTAAGCAGCAGAAAAGCCTTCTACAGGATGGTCAGTATAGGTGTATGTCTAATTTTACCTGGATATAGCAGAATGTGCAGGTATAGTATATATCTATACAAGGTATACCGACCATCTAATGATTCTTCCATGTCTAATAGGTGAAGAAAGTCTCATCCAAACGAAACACGCTCTAAATGGCATAAGACTTGTAAGACGTATGCAGGAAAGCCTGTTTCTTCCCATTTAACACCCTTGCTGGACTTTACATTATATCATTTTTCCACAACAGTTGCAAAGAATGTAAACATTGCAGAGTTTGGGGGCAACATCTGGATCCCATGTTTGCTGCTTTCAGCTCCAGACTGAGTAAGATGAGAGCTGTTACCTCCATCTGTCAGACTTCCAGCCCCTCGCAAGTCAGCGGATTGGATTCATTTCCAGAGAACGTGCTGGTTACGTGACCTTTCTGCAAGGATGACAGAACCGATGTAGAAGAATTGAGATTATTTATCTGACAGAGGAGGCCTGGAAACATGGATTACAGTCATCATCCTATAGAAATACTTCGACATCGTAAGGCAGGGACTTGGAAAAACTCAAGGATTTTTATGACGATCATCCGTGACGATGAGCGTTTTTAAGATTATTCCTTCACCTTTTGTATAAGAAAAATTCACACAAATCGATATAGTGTCACAAGATTAAGAAATTTACCCAAACTAAATGGGTTGATGGAATAATGTAAATGGCCCAGCTCACTAGGTGTGTGCTTTTTGTCTCCATTTATCATTAATGTATAGTACACAAAATATGAGCTAAAACACAATGGCACCTTTTACAACAACTTGCAACCTCACTCCTTTCTCTAAAATCTGTTCCAATAGGTACAAAAACCTGAAATATGGCGCAGACGATGTACAATTAACCTCACTTTAGGATACGGTTGTGGAGCGTTCGCTCAGAGATCTCCCTTCCAATTTCCACCCCAATATCGACCATGGTTCCAGGCGAGTCCGCTTTTACCTTCACTCTTAATTTTATAAGACATTTTGGCATCTATAAAAGCTATGGACACTTTCAGAGGCCATGTATTTTCTTTTTTTTTATATATATATAAAAATATTTAGATTTTAGAGTCCTCAGCGGTTGATACCTTTTAATGGCTAACTGAAAAGATGGTAACAAATTGCAAGCTTTCCAGACTACGCAGGTCTCTTCATCAGGCATAGTATAACACAGAATTTTTGTTATATTAAATGCATACACTTTGGGCTAAAAATGATTTTTGCAATTGATTTTCATTAAATTCTTTCCAGTCTTCTATACCAAATTTTGCTGATTGCAGAATCAGTTAACGGAGAATCTGTCAGTGAACTCTTGTCTCTTGATGATCTTCTCTCCAGCTGACTTAGGACCACATGAAAGTTCAGCTCTCCTCTGAAGGAGTTTGTGGTCATAAATCCACAGAGAGGAGTTCAGAAAAAGGCAGATAAAAAAAAGTTAGAAATCAGATCACTACCCGCTTCTGCAGGAGCGCGTCAGGCACTTTGGAGTGGGCTCGGGAGCTGCACCCGCTCTACATAGGGCAGACGCCAAATATATTACATAGCTGGCATTTGTTTCTAACAGCAGCGATCAGAACGCTTTCTGATCGCTGCTGTCATTCACTGAAAACGACACTTAAGCACTGCGGTATGGCCCAGATGTCAGTTCAGGCGCCCATCTGCCCCCCTGTGATGTGACTGTAGGGAGCCGATGGGCAGCTATGGCAGCCTGGGGCTGCGCCCGTCATGTGATCTTTCCAGTAACGTCAATCATGTGGTTGGATGTCATAGAAGATGGACATTCACTATATGCAGCAATACTGTGGTACTGCTGTCTATAGTACAAGCAATCAGGATTGCTTTCTAATTCCTAATAGATTTCAGCCGGGGTCAGGACTTTCCAGGACTTTTTTCACCTCTCTTGCTCCATGAGTTCAATACTTTTTTCATTTCTCATTATTACACATACCGAATTTTTTAGACCATAAGACGCACCTTTTCCCCCCAAATTTGGGAGTAAAATGGGGGGTGCATCTTAGGGTCCGAATGTAGCTTACCGGGGAGTTGCAGTGGTGGTGGATCGCAGGGTCTCTCCCTCTGGAACCCAGCGGCGGCAGAAGCGGTGCGAGGTCTCGGTGGTCAGGCAGAGCTTTCCCGGCTGCCATTTTCCTGAAGCCGTGGGCCGCATGCGCAGACTGGGATCTCGGCCCAGCCAGATGCACCGCCTACGGCGGCCATCTTCCTGTAGCCGAGGGCCTCAGGGAAATGGTCACAGAGATCCCAGTTTGCTCATGCACCAGCTCGGGCGGCCATTTCCTGTAGACCATGGCTTCAAGAAGATGGCTGCTGGAAAAGCAATGCCTCACCGCCAACACCAGCCCCGCAGCATCTCACCATTTATGCCGCCAGGTTCCTGAGAGAGGGACCCTGCTTCCTGTGATCCCGCTCCACCGCCGCAACCCCCCTGCTGCTGGGGCACCCCCTTCTCCCACTCAGGGCCAGCAGCATTGCTCCACTTCTGCCACGGCCGGCATCCCGAGGGACCCTGCTTCCTGTGACCCCCTGCTCCATGATCACCGCCCCCCAGATAAGATACCTACTCGGACTATAAGACGGACCCCCATCTTATAAAAATATTTTTTTCCTATTTTCCACCCCAAAATTTGGGGTGCGTCTTATGGTCAGGTGTGTCTTAGAATCCGAAAAATACGGTAACTTAATTTATGGCCATCTGTGGTGATTTCTTTGCCTGTGTAGATTGGATGGATGTTGTTACTGACATCTGGTGAGAATTTCATGTCAATAAGCACCTTTAGAAATATATTTACTTAGAAAATTGGTGACGTGTTCAATATATATTTCACCCGCTGAATACATATTTGGTATTGCTGCATCCAGAAAAGTCCAATCTATCCAAATATAACATCAATTAAGCCGACAGGCAAACGCTGTAATGAGAATAGAAAATTAAAAACACAAGAATTTAGTTTTTTTGGTTGCTGCAATAATGCAAAAAAATACAATAAGAAGTGATCAAATCATAGTATGTGCCCCAAAACTGTAAAAATAAAAGTATCAGCTCGCCATGCAAAGCAACAAGCCCCCACACACCTCCATTCATGAGAATATAAAAAAGGCAGGGTTCTCAAAAAATGACAATACTAATCAATCAATTATTTTTTTTTTATACAAAATTCATGATTTAATTAAGCCAATAAAATAGTAAAAAAAAACAAAAACAAGATGTGTGAACAGAGAATTCTGGTTTCTTATAGACTTGGCTGGTGCTGCAAAACGCAGCTGAAAATTGCCATAAAAATCTGCAGCAGAAAACCCACACTATGTGTGAATATAGCCTTAAAATAAAATCCAAAGAATAATGGCAGAATTGCAGGTTTTTTGCTTCTTTTTTTTTTTCACCATTTCACTGCATTTAGAATTTTTGGCCATTTTCTCTTACTCCATATGGTAACATAAATGGTGTAATTCAAAACGACGGTACATCTTGTCCCACAAAAAGGAAAAACGCCCTCATAGGTCCATGTCAATGCAATAATAAAAAGTTATGGATATTCAAAAAGGGAGAGGAAAATATGAAAAAGCAAAAATGAAAATTGTCTGAGAAGGGATTCAGTTTGGTGCAAATAAAAACATGCTCATTTTTCCTTTGATTTGCACCGTTTTTAGAGTAAAATGTTATACGTTAATATTCAATTGTTAAAAAAAATAGGGTAACACTTAGAATTATTATTTTACATTATGTAGTTGCAAATGAGGAGTTAGCGCAAAGCATCTGTGTAATGAAAACCAAGCAAACCCCGAAAAAAAACTAGCGCAAAAAAATGTTGCAAAAGAGAAGGAATGTGGCACACAAATAAATATGCCTAAAATATAAACTTTTACTCCAAAAAAGGTACAGAAAGAATGATGCACCTTGTTAAGTCCATGGCCACTCTATGAAGAATCCTGACTGTATATGGGAACAGGGCATAAAACCCCATTGTGGATGACAAAACCACGGCCATATGCAGTGGAAGAAATCATGAAACAGTGAAAATCGGGTGCACAATTTTGTTGGCAATATTGTGGTATTACAGCCAAATAATACAATAGAGCATGTAATGGAAGCACTAGTTCACAACAGACACGTAGTAAGCATTTATCCACCAACAAATGCAACATAATTAAACATATCAAAGAAAAAAAAAATCTGCATATGTGAACAGATGGAATAAATAAAAAAAATTGCTCAAACCTAATTGCCTCTCAGGTTATATGTGAATACAGTAATGGATTGGCGCAAATGCATAAAATATAGAATTAATGCTGATAAATGCATAACGTGCTTAGGTTAAAATCAACAATACTTGAAGGGAGGTTTATCCAGTGCAATAGATGATCAGGCTGTATACTAATATCTGAAGGGCTGTCACATTGTAGAGGGATCGTCCTTATTCTCATTTGTACATGGAAACACTAGAAGCAATGGGATGAAACTAAAAGGGAGAAGATACAGATTAGATATTAGAAAAAACTTTCTGACAGTGATGAGATCAATGAGAGGAACAGGCGGCCACGAGAGGTGGTGAGTTCCCCTTCAATGGACGTCTTCAGAGGCCGGACAGACATCTGTCTGAGATGGTTTAGTGACTCCTGCATTGAGCCGGGGGTTGGACACGAGGACCCCGGAGGTCCCTTCCAACTCTGACATTCTATCATTCTATGATACAGCAATAACTATTCAGCGCATAGTGTAGAGTAGAAAAATACAGTCTCCCATCAAATCCTTGTATCCTCTCGGCCAGTGGGTCTTAGCGACATATAGTTAGAGAGGTCTCGTTAGAAATGAAATTGAGATAAAAGGTATGGAAGGCGAGGAGCGCTCCGGCCAGCAGTGCTCACTCAGCTGAATTGACGGTGCACTCCACAGCAGAGTTCCGGAAAACGGTTCCAGGTGACGTCACCAAGTGCTACAGATCGGGAAATGGACCAAAACCCCCCAAAAGACAATACGTAAAATGGGCTAAAGTCGTCTAATGTTTAGACAAAGTAAACAGACTAAAATGCGCCAAATTGATTTTTTTTTGGGGGGGGGGTCATATTTTTTTTTTATGAATCTGAAGAATTTGAAGAAATTTTACCTGTCCCCTTTACGACAAAGCCATACCCCATGTTTTCTCTACCACAACTCTTGTTCAAGACAATAATAAATGTGGTGTATGCTTGTTTCTTGTCATAACTTGAGAAAGAACTCTGGTGGATTTAGCTTTGCAAATTGCACCCAATATAAGTACATGAGGTTCCGGCAGAATACAGCATGGCGTGCTCTCCTTTTACCATTAAAAGGTGTTTTCGGGTTCATAAAGCCTAAAGCTACTACAACTGTAACAGATTTTCTTCTTCACTTTCTCACAATTTTCAAAATCTCTGCTTGTGTTCAGTGAATGAAAACATTCTTTGGATCTAAATGCAAAAAACCTGTGCAGATCAAGTAGCAGACATCTATCAGCTGAGGTGTTTAGCTCACAGGGGTTGTGTGGACTGCATAGAACAAACCTTCAGCTCTCAAAAGTGTATGGCATATACTGCCTCTGGGTGTTAAAGGGCTATTTCCAGAATCAAAAGCTATCCTACATCCACTGATCGCTGAGGGTCCGAGAAAGGGGCTCCGAACTTCAAGAACCAGGCTCTGGACTGGAGCAGAGGTTTGTATACTCAATCTACCACTCCATTCATTGTGTATGGGACTGCGCGTATCTAGCTGCACTATCACCGGCTGTCTTGCATGTGGAATTATATACTTAACAAAAAAGTGTGAAACAACTGAAAATATGTCTTATATTCTAGGGTCTTCACAGTAGCCACCTTTTGCTTTGATGACTGCTTAGCACACTCTTGGCATTCTCTTGATGAGCTTCAAGAGGTAGTCACCAGAAATGGTCTTCACTTCACAGGTGTGCCCTGTCAGGTTTAATAAGTGGGATTTCTTGCCTTATAAATGGGGTTGGGACCATCAGTTGTGTTGTGCAGAAGTCTGGTGGATACACAGCTGATAGTCCTACTGAATAGACTGTTAGAATTTGTATTATGGCAAGAAAAAAGCAGCTAAGTAAAGAAAAACGAGTGGCCATCATTACTTTAAGAAATGAAGGTCAGTCAGTCTGAAAAATTGGGAAAACTTTGAAAGTGTCCCCAAGTGCAGTTGCAAAAACCATCAAGTGCTACAAAGAAACTGGCTCACATGAGGACCGCCCCAGGAAAGGAAGACCAAGAGTCAACTCTGCTTCTGAGGATAAGTTTATCCGAGTCACCAGCCTCAGAAATCGCAGGTTAACAGCAGCTCAGATTAGAGACCAGGTCAATGCCACACAGAGTTCTAGCAGCAGACACATCTCTACAACAACTGTTAAGAGGAGACTTTGTGCAGCCGGCCTTCATGGTAAAATAGCTGCTAGGAAACCACTGCTAAGGACAGGCAACAAGCAGAAGAGACTTGTTTGGGCTAAAGAACACAAGGAATGGACATTAGACCAGTGGAAATCTGTGCTTTGGTCTGATGAGTCCAAATTTGAGATCTTTGGTTCCAACCACCGTGTCTTTGTGCGACGCAGAAAAGGTGAACGGATGGACTCTACATGCCTGGTTCCCACCGTGAAGCATGGAGGAGGAGGTGTGATGGTGTGGGGGGGCTTTGCTGGTGACACTGTTGGGGATTTATCCAAAATTGAAGGCATACTGAACCAGCATGGCTACCACAGCATCTTGCAGCGGCATGCTATTCCATCCGGTTTGCGTTTAGTTGGACCATCATTTATTTTTCAACAGGACAATGACCCCAAACACCTCCAGGCTGTGTAAGGGCTATTTGACCAAGAAGGAGAGTGATGGGGGGCTACGCCAGATGACCTGGCCTCCACAGTCACCAGACCTGAACCCAATCGAGATGGTTTGGGGTGAGCTGGACCGCAGAGTGAAGGCAAAAGGGCCAACAAGTGCTAAGCATCTCTGGGAACTCCTTCAAGATTGTTGGAAGACCATTTCCGGTGACTACCTCTTGAAGCTCATCAAGAGAATGCCAAGAGTGTGCAAAGCAGTCATCAAAGCAAAAGGTGGCTACTTTGAAGAACCTAGAATATAAGACATATTTTCAGTTGTTTCACACTTTTTTGTTAAGTATATAATTCCACATGTGGTAATTCATAGTTTTGATGCCTTCAGTGTGAATGTACAATTTTCATAGTCAAGAAAATACAGAAAAATCTTTAAATGAGAAGGTGTGTCCAAACTTTTGGTCTGTACTGTAAATGGTGTGATAATTAACCTCATCTTGGGTGAATACTGCACAGCAGATTACACTACACATTGTGCTTCTGTCCATTAGGTCTCCCCATATAGTTATACTGTGTATAGTGTAAATGTGGTTTCTGCTAATGATATCACCAGTAAACTCCTGATATATTTACTGTTGCTGCGTCAGTCATTGCATAATGTGCTGGTCTACATGTACAGAATATTGGTAATATTCTCAGCATATGTAGATAGTCTTCCCCTGTAAATGCACAGAACTGTCCTGCACTGGTGTGAATGAGGCTTTGCAGTGTGGATTACAGATTAAAAGGATAATTAGTCAGATTGCTACAAGTAAGTGTCCCTCTCCCCTGACATGCGCTGGACACCATGGAAGATCAGGAGACACAGAGGACGCTCCATGATGCAGATTCCTTTATTAGAAAGTGGTGACAGTCGTGGACAGACAGGCAGAGTGCTCATGTATAGGAGATGTGCGGCCGCCATGCCCAGCTCTGTTCTAAGGCTGTCAGTAGGATACCATGTGCTGCTGATCCCATTAAACCGGTTGGGTATAGGCGCCTCCATTGTATGAAATTACAAAATAAATAATACAAATCATTAGGAAAATAATAGCCCCGATAAAGTAAGGCAGGAGTCCAAATTACCTTCATACCCATTAATTAGGGCACAATATTGTGCACAGGGCGA
Organism: Phyllobates terribilis; assembly: GCF_046119375.1. Taxonomy (NCBI): domain Eukaryota; kingdom Metazoa; phylum Chordata; class Amphibia; order Anura; family Dendrobatidae; genus Phyllobates; species Phyllobates terribilis. The sequence continues at coordinate 316,137,847 of NW_027362772.1, forward strand.
CACATTTCAGCATCTATCTGATGTCTTTGTCCAGAGTCCATACTGGCCTTATGAAGGCACCAAACCGAAGCTGAAACGCGTTGGCCCTGTACACACGTATGTCCTTATAGAAGGGTTTAAAGAGATTTTAGACTCCTGCCTTACTTCACTAGTGCTATTTTTGTTTAAATAATAATGACAATACTGATAAGAAGTGATCTCTACCCAAATGGACGTCTCAGTCTGATAGGAGTTTCAGCAATCAGAAAGAAAACTACAATGTGGAAAAATAAAATACTAAAATTATTATATTAAGAGTTTAGGAATAAAGATTGAACACGTCAGTGTGTCCGTACTACAGCCTCCAACAAGTGCCCCCTCAGGGCTGCAGGACCAGAGAACTCAAATCGGAAATACTTCACAAGAACAGCGCCACCTACAGAGCCATAACCATGAAAAGGCTAAAAATACGTGAACAGACAAACAGTGGTCAAGACATGGTAAAACTCCTCACCAAAGTAGAGCTGAGTGGAGAGGTGCAGACAGACTGAATTACTATTTGTCTCTGCTTATCTGACTGCAGGACATTCCCCTTCAATAGGAGGATTTGTATAGTGTGGGGGCCTTTAATTAGAACTATTGCTATACCTGTGTAACCATCATGTACCCTAACTGCATAATTTAGAATTGAACATACTAGAGAGTGACCGATACACTGGGGTGATCCTCCATACAATGACTTCTTCACAGGTCCATATGGTCTCTACAAGAGCTGCTCCCCAAATCCTATATTCTGAATACAAGGCTGCTCCCCAAATCCCACAGTGTGCATACAAGGGCTGTTACCCAAATCCCACAGTGTGCATGCAAGGGCTGCTCCCCAAATGCCACAGTGTGCATACAAGGGCTGTTACCCAAATCTCACAGTGTGCAAGCAAGGGCTGCTCCCCAAAACCCACAGTGTGCATACAAGGGCTGCTCCCCAAAACCCACAGTGTGCATACAAGGGCTGCTCCCAAAAACCCACAGTGTGCATACAAGGGCTGTTCCCCCAAATCTCACAGTGTGCATACAAGGGCTGTTACCCAAATCTCACAGTGTGCAAGCAAGGGCTGCTCCCCAAAACCCACAGTGTGCATACAAGGGCTGCTCCCAAAAACCCACAGTGTGCATACAAGGGCTGTTACCCAAATCCCACAGTGTGCATACAAGGGCTGTTACCCAAATCCAACAGTGTGCATACAAGGGCTGTTACCCAAATCCCACAGTGTGCATACAAGGGCTGCTCCCCAAATCCCAGTGTGCATACAAGGGCTGTTACCCAAATCCCACAGTGTGCATACAAGGGCTGCTCCCCAAATCCCACACTGTGCATACAAGGGCTGCTCCCCAAATGCCACAGTGTGCATACAAGGGCTGTTCCGCCAAATCCCACAGTGTGCATACAAGGGCTGTTACCCAAATCCCACAGTGTGCATACAAGGGCTGTTCCCCCAAATCTCACAGTGTGCATACAAGGGCTGTTACCCAAATCTCACAGTGTGCAAGCAAGGGCTGCTCCCCAAAACCCACAGTGTGCATACAAGGGCTGCTCCCAAAAACCCACAGTGTGCATACAAGGGCTGTTCCCCCAAATCCCACAGTGTGCAAGCAAGGGCTGCTCCCCAAAACCCACAGTGTGCATACAAGGGCTGTTACCCAAATCTCACAGTGTGCATACAAGGGCTGTTACCCAAATCCCATAGTGTGCATACAAGGTCTGTTACCCAAATCCAACAGTGTGCATACAAGGGCTGTTCCCCCAAATCTCACAGTGTGCATACAAGGGCTGTTACCCAAATCTCACAGTGTGCATACAAGGGCTGTTACCCAAATCCCACAGTGTGCATACAAGGGCTGTTCCCCCAAATCTCACAGTGTGCAAGCAAGGGCTGCTCCCCAAAACCCACAGTGTGCATACAAGGGCTGCTCCCAAAAACCCACAGTGTGCATACAAGGGCTGTTCCCCCAAATCCCACAGTGTGCAAGCAAGGGCTGCTCCCCAAAACCCACAGTGTGCATACAAGGGCTGTTACCCAAATCCCACAGTGTGCATACAAGGGCTGTTCCCCCAAATCCCACAGTGTGCAAGCAAGGGCTGCTCCCCAAAACCCACAGTGTGCATATAAGGGCCTGTCCTCAGGACCTGTGGTCTCTGTAGTGAAAGCGTTTCTCAGGACCCTTAGGTTATGCAAGGATTATTCCCCAAAACCTAAAAACTGCATACTAAACCTGTTATCCTGGACTCAGCAGTCTGCATACAAGGATGGTCCCCAAACCCTACAGGCTCCATCTAATGACTCTTACCCAGGAACATGGAGATTTTAAGTGAGGACTGTTCACAGGATCTCTGCAGTCTATACCAGGCCAGATCCCAAGGACCCTGCGGTCCATATACAAAGGATGCACCAGGTAGAGGGATGAGGGCGATGTGTTCTCCATGTGAACGGTTCCTTGTTTTCTTATTTTCATGCAATCTAAACCCTGTGCCCCTGCACAAAGAGAAGCATTCATATATACTGTAGGTATTACACAGCCTGGAGCCGACCCTGCACACACAGAGGGGTCTGTACAGGCAACAAGCCCCCCTCCAAACTACAGGAGTCACAGAGGGAAGACGCAGCCATCACAGCAGATACAATGTATCTCCGTAAGCAACAATATTTACAGTATACCACGGAGGAAGATACATAAGAAACTGGTGAAGATGAAGAAAACCTTCATCCACATGGCTGCTGTGAACTTTAATGACGTCCAATGCAATAACTATAGATGTAATAATGATCATTTATTAAACCATGAATCATTTTCTCATCCAGCCAGTAACTTGAGATGAAATGTGCGGTGGCTTTGCAGGATATTGGGCTTTCCATTGATGGGATCATCTGCATCTTCAATTCTGGAAATTAAGACTGCAGTCATGGCTGGTATATGGAGGCATTTAGCCAAAAGTTTAGGAGAGAAGTAGGTGTAAACCACACAATGCGGTGCCGCAGTCAGCGATGTTAATCATCAACAGGGTTTTTTCTACACCGGTTACTGAAGAGTTAATAATGCTAGGATCGCAAGAGTCTGGTAAGGGGCAGGAATTCTGGGGTAAATTGGAAGCAGACTTGTAGCTAGGACTTCACAGCAGCCATTCAGGCGCAGCAGTGACCCCTGAGATGCGCCGTTTCTGGGCTCCGGGGACCCCTGAGATGTGCCGTTTCTCAGCTCCGGGGACCCCTGAGATGCGCCGTTTCTGGGCTCCGGGGACCCCTGAGATGCGCCGTTTCTGGGCTCCGGGGACCCCTGAGATGTGCCGTTTCTCAGCTCCGGGGACCCCTGAGATGCGCCGTTTCTGGGCTCCGGGGACCCCTGAGCTGCGCCGTTTCTGGGCTCCAGGGACCCCTGGGCTGCGCCGTTTCTCAGCTCCGGGGACCCCTGAGATGCGCCGTTTCTCAGCTCCGGGGACCCCTGAGATGTGCCCTTTCTGGGCTCCGGGGACCCCTGAGATGCGCCCTTTCTGGACTCCGGGGACCCCTGAGATGCGCCGTTTCTGGGCTCCGGGGACCCCTGAGATGCGCCGTTTCTCAGCTCCGGGCACCCCTGAGATGCGCCGTTTCTCAGCTCCGGGGACCCCTGAGATGCGCCGTTTCTGGGCTCCGGGGACCCCTGAGATGCGCCGTTTCTGGGCTCCGGGGACCCCTGAGATGTGCCGTTTCTGGGCTCCGGGGACCCCTCAGATGCGCCGTTTCTCAGCTCCGGGGACCCCTGAGATGCGCCGTTTCTCAGCTCCGGGGACCCCTGAGATGCGCCGTTTCTCAGCTCCGGGGACCCCTGAGATGCGCCGTTTCTGGGCTCCGGGGACCCCTGGGCTGCGCCGTTTCTCAGCTCCGGGGACCCCTGAGATGCGCCGTTTCTCAGCTCCGGGAACCCCTGAGATGCGCCGTTTCTGGGCTCCGGGGACCCCTGAGATGCGCCCTTTCTGGACTCCGGGGACCCCTGAGATGTGCCGTTTCTGGGCTCCGGGGACCCCTGAGATGCGCCGTTTCTCAGCTCCGGGGACCCCTGAGATGCGCCGTTTCTCAGCTCCGGGGACCCCTGAGATGCGCCGTTTCTGGGCTCCAGGGACCCCTGAGATGCGCCGTTTCTGGGCTCCGGGGACCCGAGATGCGCCCTTTCTGGACTCCGGGGACCCCTGAGATGTGCCGTTTCTGGGCTCCGGGGACCCCTCAGATGCGCCGTTTCTCAGCTCCGGGGACCCCTGAGATGCGCCGTTTCTCAGCTCCGGGGACCCCTGAGATACGCCGTTTCTCAGCTCCGGGGACCCCTGAGATGCGCCGTTTCTGGGCTCCGGGGACCCCTGAGATGCGCCGTTTCTGGGCTCCGGGGACCCCTGAGATGCGCCCTTTCTGGACTCCGGGGACCCCTGAGATGCGCCGTTTCTGGGCTCCGGGGACCCCTGAGATGCGCCGTTTCTCAGCTCCAGGGACCCCTGAGATGCGCCGTTTCTCAGCTCCGGGGACCCCTGAGATGCGCCGTTTCTGGGCTCCGGGGACCCCTGAGATGCGCCGTTTCTCAGCTCCGGGGACCCCTGAGATGCGCCGTTTCTCAGCTCCGGGGACCCCTGAGATGCGCCGTTTCTCAGCTCCGGGGACCCCTGAGATGCGCCGTTTCTGGGCTCCGGGGACCCCTGAGATGCGCCGTTTCTCAGCTCCGGGGACACTTTTTTCAATATTTTCAGTAAAAATAAATCTCAGATTAATTGTGGCCCCAAGCGAGAGGTCAAATCATTGCAGATGCGGGGTCCTGGCAATGTGCTCCTCATAGGGGGTATAAAGGGAGTAAAAGGGAGCGAGAAGTGTATGGGGGCAAGAGTCTGCTTTGGGGTAACTGCTACTGAATGAGAGTCTATGGGAGGAGGACAAATAGTAAGACTGAAGTAAAACCTCCAGCGACAATGTCTGACATACAGGGTCCCCCAGTCACCTGAGCTCAGTATATTGTGTCTGCACTTGTGTATTCTGTAGGAAACTTTCTTTGGCATGTATAGTCAGATCGCATTTATTTTATGCCCATGCCCCTTGGAGCTGCCCCCCAATCTGCTCCTGATAGTCACATATTATGGCTGCAGCGAGCTGACACAGTGTAACGAGCTCTGCTGCTCTGTCAGGCTGGGACTCCTAGTACTTCGCGGTTCTGCATATCCCCCCCCCCCCCCCCCCAATTTCAAAGCTTCACAATCTGCTGAAGGGTTAATGGGCTTTAATTCTACAGAGCTGATGCTCTAGTGGCCCCAGGCAAAGGGGAGAAATGACCCCGCAAGCTGCATCCAGATGTGGTGGACTCTGGGGACCTGGATGCAGACCCCTGGATTGTGGAGCAGACAGAAGGAGGGGGCTACGAGTCCCCTTTCCATCTCCCTCCTCCTCCAGTCTACATGGATGGAGACAGACCCTCCCTCCTTTACCTACAGCGACCAGAGCCCCCCGCTCCCCCTGCCCCGCAGCTGCACTGGAAATTGCACTAGAATTGATGAGGTTAATTTTAGGGGGAACACGGACCAGAAAGAAGTAAGGTGAAAGCGACCCGGGCCCTTGGACAAATGGGTCCTTAATCCTCTGATGTCGGAGGACCCTCATTCCATCATCTAGTAACTAATAATCCTGGGGGGGCCCTCGCCTTGTCCCCTCATCCTGGAGCATTTAACCTTGTTCCCCCAGTACCTGATTTTGGAGGACCATCCCCTGATTGCGGTGGACCCTCACTTCCATTGCTGATCTTGAAGGACCCTCATCTTTTCCCGTGATTGCAGAAGAAGCTCACCTTGTCTGTCTGATTCTGTAAGACCCTCGGGAAGACCCTCAACCCTGTACCCGGAGAACACTGGTTCTGTTCTTGCTGCTGGATCTAACATTGTGGATTACACTGGACGGGGGTCGTACAGACATAATGCATCTGAAGAAACTGGTGGAGCACAGAAAGGTGGGTGATACTTTATAGCAGTGTGTCCCCCCACATGTATGATAGCACTGCTCACACAGTTGGGGGGCTATAGATTTGTTCTGGGAGCTGAATGCTGGAAGTTCAGCGAGTCACACAGAAGTTTCCCTGTAGTTGTAGAGTTGGGGGGTCTCCAGGAAGGGGCTGCTGCTGCTGCTGCTGATGTGAGTGGTCTTATCTCCGGGCGCATATATCCTGTCTGTATATGATGTAGATGCGCAGGCAGTGACTTCACTTCCCAAAATGACCAAAAAAAGCTTTCATCCGGTGAAGAGAGTGTCAGGGGAGGCAGAGACAGGAGGGCAGGGGCAGCAGAGTCATCGGGCTCGGGAGCCGTACCACCGGGTCAATGTGTGGGACATCACTGGCCCCTTCTGCATTCAACTGCCCATGGACGGGACGATCAAGGTAAGAAAGTGGCCCTGGGGCTGCAGAGACGAGCTCGTCTACATGGCCCTGTCTGCTAGGCTGAACCCCACGACTATCGCCTCCTCCTCCTCCTCCTCAGCTTTCTGCCCATGGACCCGTACTTCAGCATGTCCACAATTACCCGTCTCATACGAGGAAGAGAATCAGATGCCCCTGCTGACCCATCTGCCCGGAACCTCTGCCCCCGGGATACAAGCAGCCACAATCTGCAACCATCACCTGCGGGCGACACTCTCCAGTCACTGGCGGGACGCCGGAGCTGCACTCTCTGCGCTCCTATGTACCGGTATATGCGAGCTCTCCTATAGGTGGCCGACCCCTCTCCTTATGTACACTCTCATCCCTCTGTATATATACTATATGTTACCAGATCCATCGTTAGGTTACATATGGTGCAGAAGAGAATTCTGATCACCATAAATCTAGGATCAGCAGCCTTGGTCTTTCCAGTATATAGCAGGCTGCTATAGAAGAGCTCTCCTCACTATATAATCTATACACAACCTTCTCCATATACCTCCATACAACATACACTACAGATTATAATGCAGTCTAGACTTTGTGTTAGGAGCTCCTGTTCTTCCATATCATAGTGTGGGATGTTCATGGACACTATAAAGGTTTTGGGGCTCTGATAACAGTCCTATTTGTTGTGCTACTCAAAAGCAAAAAATGTTACTACAACAAACAAAAAAAGAATCATCCCAGTTACATGAATTAAACCTGTAGTAGATAGAAGTAGTGATGTGAGCACAACAGGCAGAAAGTCACAGGCAGAGTGAAGTTTAGAAATTAAGGAAAAGTGTTGGTCCTGGTGGTATAATAGGGCACAGTGCTAACACTAGGTAGAAGAGACCGAGGGGCACTGGGGTCAGCTCAGACAGGTGCAGGGAGCGCTAGGTATTGGCAGTAGAAGGGGAATTAAATGCAGTGGACATATAGAGACATAGCCAAAAAAAAGGACTGACGTGGGGGCTGTATGATATGGCTCTGACAGTAGGTTAAATGTACTATATTGGATATAGTGAACAGAAGAAGCATGGCACCAAGACTAGGACAAATGGGCAGATAGCTGAGAAAAACGGGCAGAATACTGGGAAAATGGACATATTGGGCAGCAATTTGGATTCCCCTTAGCATCACAGCGTTTGAGGGCACAGGCCAAGGTCCAGGCGGTTATATATCATCAAGATCGGTCTGTTTCTTTGAGGAAAGTAGCAGAGGAAGTTGACAGAGTAACACATGGCCGCATGCCCACAGTGGGTGTGTGTGAAGCGGACTCATGTTGCTTCATCCTTAGCACAATAAAGCTGAATCTTTCAGTATGATACATACAATAACAGAAGACAAAGAAATACCAAACATCCCTATTTAGCTCTATGCATAGACAATAAAACCGTGCCATGGGTTAATAATGATAACAATACAAATTACCATGCATTAGCATACATTAGGCTCCTAAACGTGGTATAAAACGGATGTTTCTGCTCCATCATAATAAAAGTAGTTTGATAAAATGATTGAAGAGCACAGAACTTGCGAGGTTAAAGTGAACAGCCAGCAGGTGTCAGGTCATTAATAATCTTTATTTTTATATAGCGCTAACATATTCCGCTGCGTTGTGCCTGTATCAGGGTTTCTAGGTCTGTTTTATACAGGGGTATCTGCATCTGAACCGCCTGTGCCCCCAGAATGAGCGCTCGCCTGCGCCTGGGGTGCAGAACGCGTTTGATCTGTGCATTTTTGTAGAGTGAAATCTGCTGACCTGATGGAAAATACAGTTAAGAAATAACAAACTGCACCAAGCGAAATGTTTGATTAGATCTGTAACTGCAGATATGCGAGTGACAAAGTGATGCCTTATGTTAGAAGGCAGGCGGACGTGTGATGGGAGGGGGGCAGCATTTATGGGTGCTTTATAATCAGGAGAGATAAAACCAATGATAACGTGAGCACATCTACTTCAGTGTTGTTTCGTCATCATTACAGGAGTCTTAGAAGGTTTATGCATCCTCAAGAGTGGCACAACTTAGTCCACCTAATGCTTGCTATGGTTAGGGCTGAAACCATGCTAGGTGGGGTAGATGGCCTTAAAGTGCATTTTAAAGTGAGGGGAGACTTTGGGAGATGGAAAGGCCGGGACATGTGCAGTTGTGGTCAAAAATTTTCAGACTGACAAATTTTGCTGCTTCATTTTTTTATAGTGGTAAATTGCATTAAGTCTAAAATTGTTGTAATGAGTGATCAAAATGAATATAAAAAAAAAACCTGTAAAGTTATTCCTTGCCATGAAAATGAATCATAAGAATAATTTTCACTTAAATTAAGCCTTGACACAATATGACCAGCTTACATCATTTGGGCAATCTTCTCATTAGCTCAGGAGAAAGAGTTAAAGAGGACAAAGCTGCTGATATCACTTTGTTTTGCTGATTGAATTATAAAAGTAAACTGGTTGATTTAAAAGAGGGTTGGTGCTTCAAATCATTGTCTTCTATTAACCAAGGTTACCTAAAATGCAACACATGCAGTCATGATTGCTGTGCATCAAAAGGACTTTACAGGCAAGGACATTGCTGCAGTTAAATGATCTGTTCTGCAGTAGTGCAGAGCTTGCTCAGGAATGGTAGCAGGCAGGTGTCAGTGCATCTGCACATACAGCAAGGCAAAGGCACTTGGAGGCCGGAATGGTGTCAAGGGCAGCAAATAAGTCACTTTTCTTCAAGAAAAACATAAAAGGACACACTGACATTCTACAGGAAATACAGGGATTGGACTGCAGAGGACTGGGGTAAATAATTTTCTCTGATGAAGCCCCCTTTCCACTGTTTGGCACAACTGAAATAGGGACTGTCTGGAGAATAAAAGGGGAGCGCTGCCATGAGTACTGTGTCATGTCAACAGTAAAGTTTCCTGAGACCATGCATAAAGAATGGGATCAACACCTCTTCTAAGAGCAACTTCTCCCAATGATCCAGCAGCAGCAATTTCGTAATGAAAAATGCTCTTTCCAGCATGATGGAGATCATGTCACAATGCAAATGTGATAACTGCCGTATTTTTCAGACTATAAGACACACTTTTTTCGTCCAAAATTTTGGAGGAAAGTGGGGGGTGCATGTTATAGTCCGAATGTGGCAGTGCATGGTGGGGGGAGCAGCAGCACAGGAGGCAGGAGCCGCCTGCTGCAGCCAACACTGTGCCCGCTGCTAAAGAAAATGAATATTCAGTGCACCCCAGCCCACATACATAATGTAAGTATACAGTGACTGCACCAGCAGAATAGTGAGTGCAGCTCTGGAGTATAATACAGGAGGTAACTCAGGATCAGCAATGTAATGTATGTACACAGTGACTGCACCAGCAGAATAGTGAGCGCCGCTCTGGAGTATAATACAGGATGTAACTCAGGATCAGTAATGTAATGTATGTACACAGTGACTGCACCAACAGAATAGTGAGTGCAGCTCTGGAGTATAATACAGGATGTAACTCAGGATCAGTAATGTAATGTATGGACACAGTGACTGCACCAGCAGAATAGTGAGTGCAGCTCTGGATTATTATACAGGATGTAACTCAGGATCAGTAATGTAATGTATGTACACAGTGACTGCACCAGCAGAATAGTGAGAGAATGTCATGAAAGGTGAGAGGAAGACTAAGTGCAACACGTTGTATCCTTCTTCCTAAAGGAAGAAGGATACAACTATACCACAGAGATGAGGGAATCAAGAAGGTGTCTGCAATGCCAAGCGCAGTGACCTTCTACAGCCGTCTCCAGAGCGACTGTCACACCTGACACACCCGTGACAGTGCAGCTCTGGAGTATAATACAGGATGTAACTCAGGATCAGTAATGTAATGTATGTACACAGTGACTGCACCAGCAGAATAGTGAGTGCAGCTCTGGAGTATAATACAGGATGTAACTCAGGATCAGCAATGTAATGTATGTACACAGTGACTACACCAGCAGAATAGTGAGTGCAGCTCTGGAGTATAATACAGGATGTAACTCAGGATCAGCAATGTAATGTATGTACACAGTGACTGCACCAGCAGAATAGTGAGGGCAGCTCTGGGGTATAATACAGGATGTAAATCAGGATCAGCAATGTAATGTATGTACACAGTGACTGCACCAGCAGAATAGTGAGTGCAGCTCTGGAGTATAATACAGGATGTAACTCAGGATCAGTAATGTAATGTATGTACACAGTGACTGCACCAGCAGAATAGTGAGTGCAGCTCTGGAGTATAATACAGGATGTAACTCAGGATCAGAAATGTAATGTATGTACACAGTGACTGCACCAGCAGAATAGTGAGTGCAGCTCTGGAGTATAACACAGGATGTAACTCAGGATCAGTAATGTAATGTATGTACACAGTGACTGCACCAGAAGAATAATGAGTGCAGCTCTGGGGTATAATACAGGATGTAACTCAGGATCAGTAATGTAATGTAGGTACACAGTGACTGCACAAGCAGAATAGTGAGTGCAGCTCTGGAGTATAACACAGGATCAGTAATGTAATGTATGTACACAGTGACTGCACCAGCAGAATAGTGATTGCAGCTCTGGAGTATAATACAGGAGGTAACTCAGGATCAGTAATGTATGTATACAGTGACTGCACCAGCAGAATAGTGAGTGCAGCTGTGGAGTATAACACAGGATCAGTAATGTAATGTATGTACACAGTGACTGCACCAGCAGAATAGTGAGTGCAGCTGTGGAGTATAACACAGGATCAGTAATGTAATGTATGTACACAGTGACTGCACCAGCTGAATAGTGAGTGCAGCTCTGGGGTATAATACAGGATGTAACTCAGGATCAGTAATGTAATGTAAGTACACAGTGACTGCACCAGCAGAATAGTGAGTGCAGCTCTGGGGTATAATACAGGATGTAACTCAGGATCAGTAATGTAATGTATGTACACAGTGACTGCACCAGCAGAATAGTGAGTGCAGCTCTGGAGTATAATACAGGAGGTAACTCAGGATCAGTAATGTAATGTATGTACACAGTGACTGCACCAGCAGAATAGTGAGTGCAGCTCTGGAGTATAATACAGGATGTAACTCAGGATCAGTAATGTAATGTATGTACACAGTGACTGCACCAGCAGAATAGTGAGTGCAGCTCTGGAGTATAATACAGGATGTAACTCAGGATCAGTAATGTAATGTATGTACACAGTGTCTGCACCAGCAGAATAGTGAGTGCAGCTCTGGGGTATAATACAGGATGTAACTCAGGATCAGTAATGTAATGTAAGTACACAGTGACTGCACCAGCAGAATAGTGAGTGCAGCTCTGGGGTATAATACAGGATGTAACTCAGGATCAGTAATGTAATGTATGTACACAGTGACTGCACCAGCAGAATAGTGAGTGCAGCTCTGGAGTATAATACAGGAGGTAACTCAGGATCAGTAATGTAATGTATGTACACAGTGACTGCACCAGCAGAATAGTGAGTGCAGCTCTGGAGTATAATACAGGAGGTAACTCAGGATCAGTAATGTAATGTATGTACACAGTGACTGCACCAGCAGAATAGTGAGTGCAGCTCTGGAGTATAATACAGGATGTAACTCAGGATCAGTAATGTAATGTATGTACACAGTGTCTGCACCAGCAGAATAGTGAGTGCAGCTCTGGGGTATAATACAGGAGGTAACTCAGGATTAGTAATGTAATGTACAGTGGTGTGAAAAAGTGTTTGCCCCTTGATGATTTTTTATTCTTTTGCATGTTTGTCACTTAAATGTTTCAGATCACAAAACAAATTTAAAATATTAGACAAAGATAACACAAGTAAACACAAAGTGCAGTTTTTAAATTAACGTCTTTAATATTAAGGGAAAAACAAATCCAAACCTACAGGGCCCTGTGTGAAAAAGTGATTGCCTCTCGTTCTTAAAACATAACTGTGGTTTATCACATCTTTGGGAAGCTGAGTTCAATTTCCCTAGTCACACACAGGCCTGATTACTGCAACACCTGTTCTCAATCAAGAAATCACTTAAATTGGATCTACTTCACTTTGTCAGGCAGGTCCTAAGTACAGTGTCCATTTTAGGACATGATCAGATATCAAAATCAAACATCAGAATGATGTTAGTTTGAGGCTATATTCCCTGTCTGAGAACTGATTCTGACAAGTGACTTCAACGAGTGACTGACAACTGTAATAATAATAATAAAAAAAAGTAACTGTTTGCTGATGGGACTTGAACCCAAAATTCTGTGTCCCAAAGCCAGTGCACTAACCACTGAGCTATAAACTCAGCTGTAAAAGCCTAGGTGTTCTATTTGGTTATATCATTTTCAGTGCAAACTTGTCTAAAACTCATTGGGACTTATGCACAGACTGCAAGCAAGCCAAATTCAAATGATGTTTGATTTTGATGTGCGAGTCTGATGTGTGACTTTCTTCAAACATCAGAATCACAATGACTTTTAGTCACCCTGAGTATTTTCATGGTTGATCTCATAAGACAAGAAAAGCTTCCAGCTCGGTCACTTGACTGGATAGCTTAATGGTAAGACATCAGCCTCTAAAACTGCAGTGTTAGAGTTCAAACCCTGATAGGAATAAGAATTTTTTTTTTTTATTATGGCTATTTAGCAAACAAACTACAGGGGTGTTTTACTTTTAATATCTGACAGTCTGATTGTCATCCTGATGTGTTAAGAGTTTCAGACACGCTGTCTATTTGCATGGTAAATTACATAGCCAAAGTAAATTGGGAGATTGCAGCCAGTACTTGGGTGGATGGAAATAAAAATTTACAATAAAGACATTTTATCATTAGACCCCGTTAAGAAATTATGCAAATATAAAGTCACTTGGAAATAGATATGTAGTAAATTATTGCCTCCCAATTTACTTTGGCTATGTAATTTACCATGGAAATAGACAGCGTGTCTGAAACTTTTAACACATCAGGATGACAATCAGAATGTCAGATATTAAAAGTAAAATGCCCCTGTAGTTTGTGTGCTAAATAGGCATAATTAAAAAAAAAATTCTTATTCCTATCATGATTGAACTCTAACACTGTAGTTTCAGAGGCTGATGCCTTACCATTGATCTATCCAGTCAAGTGATACAAGCTGACAGCTTTTCTTGTCTTATGAGATCAACCATGAAAATACTCAGGGTGACTAAAAGTCATTGTGATTCTGATGTTTGAAGAAAGTCACACATCAGACTCACATCAAAATCAAACTTCATTTGGATTTGGCTTGCTTGCAGTCTGTGCATAAGTCCCAATGAATTTTAGACAAGTTTGCACTGAAAATCATATAACCAAATAGAACTCCTAGGTTTTCACTACTGAGTTTATAGCTTAGTGATTAGTGCACTGGCTTTGGGACACAGAATTTTGGGTTCAAGTCCCATCAGCAAACAGTTCCTTTTTATTATTATTATTATTATAGTTGTAAAAGTCGCTCGTCAGAATCACTTGTCAGACGGGGTATTTAGCCTCAAATAGACATCATTCTGATGTTTGATTTTGATATCTGATCATGTCCTAAAATGGACCCTGTACCTAAGACATCATGCTGTGATCCAAAGAAATTCAGGAACAAATGAGAAACAAAGTAATTGAGATCTATCAGTCTGGAAAAGGTTAGAAAGCCATTTTTAATACTTTGAGACTTCAGCGAACCACAGTGAGAGCCATTATCCACAAATGGTGAAAACATGGAACAGTGGTGAACCTTCCTAGGAGTGACCGTCAGACCAAAATCACCCCAAGAGTGCAGCGACGACTCATCCAAGAGATCACAAAAGATCCCACAACAACATGCAAAGAACTGCAGGCCTCACTTGCCTCAGTTAAGGTCAGTGCTCATGATGCCACCACAAGAAAAAGACTGAGCAAAAATGTAATGCAAGGCTGAGTTCCAAGAGGAAAACCACTGCTGAGCAAAAAGAACAAAGACTCGTCTCAGTTTTGCCAGAAAACATCTTGATGATTGCCAAGACTTTTGGGAGAATACTCTGTGGACTGACGAGACAAAATTTGAACTTTTTTGAAGGTATATGTACCATTACATCTGGCATAGAATTAAAACAGCATTTCAGAAAAGAAGTATCATACCAACTGTAAAATATGGTGGAGGTAGTGTGATGGTCTGGGGCTGTTTTGCTGCTTCAGGCCCCGGAAGACTTGCTGTGGTAAATGGAACCATGAATTCTGCTGTCTGCCAAAGAATCCTGAAGGAAAATGTCCGGCCATCAGTTCGTGACCTCAAGCTGAAGCGCACTTGGGTTATGTAGAATGACAATGATCCAAAACACATCAGCAAGTCCACCTCTGAATGGCTTAAGAAAAACAAAATTAAGACTTTGGAGTGGCCTAGTCAAAGTCCTGACCTTAATCCGATTGAGATGCTGTGGCGTGACCTTAAAACGGCGGTTCATGCTCGGAAACCTCCAACGTGGCTGAATTACAACAATTTTGCAAAGATGAGCGGCCAAAATTCCTCCAGAGCGTTGTAAAGACTCATTGCCAGTTATCGCAAACGCTTAATTGCAGTTATTGCTGCCAAGGGCCCAACCAGTTATTAGGTTTATGGGGCAATCACTTTATCACACAGGGCCCTGTAGGTTTGGATTTCTTTTCCCTTTAATAATAAAGACCTTCATTTAAAAAAATACAGCATTTTGTGTTTCCTTGTGTTATCTTAGTCTAATATTTACATTTATTTTGTGATCTAAAACATTTAACTGACAAACATGCAAAAGAATAAGAAATCAGGAAGGGGGCAAACACTTTTTTCACACTACTGTAAGTACTCAGTGACTGCACCAGCAGAATAGTGAGTGCAGCTCTGGAGTATAATACAGGATGTAACTCAGGATCAGTAATGTAATGTATGTACACAGTGACTGCACCAGCAGAATAGTGAGTGCAGCTCTGGAGTATAATACAGGAGGTAACTCAGGATCAGTAATGTAATGTATGTACACAGTGACTGCACCAGCAGAATAGTGAGTGCAGCTCTGGGGTATAATACAGGATGTAACTCAGGATCAGTAATGTAATGTATGTACACAGTGACTGCACCAGCAGAATAGTGAGTGCAGCTCTGGGGTATAATACAGGATGTAACTCAGGATCAGTAATGTAATGTATGTACACAGTGACTGCACCAGCAGAATAGTGAGTGCAGCTCTGGAGTATAATACAGGATGTAACTCAGGATCAGTAATGTAATGTATGTACACAGTGAATGCACCTGCAGAATAGAGAGTGAAGCTCTGGGGTATAATACAGGATGTAACTCAGGATCAGTAATGTAATGTATGTACACAGTGACTGCACCAGCAGAATAGTGAGTGCAGCTCTGGAGTATAATACAGGAGGTAACTCAGGATCAGTAATGTAATGTATGTACACAGTGACTGCACCAGCAGAATAGTGAGTGCAGCTCTGGGGTATAATACAGGATGTAACTCAGGATCAGTAATGTAATGTATGTACACAGTGACTGCACCAGCAGAATAGTGAGTGCAGCTCTGGAGTATAATACAGGATGTAACTCAGGATCAGTAATGTAATGTATGTACACAGTGACTGCACCTGCAGAATAGTGAGTGCAGCTCTGGAGTATAATACAGGATGTAACTCAGGATCAGTAATGTAATGTATGTACACAGTGACTGCACCTGCAGAATAGTGAGTGCAGCTCTGGAGTATAATACAGGATGTAACTCAGGATCAGTAATGTAATGTATGTACACAGTGACTGCACCAGCAGAATAGTGAGTGCAGCTCTGGGGTATAATACAGGATGTAACTCAGGATCAGTAATGTAATGTATGTACACAGTGACTGCACCAGCAGAATAGTGAGTGCAGCTCTGGAGTATAATACAGGATGTAACTCAGGATCAGTAATGTAATGTATGTACACAGTGAATGCACCTGCAGAATAGAGAGTGAAGCTCTGGGGTATAATACAGGATGTAACTCAGGATCAGTAATGTAATGTATGTACACAGTGACTGCACCAGTAGAATAGTGAGTGCAGCTCTGGAGTATAATACAGGATGTAACTCAGGATCAGTAATGTAATGTATGTACACAGTGACTGCACCTGCAGATTAGTGAGTGCAGCTCTGGAGTATAATACAGGATGTAACTCAGGATCAGTAATGTAATGTATGTACACAGTGACTGCACCAGTAGAATAGTGAGTGCAGCTCTGGAGTATAATACAGGATGTAACTCAGGATCAGTAATGTAATGTATGTACACAGTGACTGCACCTGCAGAATAGTGAGTGCAGCTCTGGAGTATAATACAGGAGGTAACTCAGGATCAGTAATGTAATGTATGTACACAGTGACTGCACCTGCAGAATAGTGAGTGCAGCTCTGAAGTATAATACAGGATGTAACTAAGTATCAGTAATGTAATGTATGTACACAGTGACTGCACCTGCAGAATAGTGAGTGCAGCTCTGGAGTATAATACAGGAGGTAACTCAGGATCAGTAATGTAATGTATGTACACAGTGACTGCACCTGCAGAATAGTGAGTGCAGCTCTGGAGTATAATACAGGAGGTAACTCAGGATCAGTAATGTAATGTATGTACACAGTGACTGCACCTGCAGAATAGTGAGTGCAGCTCTGGAGTATAATACAGGATGTAACTCAGGATCAGTAATGTAATGTATGTACACAGTGACTGCACCTGCAGAATAGTGAGTGCAGCTCTGAAGTATAATACAGGATGTAACTCAGGATCAGTAATGTAATGTATGTACACAGTGACTGCACCTGCAGATTAGTGAGTGCAGCTCTGGAGTATAATACAGGATGTAACTCAGGATCAGTAATGTAATGTATGTACACAGTGACTGCACCTGCAGAATAGTGAGTGCAGCTCTGGAGTATAATACAGGATGTAACTAAGTATCAGTAATGTAATGTATGTACACAGTGACTGCACCAGCAGAATAGAGAGTGCAGCTCTGGGGTATAATACAGGATGTAACTCAGGATCAGTAATGTAATGTATGTACACAGTGACTGCACCAGCAGAAAAGAGAGTGAAGCTCTGGGGTATAATACAGGATGTAACTCAGGATCAGTAATGTAATGTATGTACACAGTGACTGCACCAGCAGAATAGTGAGTGCAGCTCTGGAGTATAATACAGGATGTAACTCAGGATCAGTAATGTAATGTATGTACACAGTGAATGCACCTGCAGAATAGAGAGTGAAGCTCTGGGGTATAATACAGGATGTAACTCAGGATCAGTAATGTAATGTATGTACACAGTGACTGCACCAGTAGAATAGTGAGTGCAGCTCTGGAGTATAATACAGGATGTAACTCAGGATCAGTAATGTAATGTATGTACACAGTGACTGCACCAGCAGAATAGTGAGTGCAGCTCTGGAGTATAATACAGGATATAACTCAGGATCAGTAATGTAATGTATGTGCACAGTGACTGCACCAGCAGAATAGTGAGTGCAGCTCTGGGGCATAGTATTAGGATGTAACTTAGAACATTTCTAAATGAAAATTCAGTGTAAAGCTAGCTATGTACTATGGATACTCATCTGCTGTACCTTTATTTGGATGAAAGATATTTGTTCCAAATTCCCCACATTCTATGTAATGCGTATCACAATCTTAAGACACAATACGAAGTGTCCACGCTTTCAAAGGGAAAGTTGATTAATAAAACTATGCTATAATTAGGGTTTTTGAATGTTTTGGGCCTGTGCCGTGGTTTTGTGTTCGGTTTTACTTCTTACACTGTTTGTGGGTGTATAGTGCTGAGTTTTGTGCCGATTTTCCATTTCGGTGGAAGGCTGGGTATTGAATATCTCAGTGGCGCACCCTGCCTTGTAACATTCCTGTGAAACAGTCTGATATTGAGACTCACGCAGGACTCTCCGCAGCAGAATTATCATTTCTGATCTATACATGAGGTAAAGCATGGCACTGGGTGCAGGCGAGTTAATGCCACTTATCAGTCACATTTACTTTAATATTGGTTTGTTCTTTTAGCATTTTGATAGTCTTTGCATCCAAAGCCGCCTCAGCTGGGTTCCCTTATCAGTAGCGGGGAGACTTCCGTGGGACACATTCAGCTTTTCCTGATCGACTTCCTCTGACAGAACAAAAGGGAACATTTGACCTTTATTTCCTTTATCCTATCCCATGTTAGCTAAACCGCACCATTGTGAACAATAGGGAGCAAGATAACCGAGTGGTGCTGGCCTTGGAATGGGGTGCAGACAGAAGTATGTATAATAGAAGTATGAATGTATAATAAAAGTATGTATAATAAAAGTATGTATAATGGAAGTATGAATGTATAATAGAAGTATGTATAATAGAAGTATGAATGTATAATAAAAGTATGTATAATAGAAGTATGTATAATAGAAGTGTAGCACCCTGAGGACTCGGCTGCTACAGGGGTATTACACCTCAAGCCAGAGGTGTGGTATTCCACTCCCGGGTAAGGATGGAGTGTGGAACTGAGCTAGTAGGCTGCATGCACTACATACATCCCATTTCCGGGGGACAGAACGACGGTACTCCCACCAGTTTATGTGCAGGTACGACTGCGTCTGTCCCTGGCTGGAGTGGGAGGGGGGTGGAACATCCCAGTAGTGTAGGGGCAGATAGGGGGAGTAGTCTGGGTAAAGATAGGAGCTCATTGGGTGCTGGTCACCTGAGCTCACACATAGAGGGAGTATATAAGGTGGGCACCATCTTAGAACAGGGTGAATTCAGTGAGAGTTTAGCCTGAGGAGCAGAGCAGAGGAGCTCAGCCAGGAGGGCTGACAGGGAGCTGTGGCTCCGGCTGGGCCCAGCTCCAGAGCAGAGCCTGCAGAGAGAGAGAGAGGAGTGAGAAGGATCCAGAGAGGAAACAAGAAGGAACCCCAAGATCCCAGAATAAGGACAGAAGGGTGAAGGGTTGGAGGACAAGGGTACCGGATCCCAAGCTGGCGGAGGCCCAAAACGAACCTTAGCCAGGAACCGGAGGTCATGGTCAGGATCTGCCACGACCCTCACCAAATCCACTAGAAAGGCACACCGAGCATAGGGTCAGGGAGCCCAGAGGAGGCTTGACCACCAAGAGACCCGAGGGAGCCGGCCAAAAGTGGATCCCTGGTGGGAACGGCCAGAAGAAGGGAGAGTCAGAAAGGAGCTCAGGACCACGCTTCAGAACTGCCTGGGGGTTAGCCGAGTCCAGGACCTGGTGGACGCAGCACGGCTCGGGTGGTCACTCAAGGCCAGAGTGACCAAAAGAACACCAGTAAGTAAAAACCCTGAACTGCATCTCCTGACTCTGAATCTTCTTTTTGCATCATCACAACCCCCATCATCTACACCTGCTGCCCTGAGGCCATACCCCTCCCGTTGGGGGTTATACCATCACCGCTGCACATATACCACCGGCCTCAGTGGACTGCTCTGCAGCGGCGGCTTCAAAGCCGCACTCAACGGGTGGCGTAGTCGACAATCAAGTTAACATCTACTGCCATAGACTGTCACTTAGTTTGACACCCTGGGCACGGACCGGGTCACCGCCACAAGGACTACTACCCCTACCCAGATCCGGCTCCGGGTATCCCCTGAACATGGCCCAGGGGGTGCGTCAACTTTTGGCGTAGTCGGCAGGATAACGTGCCCGCAACCACCGGGTACTGCGTGCCTGAAAAAGAGACTTTTAAAACTTACCATCCGTGAAGTTTTCCCGCCATCCGGCGCCATCTTCAGCCTTCTTCCCGCCATCGGTGAAGATTCCCGCCATCCACGGAGTTTCCCGCCACTGGGAGACGATTCCCGCCATTTCAGAAGATTTCCCGCCCTGGCAGAGCGGACGCCATTATGGGCGTGCCGGAGGGTGGCAAGAGGCCACCTCCCATCGTGGGCCAGGTCAAGGAATGGCGCCAAAAGCGGAAACCGCCCCCACCAGCAGAGACTGTGATGTTAGAGATGTCCATCAGCGTGAGGGGACTGCCCCTGGAACTGACAATCACCAAGTTACCCCAGGACCGCCCTCAGTATGGGCGTATAAAAAAAAAAAGAGAGAAGATGGGAGCAGCCTGGAGGAGTCTGGAGGAGCCGTACCCGGAGATGGAGGGAGAGGCAGGCAGCACCGACCCTGTGGTCAGGAGCCTGATGCAAGCAACCACCCCACAAGACCTGGTGGAGATCCTGGCACAGCTCCCCCGAGACCGGGAGCGTGCACAGACCGCACTGGAGGGCTTGGCTCAGAGGATGGCCCGAGTGCAGCGGGACGTACTGGCCGCATGGAGCAGAGAGATGGCCCAGCAGGCTGGAACCCGCCAGCGAAGCACGCCACCCGAGACGAGGAGTCAGACCGCCTCTGAGGATGGCGCAGGAGGAATCAAGGCCGGAGACGACGCCGAGGAAGGAGCTAAAGAAACGGAGGCAGGTAAAGGGGACGTCACTACCCCGAGCCGAGAAGCCGTGAGCCTGCCCCAGCTCCCCGTCGCAGAGCCCGAAATTTCCCCTGCCGTGCCCGTCGTTGCACCGTCACCGCTCCCGACTAGGCCTCAAACAGAAGCCGCGGCCGCGCTCCCCGTGACGTCACGCTCCTCAAATCAGAGTGCGACCAAACAGGAAGCGCCATCGGCCTGGTCGCAAGGCCGAGTGCCCCCGGGCGCCGCCGTCTTCACGGTGCCCTTTACCTTCAGGGTACCCCAAGCCTGGTCGCAAGGCCTAGTGATCCCGGGCGCCGCTGCCACCACCGCGCCCTCAACTTCCACTGTGCCGCACCTGGGTGAGGACTTGTTTGCCCAGCACACTTGCCCGGATGGGCAGCCCTTTGTGTGGCCACCGGAGTTCCACCATCCCCGACTCCGGAAAGAAAGACCTCTGGATGAGCCCCTGATCCCGGCTCCGGCGCCCGTCAAGATGACCCCGCTCTCGTTAGAGGAGGCGCAGTTTGAGTGGGACCCCGCAGGAGGAGACCTCATCGGGTTCACTCAAGAAACCCGGGCGGCTGCAGCGGAGCGTGCAGAGTGCTGCCGCCAGCAGTTGGAAGCCTTTGACCGAGAAAGAAGAGAGAGGCGGGTCCGCGAGCAGCGGCTGCAAATAAAAAGTGCAGAACAGAAGAGCCGGACCAGGAGGAACCCCCGTGCAGCCCACGGTCCCCGTGCCACCGGGACTGTAATTAAATTCCAGTTGCAGCACGGTTGGGGCTTCATTCGAGATCATCACACCCCCGGCGACGTCTTTGTGACCAGAAGAGATGTCGAGTCCCACCTACCGGAGGGACACAGAGGTCGTGACCTTTACCTGGGTGATGAGGTCACCTTTACCCGGCACCAGTGTGCCAAAGGACCCTATGCACTTCATGTACATCGCCTGACGGAAGAGGAGTTGCGGTGTGAGGAAGGTCAAGAGGACCCGGACGGGTCTGAAGCCTACCCTCAGGAAGGAGCAGGAGGGCATCGTCACCATTAAGAGGTGAACTGAAACTGTATATAGTTACCCGTAAGGGTATATGCCATGCTGCTAATTTAAATATGTTCCCCGTTGGGACCAGTGAACTGTTCCAGTGTGTCCCATCTCCCCACAGGCTGAGGACTGTGAACAGCCATCCCTTTTCCCCACTGGTCGAGGACTGAGAGCAGCCATACCTCTCCTTGTATATAGTTGCGCTTTCTAAAGCGCCCCCTACCGGTTTTATAGGAAACTGTTTTTCTTGAAGAGACTGTTGCACTTTACCCGGTCACAAGTTGCACCGTGGCCGGAGGAACAAGAATGTTTACTATGAAAAGTTTTATGCTGATGATATATATAATGTTTTATATGTTTATGTTGTTTTTGAAAAAAATTTGTATGTTTGTGATGTTTTTATTCTTTTACAGCCCGAGGACGTGCTGTGGTTTACCAGGGGGGAATGTAGCACCCTGAGGACTCGGCTGCTACAGGGGTATTACACCTCAAACCAGAGGTGTGGTATTCCACTCCCGGGTAAGGATGGAGTGTGGAACTGAGCTAGTAGGCTGCATGCACTACATACATCCCATTTCCGGGGGACAGAACGACGGTACTCCCACCAGTTTATGTGCAGGTACGACAGCGTCTGTCCCTGGCTGGAGTGGGAGGGGGGTGGAACATCCCAGTAGTGTAGGGGCAGATAGGGGGAGTAGTCTGGGTAAAGATAGGAGCTCATTGGGTGCTGGTCACCTGAGCTCACACATAGAGGGAGTATATAAGGTGGGCACCATCTTAGAACAGGGTGAGTTCAGTCAGGCAAGAGGAGCAGAGCAGAGGAGCTCAGCCAGAAGGGCTGACAGGGAGCTGTGGCTCCGGCTGGGCCCAGCTCCAGAGCAGAGCCTGCAGAGAGAGAGAGAGGAGTCAGAAGGACCCAGAGAGGAAACAAGAAGGAACCCCAAGATCCCAGAATAAGGACAGAAGGGTGAAGGGTTGGCGGACACGGGTACCGGATCCCAAGCTGGCGGAGGCCCAAAACGAACCTTAGCCAGGAACCGGAGGTCGTGGTCAGGATCTGCCACGACCCTCACCAAATCCACTAGAAAGGCACACCGAGTATAGGGTCAGGGAGCCCAGAGGAGGCTTGACCACCAAGAGACCCGAGGGAGCCGGCCAAAAGTGGATCCCTGGTGGGAACGGCCAGAGGAAGGGAGAGTCAGAAAGGAGCTCAGGACCACGCTTCAGAACTGCCTGGGGGTTAGCCGAGTCCAGGACCTGGTGGACGCAGCACGGCTCGGGTGGTCACTCAAGGCCAGAGTGACCAAAAGAACACCAGTAAGTAAAAACCCTGAACTGCATCTCCTGACTCTGAATCTTCTTTTTGCATCATCACAACCCCCATCATCTACACCTGCTGCCCTGAGGCCATACCCCTCCCGTTGGGGGTTATACCATCACCGCTGCACATATACCACTGGCCTCAGTGGACTGCTCTGCAGCGGCGGCTTCAAAGCCGCACTCAACGGGTGGCGTAGTCGACAATCAAGTTAACATCTACTGCCATAGACTGCCACTTAGTTTGACACCCTGGGCACGGACCGGGTCACCGCCACAAGGACTACTACCCCTACCCAGATCCGGCTCCGGGTATCCCCTGAACATGGCCCAGGGGGTGCGTCAGAAGCATGTATAATAGAAGCATGTATAATAGAAGCATGTATAATAGAAGTATGAATGTATAATAGAAGTATGTATAATAAAAGTATGTATAATAGAAGCATGTATAATAAAAGTATGTATAATGGAAGTATGTATAATGGAAGTATGTATAATAGAAGCATGTATAATAGAAGTATGTATAATAGAAGTATGAATGTATAATAAAAGTATGTAGAATAAAAGTATGTATAATAAAAGTATGTATAATGGAAGTATGTATGTATAATAAAAGTATGTATAATGGAAGTATGTATGTATAATAAAAGTATGTATAATGGAAGTATGTATAGTGGAAGTATGTATAATAAAAGTATGTATAATGGAAGTATGTATAATGGAAGTATGTATAATGGAAGTATGTATAATGGAAGTATGTATAATAGAAGCATGTATAATAGAAGTATGAATGTATAATAAAAGTATGTAGAATAAAAGTATGTATAATAGAAGTATGTATAATGGAAGTATGTATGTATAATAAAAGTATGTATAATAAAAGTATGTATAATGGAAGTATGTATAATGGAATTATGTATAATAGAAGCATGTAACTCCAAACCTGCCTGCATAGGAATAGATCACTTTTCTAGAAGGCCTGGTATATGTCCAGGCTGGTACATACGGATTACACAATTGTGCTGTATTTTAGGATGTGCAGAATACATAACAGCCTGTTTTTATAAGAACTCATGGGAGCATCTGGTCATCGCTACTTCAATAGAGAGTGACTACATCTTTGCAGCCACTGTTCCATAACCTAAACCACAGCAATCAGGAGAACACGACTTTTCTTCATTCAGGACATAAACACTATTCTAGGAAAACTGCAGGAAGGATGCATTATTTTAGTACATTTTAACAGAAGTGTAAGAATGCCATGTAGCCAATGTAACTCTTCAGAGTTGTCTCATCTTATGAATGGGTACAATTGCAAAAGGCTTGTGAAAAGTGGCAATTTTGCAGTTTTACTCTTATTAAAAAATCCTCTCTGTCTTCAAGATTGGAGGGATTATCAATTCTGCAGTTTACTGCTCGATGCCGAAGTTAGCAGCCACCTCATAGGTGTCCAGTCTCCTAGGGAAGGAGTGTGGGCAGTTGTCACCTGCAAGCAGTGCATTGAAGCTGATCAGGGTCTCGGCGGCGCTTCTACCATGCTGCAGAGGCAAGGCTCAGAGTTTGGGCTAGCAAGGAGGCAAGCAGGAGTCAGGAGAGCAGCGCACTGGTGAAAATAGGAACAAGAGACAAACCCTCTAAACACTTCATTATTGACCTTCAGTTCAAAATATAAAAACATTGATGCAGGACTTTATTGTAAATATTTTCCAGATTTATCATAGTTCAGAGCTAAAAGACTCCATCTATCTATTGCTACAACAAGGGGTGAATTTGAAGGAGTTAAAATTAATGACATTATGTAATCAGAAACTATCAACATGACATGAAATTAGGATTTAAATTTGGATTAAATTGACAAATGAAGCTTCTCAGTAGTCGCTGGTTACTAATAACTCAAATAAATCCCTTTGTGACTGAGCCAATTTTGACCTTAAAAAGGGAATCTGTCAGTGATTGTCCCTCCTGAGCCGTCTATATGGGCATGTAGGTCATAGAAAGCTGAATAAAATGATACCTTGATATCTGCAATCTGATGTCTTATTCCTGAGAAATACATATTTTTCTTATATCCAAATGAGTTGTTAATATCTATTAACAGATCTGCTGTACTGTGTCAGCTCTGCTGTACTATGTCAGCTCTGCTGTACTGTGATCGTTCTGATCTCACCACTCAAAGCTGTGTGTGATTATGACCCCAGACTATCAGTCATTACATGTCTCACACTGGTAACGCCCCCTTTCATTTAAAATAAGCTCTGGAGTCTGATTCTCAGGGAGATCCATGTCCGGGCCATAGATCTCAACAGCTCATTTATGTAAGAAAAATGTGGATTTCTCTGGAATAAAACATCGGATCGCAGATCATAATTTTTATTTCTACAGCGCCAACATATTTCACAGCACTTTACATTACAGAGAATAAAGACATAAATTTAACAGATACCAAGAGGAGTGAGGGATCATTTCATTCAGCTTCCTAGGACCTACTCGCCCATATAGACTGCTTAGGAAAGACGATCCTACTGACAGATTCCTTTTAACACCTTGACCACCTTGGGTTTCTCCGTTTTCGTTTTTTGCTCCCTTTCTTCCCAGAGCCATAACTTTTTTATTTTTCCCATCAATATGGCCATGTGAGGGCTTGTTGTTTGCGGGACGAGTTGTACTTTTGAAAGACACCATTGGTTTTACCATATCATGTACTGGAAAATGGGAAAAAAAAACTCAAAGTGCTGTGAAATTGCAAAAAAAGGGGAATTCCACAATTGCTTTTTTTTTTTTACTATGTTCACTAAATGCTAAAACTAACCTGCTGTTATGATTCCTCAGGTCATTACGAGTTCACAGACACCAAACATGTATAGGTTCTTTTTTATTTAAGTGGTGAAAAAAATCCAAAGTTTGCCCAAAAAAAAGTCGCCATTTTCCAACACCCGTAGTGTTTCCATTTTTTTGGCATCTGGGGCCGGGTGACGGCTTATTCTTTGCGTGCCGAGCTGACGTTTTTTATTGATACCATTTTGGGGTAGATACAACCTTTTGATTGACCGTTATTGCATTTTATTGCAATATTGAGGCGACCAAAAAAGCATAATTCTGGAGTTACGCTGTTTACCGATCAGATTAATTATTTTTTTATATTGATAGATCGGGCGATTCTGAAAGCGGCGATACCAAGTGTGTGTATATTTGATTTTTTTTTATTGTTTTATTTTGAATGGGGCGAAAAGTTTTTTTTTTTTAAACTTTATTTTTTTAAATATTTTTAAAAACATTTTTTTTAATTTTACTTTTCACATGCTTCAATAGTCTCCATGGGAGACTAGAAGCTGCGATCATCCGATCGCCTGTGCTACACACAGCAGGGCTTCAGCCTGTGTGTAGCAAAACTGCTCACTTGCTATGAACATCGACCGCTGGGCGGCGGTCATAGCATCCCGGCAGTGACCACCGCAGGGGTCTCCTGCTGACCTCGGGTTGTCATGCCAACCCATAGGCGACCCGAGACGGGTGCCAATGGGTGAGATTAGTGACGCACTTCCGGTGCGACCATATTAAATGCCGCTGTTGGAGATTGACAGCGGCATTTAACATAACAGCCGTGGGTGGATCGCCACCCGCAACTATTAGGGGCACATGTCAGCTGTACAGATCAGCTGTCATGTGCCCGAAAACATGCGGGCTCATCGCCGGAGCCCGCATGGAGTGCAGGGATACGACCTTGGACGTACTCGTACATCCAAGGTCAAAAAGGGGTTAATGTCCAAGCCCCATTTTTAAAATCTGCCATGTGTCACGGTTTGTGGTAACAATTCTGGAATGCTCCAACATATCCCAGTGATTCGGACACAGTTTTTCATGACACATTTCACTTTATGTTACTGGAATATTTAGATCGATAGGTTTTGCATTAGTTATGAAAATACCTAAAATTAAAACAAAAATTTTGGAAAAATTAGCTATTTTCAAAATTGTAATATTTACACTCGTGAACCAGATAGTCGTACCACACATCCTAGTTAATAAGTCACATAGCCCGTATTTAATACAGGTCAACATCACTTTTCAAACATCTTTTTATTTATTTTCTGATATAAGAAGGGTTAATATTAAAGGGACTGTCAGCACAGAACGACTGTTCAAACAAAGCCTCGGTCGCTCAGTGCTTCATGACGGGGCCAATCATTTGCTTGGTTTTCCCCCAACCTTCACCACTCCCTTATTTGATTGACAGCTCTGGCTCCATAGAGCTAGAGAAAAGCGGAGATAGATGGAAAACAAGCAGGTGGGAAGATGTATTTAAATGATTATTTGTTTCAAGGATATTTACACTATTTTTTTTATGGAGCCATTTAGTTTTGAAGTGAGTTTGAGGGGCTGATATATTGGAAAACCCCCAAAGTTATATTATTTTAAAAAACTGCACCCTTCAAAATGATGTAAACTGCTGTTAATTAATGCAAAGTTGATTGAAAAATGAAAAATTATTTTTTTTTCCAATAAAATATTGATCAGTCCCAAATTTGTCAATTTCACAATGAGTAATATGAGAAAGAGACCCCACAATTTGTTATGCTGCTTCTCCAAAACATGGCAAAACCCCATATGCGGTCAAAAACTGCTTTGAAGAAGTGGGATTTGATTTTTGGAGCGTAAATTTTAAAGTATCAAATTGTGGACGTTGTGTCGCATTTGCAGAGCGCATGAGATATCAAGAAAAAAAAGCAGAATTGAAATTTTTAGTGGTACTATTGTGGGGTACATAACATTTTTTGATTCCTTTCAAGGCTAGGTTCAAATTTATTTTATGCTCTATGCAGTCTAATCCTCATTACAATAGGATTCTGACGAAACCCACAACAGAACCATTCACTATAATGAGGCAGATGGAGTCACTTTGGTCTCCGATTGGCCTATGTTCCGGCAGTCGCCCATCTTTTTAGGCATAAACACAACTGTAATTGACCGCGCTTTTATGCGTGACAGACACCAACAGAACGGACGGAGTCCGAAGTAACTGCATCTGCAACACTGTAGTTAATGTTTCCATCGAGGAATTCTTCTGAACCGTGGATTTTGGTGATTTAGATGGAAACCCCGCACAGAATAAAGGTGAACCAAACCTTGTACTAATTTATGGGAGGAAGAATGAACAAATAAACAGCAGTTCAAGAATTATTTTCATTTATTTTTTATTTTTAATGCTGTGCACCGTGCAGTGTAATACTTCATAAGACGGCTTTATTCTCGAGTCCGTACGATTACAGTGATACCAGATTTATATTTATTTATCTTTTTACATTTGACTTGTTGATCACTTTCTATTCCGTTTTTAGCTTGTCAGTTTGATGAAAAAGATACATTTCTGGCGTATTTTGGTTTTATTTACTGCGCATTTAGTAGTTAAACCAATCTTCATCATTTTTAGTTCTTTTTGTGTGTTTTTTTTTCTTTCATTACTTAGTCTCGCTACAGGAATATTTTTCATTTAGATCGCTGGTCTCATATACTACAATACTCATGTACTGCAGCGCATGAAACCAGGCTTGCACTGACACAAGCCTGTTAGACCCTGCATAACGGGACACTGTTTAATCCCTTATGAAAGTTTACAGCCCGATATTAAAATTTGCATTTTGCATTTCTCGCTATAGCTCATATTAATATCAGAAGGGGAATTTTTCAAAAAAGGTTACATAGTCTATCTTACATAGATTTTCACAGCAAGTACAGCAGCCTCATCAAGGATAAAAGATCTACTTAACAATATATGCATTTTTTTATTATTGTGAAATCTTGTGACAGGTCTGCCTTAATTTTATACCTCACTTCAGACTATATCTCCAGCGGCATAATGTAATAGATTCCATCCAGAGGACGCAATGTGTCAGGAATACGTGATCTCCAGTGAGAGGATAGCGGTAATGTTGGTGCTTTGTTATTTTTCTATGTCAGATGACCCCTTTGCCTCATGTTATCTGAGGTTTCATCGCTCATGGCATATTATTAAGTTGGTTATCGCTACTTCTTTGTAGAAGTTTATATGTAGCACTTTGGGCCAAAGACTCATGGTCTTACATTTAGTTTTATTTCAACATATAACATTTAGAAATGCCGGCGGAAACGTTCCCTTTTGCTTTCTAGTTTCTGCTCAATGTAGCGGAGGTGAGAAAGCAGAAACTGCAGTAAGTCTGTAACAGAGCTGCGGCGTTGCTTTGTGTTTTTTTTTGCAGCAAATTTAGAGTTACAAACACATACAACCTTATATCCTCAATGATGCAGCTCAGACATTGGCCCTGTGGAAGCAGAGCGTACAATGAAGCAGCTCTGACATTGGCCCTATGGAAGCAGAGCGTACACAGACCAATGCTGGGTCAGGCTGGAGACTATACCACCTGTCCTGTCTCCGTGCATTCTGTGTTTATAAATTTTGGTCAAACGAGGCTACAAATCCAATATATCGAGCATCAGTCAGGGAGTGAACACAATCAGCAATATACTAGATAGAAACCACTGTCCCGAAATTGGTAGACTGACGTTTGTGGTTTACAATATCAATAGAAGTATCTGCACCCTCAACGCTTCACAACGAGCTGCTCTCTCTCTTCTAAAAATATCCGAGCCACTTCCTGTTTTCCCCATCTGTAGTAGCGCACATCACAGTCTTATATTTAGCCGACACTTATAAGAAGGGTTTAAGACTTTTCTAAATTCTGAAGATCGAAATATAAAAGTCTCTTTCACTATTATCTCGTTTATTTACCACCATCTAATTATCTGCCAGCAATTCTTCCAACAACATTCATTTTCTTCCGTCCCCAAATGTACATGTTATACCTTACAGAAGAAAAAAGACGCTGCCAGACGCTGCCAGAGCCCAAAGTTTACAATAGTCTGGAGCACAGATGCGCCAGGCTTGTCATAAGACCAGAGCCGAGGATACTGGACGGCAATGTCTACGTCATGTTATAGTACGGCCAGGACATATCTAATGACAGCAAACAAATCAAGAGTCTGACTCTCACATACATAACGACAACATTACGGACGTTATAGGGACAATTGTGCGAGGTCATCAGAACATAGTGTATAGACAGTAGGAGGTTGTGCCATAAGTGTTAAAACTTTATATATTCCACAGCAGAAGCCACTGTCCGCTGCCGAATATGTGGTTTAACAGTACTTTCTATAGAACCCACAAATGTCATATAACAGCAAGATAACTCTGGTAATGTTCATGTAAAATACCGTGTAGATGGTACTGTGGTCACTGCTTTCTGATTCTTCTATCCTTTAGTATACAGGCCCGGAGAGAATAAGACACAAGACAGGTAGTATGTGTCAACAGACTCTAACTTTATTACAAAGCATAGGGTTTATATACACCCTGGAGGCAGAAACGGATTTACCATATATGGTCCGATCATACAATTTAGCTGTGCAAACAAAAGCTGGTTTCTGTTCTTGTGACGCCTAGGTTTGTAGTTGAAACATTTAATCAGACACATTTAATCAGACACATTCTGATGACTAGCAAGGACACGTTAGTCTCTATTGATACAAGGAAGGAACATTTAGTTGTTGTTGTTGTTTTTGACCTATATAGCATAGATGGGGTCTTTGCCTTGAGGGACCTCATCTTCTGCTATAACAGTACGATATTACCAAGGTACACCAAACCACTGACTAGGGTGAGAAAAGGCTTCTACAACCAAATCTGTCCCAATATATTACTATATATACACACACACTATCTTATGGGTGTCCTGATGAGACTTACATCACCAGATCTCGTCTCTATGCAATACAAGAAATTATCCGTCGGTTGTGACAAATGCTCAGAACAAACGGATTAGATATATTTACTAACATGTTGGGCAGAGAGATAGAGAGTAGATTATATAAAAGGAATGTAAGTAAATGTATTCACATTAGACTATTCACAGGGGTGGCAATCTAATATATGATGAAGTATGATGTAGTAATCTTGTAAAGAAGGGCAATACCAATAGAAAAGAAACAGAAATGGCACAGAACCACTACAATACTCTAAGCTGTATATGACGTGTGGCTGTAATACTCTCCTTATCAGGGAACAGAAGCAGTAACTTTACAGGAGCAGCTTTCTAACCTTCCTCTGGGGGTTATTGTCCTGCTCTGGATGTGAACACTAACTGACCCAACACTAAAGGAAATCACAGTGACAAACATTTCTAGAAGCAAGTTCATATCTTGGCAGAAGTTCTGATGTCTGACATATCGGGGGGCTATGCAGCTCTATTGTTCTGTTATCAGCCACTTCTGACACAGAGGTCTCACACATCAGTCAAATCTGTCCTTCATCTGAACAGTGGATCACCATCACTGGGGAGAGGGAATCAAGCACATATTGTTACCACAGTCACCTGGAGTGATACATAATAAATAGGAGAGGAACCATGCTGCTTTACCAAAAGAAACACTTCAATTATTTCTGTTAATGGCACTGGATAATAGAATAGTAAAAAAGGTATAAATTCTCCATTCTGGCCCCAGTTTACTATTTTTTTTTGTGGTCTCTATTTGAAAGGCTTCCATTTACAATGATGATCTTTCCTGTAGACATTGTATCTGTGTGTAATCCAGAGCTCAGATAACGTAGTCTCAATGATGGACGCTCATGGAAGGCTGGGGCAGTTCAATATCACAGCACACCCTTTACTGGCTAATCGTCGGGATTCATATTCTGTGGTTTTGGCTTCTGGTCGAGCTTGTGATTAAATTTCTCTTTAAATACAAATTGCCACAAGATTAAGATTTCTCATATATTACAAGTCTCTTACCAGGGGAAACCTATCAGAAGTATTAAGCTCTATTAGAAACTAAGGCCTGAATCCACCATGTTTGTAAGGGAGACAGAATCTAAGTTATTATACCCTAATATGTCCAATATACTACAGAGCTGCATTTACCAGCAGAATAGTGAGTGCAGCTCTGGAGCATAATACAGGATGTAACTCAGGATCAGTAATGTAATGTATGCACACAGTGACTGCACCAGCAGAATAGTGAGTGCAGCTCTGGAGGATGATACAAGAGGTAACTCAGGATCAGTAATGTAATGTATGTACACAGTGACTGCACCAGCAGAATAGTGAGTGCAGCTCTGGGGTATAATACAGGAGGTAACTCAGGATCAGTAATGTAATGTATGTACACAGTGACTGCACCAGCAGAATAGTGAGTGCAGCTCTGGAGTATAATACAGGATGTAACTCAGGATCAGTAATGTAATGTATGTACACAGTGACTGCACCAGCAGAATAGTGAGTGCAGCTCTGGAGTATAATACAGGATGTAACTCAGGATCAGTAATGTAATGTATGTACACAGTGACTGCACCAGCAGAATAGTGAGTGCAGCTCTGGAGTATAATACAGGATGTAACTCAGGATCAGTAACGTAATGTATGTACACAGTGACTGCACCAGCAGAATAGTGAGTGCAGCTCTGGAGTATAATACAGGAGGTAACTCAGGATCAGTAATGTAATGTATGTACACAGTGACTGCACCAGCAGAATAGTGAGTGCAGCTCTGGAGTATAATACAGGATGTAACTCAGGATCAGTAATGTATGTACACAGTGACTGCACCAACAGAATAGAGAGTGCAGCTCTGGAGTATAATACAGGATGTAACTCAGGATCAGTAATGTAATGTATGTACACAGTGACTACACCAGCAGAATAGAGGGTGCAGCTCTGGAGTATAATACAGGAGGTAACTCAGGATCAGTAATGTAATGTATGTACACAGTGACTGCACCAGCAGAATAGTGAGTGCAGCTCTGGAGTATAATACAGGATGTAACTCAGGATCAGTAATGTAATGTATGTACACAGTGACTGCACCAGCAGAATAGTGAGTGCAGCTCTGGAGTATATTATGGGAAGTAACTCAAGATCAGTACAGGATAAGCAATGTGTTTGCATATGGACGCCATTGTATATGTAGCTTATATGCAGACATACAACACCACTGTTTATCAGTCTGTATTACCGATCATAAAAAGTAAATGTGGTAAGTATCACTGGAGTATGTTGTGTAGAGCTACAAGAACACCGACAATGCAACAAAACAATGAAATAATAGGAGAGTGGTGCTACTGAGCGTACAGGACTGTGCAGACACAGTGAGTCACACCTTGCAGTTATTGAGTAAAGCACACGTCTCTAGCAGGCATTACACAATATACACAGAGTGGGAGCTTTGCAATTTTTTGTGACTATAAACATGAGAAATCTGTCTACTAGAGCACAGCCCTTTACAAGTATTACAGTAGGAGTTTTGTCCATATTATTGTCTTCAGTTATAAGCAACGCTGTAAACGTCTTGTTAGTGAAGATGTGGGGTACGGCACAATCAGCCTACTGTATTATTTATAATATATATAACATATAGCATAAATCTAGACAATTTCAACCATTGTATAGAAATTGTATCAGATAAAAACTACTCATGCACAAAAGATCTGTTTTTTTTGTAATATGCATATATGTAAATTGCCTTTTCAGAGAAAAAGAGGACTTGAACTCTATAGCGCCACCTATTGGAAGCAGCAATCCTACAAGTCACAATCAACCCTTTAATCACTTTGCGGTCACAAAGTGCTCCATTGCGCAGGCGCCGGGCAGTCACAGTCACACTCCCCGGCGCCTGCGTACTGTGCTCGGCCAAACGGGCCCGGGAGGAAACAAAGCATGCTCGCTGTGAGCCGCGCTTTGCGCATGTGCCGGGAGGTGAGGGAAAAAAGCGCACGTCGGAGGGACCTGTGACATGCGGGGAGGGGGGGAAATATGGTAAATGTGGACATAGGCGAGGAATTGGTGGAATAATAAGTAGATCGGCGGAGTAAAATTATGCATTTTCCTTAGTGGAATTTGCAACAAATGTATGGATTTAATCCCATAATAATTATCAATGCAATTGGAAATCTGATGACTCCGGTGATGATAGATCAAGATTTATATTGTAAGCTCATTGGGACAGGACGCCTTCTCTTTTCATAGGTTCCATACTATACAACAGTCAGCAAAAATAAAAACCATCACCACCTATATGTCCACAATTTGATGAATTAACCACTTCTCTATTCCACAGGAAGCTCTGTCGGTGGTGAGTGAGGACCAGTCCCTGTTCGAGTCAGCGTATGGAGCAGCATCCCATTTACCCAAGGCAGACATGACGGCCTCTGGAAACCCGGACTATGGTCAGCCCCACAAGATCAACACGCTGCCCCCGCAGCAGGAGTGGATCAACCAGCCTATGCGGGTCAACATTAAAAGGGAATATGAGCACATGAATGGATCCAGGTAACAAAGAAATCACGTCTCAAGGCTGTATGGTAGAGACCACAGAACATCGTCCTGTACTGAGTATATAGCACGAATAGAGAAGAGGGTTCAGAGCAGGAAACATGATGTGCAGTCACTGTGTACATACATTACATTACTGATCCTGAGTTACATCCTCTATTATACACCAGAGCTGCACTCACTATTCTGCTGGTGCAGTCACTGTGTACATACATTACTGATCCTGAGTTACATCCTGTATTATACTCCAGAGCTGCGCTCACTATTCTGCTGGTGCAGTCACTGTGTACATACATTACATTACTGATCCTGAGTTACATCCTCTATTATACACCAGAGCTGCACTCACTATTCTGCTGGTGCAGTCACTGTGTACATACATTACTGATCCTGAGTTACATCCTGTATTATACTCCAGAGCTGCGCTCACTATTCTGCTGGTGCAATCACTGTGTACATACATTACTGATCCTGAGTTACATCCTGTATTATACTCCAGAGCTGCGCTCACTATTCTGCTGGTGCAGTCACTGTGTACATACATTACATTACTGATCCTGAGTTACATCCTGTATTATACTCCAGAGCTGCACTCACTATTCTGCTGGTGCCGTCACTGTGTACATACATTACATTACTGATCCTGAGTTACATCCTGTATTATACTCCAGAGCTGCACTCACTATTCTGCTGGTGGAGTCACTGTGTACATACATTACATTACTGATCCTGAGTTACATCCTGTATTATACTCCAGAGCTGCACTCACTATTCTGCTGGTGCAGTCACTGTGTACATACATTACTGATCCTGAGTTACATCCTGTATTATACTCCAGAGCTGCGCTCACTATTCTGCTGGTGCAGTCACTGTGTACATACATTACATTACTGATCCTGAGTTACATCCTCTATTATACACCAGAGCTGCACTCACTATTCTGCTGGTGCAGTCACTGTGTACATACATTACTGATCCTGAGTTACATCCTGTATTATACTCCAGAGCTGCGCTCACTATTCTGCTGGTGCAATCACTGTGTACATACATTACTGATCCTGAGTTACATCCTGTATTATACTCCAGAGCTGCGCTCACTATTCTGCTGGTGCAGTCACTGTGTACATACATTACATTACTGATCCTGAGTTACATCCTGTATTATACTCCAGAGCTGCACTCACTATTCTGCTGGTGCCGTCACTGTGTACATACATTACATTACTGATCCTGAGTTACATCCTGTATTATACTCCAGAGCTGCACTCACTATTCTGCTGGTGGAGTCACTGTGTACATACATTACATTACTGATCCTGAGTTACATCCTGTATTATACTCCAGAGCTGCACTCACTATTCTGCTGGTGCAATCACTGTGTACATACATTACATTACTCATCCTGAGTTACATGCTATATTATACTCCAGAGCTGCACTCACTATTCTGCTGGTGCAGTCACTGTGTACATACATTACATTACTGATCCTGAGTTACATCCTGTATTATACTCCAGAGCTGCACTCACTATTCTGCTGGTGCAGTCACTATGTACATACATTACATTACTGATCCTGAGTTACCTCCTGTATTATACTCCAGAGCTGCACTCACTATTCTGCTGGTGCAGTCACTGTGTACATACAGTACATTACTGATCCTGAGTTACATCCTGTATTATACACCAGAGCTGCACTCACTATTCTGCTGGTGCAGTCACTGTGTACATACATTACTGATCCTGAGTTACATCCTGTATTATACTACAGAGCTGCGCTCACTATTCTGCTGGTGCAGTCACTGTGCACATACATAGTTACATAGTTAGTAAAGCCGAATAAAGACTTGCGTCCATCAAGTTCGACCTGTTAGTTCTGTAATTGCTACATTGCTACATTACATTACTGATCCTGAGTTACCTCCTGTATTATACTCCAGAGCTGCACTCCCTATTCTGCTGGTGCAGTCACTGTGTACATACATTACATTACTGATCCTGAGTTACATCCTGTATTATACTCCAGAGCTGCACTCACTATTCTGCTGGTGCAGTCACTGTATACATACATTACATTACTAATCCTGAGTTACCTCGTGTATTATACTCCAGAGCTGCACTCACTATTCTGCTGGTGCAATCACTGTGTACATGCATTACATTACTGATCCTGAGTTACCTCCTGTATTATACTCCAGAGCTGCACTCACTATTCTGCTGGTGCAGTCACTGTGTACATGCATTACATTACTGACCCGGAGTTACATCCTGTATTATACTCCAGAGCTGCACTCACTATTCTGCTGGTGCAGTCACTGTGTACATACATTACATTACTGATCCTGAGTTACCTCGTGTATTATACTCCAGAGCTGCACTCACTATTCTGCTGGTGCAATCACTGTGTACATGCATTACATTACTGATCCTGAGTTACCTCCTGTATTATACTCCAGAGCTGCACTCACTATTCTGCTGGTGCAGTCACTGTGTACATGCATTACATTACTGACCCGGAGTTACATCCTGTATTATACTCCAGAGCTGCACTCACTATTCTGCTGGTGCAGTCACTGTGTACATACATTACATTACTGATCCTAAGTTACATCCTGTATTATACTCCAGAGCTGCACTCACTATTCTGCTGGTGCAGTCACTGTGTACATACATTACATTACTGATCCTAAGTTACTTCCTGTATTATACTCCAGAGCTGCACTCACTATTCTGCTGGTGCAGTCACTGTGTACATACATTACATTACTGATCCTGAGTTACCTCCTGTATTATACTCCAGAGCTGCACTCACTATTCTGCTGGTGCAGTCACTGTGTACATACAGTACATTACTGATCCTGAGTTACATCCTGTATTATACACCAGAGCTGCACTCACTATTCTGCTGGTGCAGTCACTGTGTACATACATTACTGATCCTGAGTTACATCCTGTATTATACTCCAGAGCTGCACTCACTATTCTGCTGGAGCAGTCACTGTGTACATACATTACATTACTGATCCTGAGTTACATCCTGTATTATACTCCAGAGCTGCACTCACTATTCTGCTGGTGCAGTCACTGTGTACATACATTACATTACTGATCCTGAGTTACCTCCTGTATTATACTCCAGAGCTGCACTCACTATTCTGCTGGTGCAGTCACTGTGTACATACATTACATTACTGATCCTGAGTTACACCCTGTATTATACTCCAGAGCTGCACTCACTATTCTGCTGGTACAGTCACTGTGTACATACATTACATTACTGATCCTGAGTTATTTCCTGTATTATACTCGAGAGCTGCACTCACTATTCTGCTGGTGCAGTCACTGTGTACATACATTACATTACTGATCCTGAGTTATTTCCTGTATTATACTCGAGAGCTGCACTCACTATTCTGCTGGTGCAGTCACTGTGTACATACATTACATTACTGATCCTGGGTTACATCCTGCATTATACTCCAGAGCTGCACTCACTATTCTGCTGGTGCAGTCACTGCGTACATACATTACATTACTGATCCTGAGTTACATCCTGTATTATACTCCAGAGCTGCACTCACTATTCTGCTGGTGCAGTCACTGTGTACATACATTACATTACTAATCCTGAGTTACCTCGTGTATTATACTCCAGAGCTGCACTCACTATTCTGCTGGTGCAATCACTGTGTACATGCATTACATTACTGATCCTGAGTTACCTCCTGTATTATACTCCAGAGCTGCACTCACTATTCTGCTGGTGCAGTCACTGTGTACATGCATTACATTACTGACCCGGAGTTACATCCTGTATTATACTCCAGAGCTGCACTCACTATTCTGCTGGTGCAGTCACTGTGTACATACATTACATTACTGATCCTGAGTTACATCCTGTATTATACTCCAGAGCTGCACTCACTATTCTGCTGGTGCAGTCACTGTGTACATACATTATATTACTGATCCTGAGTTACATCCTGTATTATACCCCAGAGCTGCACTCACTATTCTGCTGGTGCAGCCACTGTGTACATACATTACATTACTGATCCTGAGTTACATCCTGTATTATACCCCAGAGCTGTGCTCACTATTCTGCTGGTGCAGTCACTGTGTACATACATTACTGATCCTGAGTTACTTCCTGTATTATACTCCAGAGCTGCACTCACTATTCTGCTGGTGCAGTCACTGTGTACATACATTACATTACTGATCCTGAGTTACATCCTGTATTATACTCCAGAGCTGCACTCACTATTCTGCTGGTGCAGTCACTGTGTACATACATTACATTACTGATCCTGAGTTACCTCCTGTATTATACTCCAGAGCTGCACTCACTATTCTGCTGGTGCAGTCACTGTGTACATACAGTACATTACTGATCCTGAGTTACATCCTGTATTATACACCAGAGCTGCACTCACTATTCTGCTGGTGCAGTCACTGTGTACATACATTACTGATCCTGAGTTACATCCTGTATTATACTCCAGAGCTGCACTCACTATTCTGCTGGTGCAGTCATTGTGTACATACATTACATTACTGATCCTGAGTTACATCCTGTATTATACTCCAGAGCTGCACTCACTATTCTGCTGGAGCAGTCACTGTGTACATACATTACATTACTGATCCTGAGTTACATCCTGTATTATACTCCAGAGCTGCACTCACTATTCTGCTGGTGCAGTCACTGTGTACATACATTACATTACTGATCCTGAGTTACCTCCTGTATTATACTCCAGAGCTGCACTCACTATTCTGCTGGTGCAGTCACTGTGTACATACAGTACATTACTGATCCTGAGTTACATCCTGTATTATACACCAGAGCTGCACTCACTATTCTGCTGGTGCAGTCACTGTGTACATACATTACTGATCCTGAGTTACATCCTGTATTATACTCCAGAGCTGCACTCACTATTCTGCTGGTGCAGTCACTGTGTACATACATTACATTACTGATCCTGAGTTACATCCTGTATTATACTCCAGAGCTGCACTCACTATTCTGCTGGTGCAGTCACTGTGTACATACATTACATTACTGATCCTGAGTTACATCCTGTATTATACTCCAGAGCTGCACTCACTATTCTGCTGGTGCAGTCACTGTGTACATACATTACATTACTGATCCTGAGTTATTTCCTGTATTATACTCGAGAGCTGCACTCACTATTCTGCTGGTGCAGTCACTGTGTACATACATTACATTACTGATCCTGGGTTACATCCTGCATTATACTCCAGAGCTGCACTCACTATTCTGCTGGTGCAGTCACTGCGTACATACATTACATTACTGATCCTGAGTTACATCCTGTATTATACTCCAGAGCTGCACTCACTATTCTGCTGGTGCAGTCACTGTGTACATACATTACATTACTAATCCTGAGTTACCTCGTGTATTATACTCCAGAGCTGCACTCACTATTCTGCTGGTGCAATCACTGTGTACATGCATTACATTACTGATCCTGAGTTACCTCCTGTATTATACTCCAGAGCTGCACTCACTATTCTGCTGGTGCAGTCACTGTGTACATGCATTACATTACTGACCCGGAGTTACATCCTGTATTATACTCCAGAGCTGCACTCACTATTCTGCTGGTGCAGTCACTGTGTACATACATTACATTACTGATCCTGAGTTACATCCTGTATTATACTCCAGAGCTGCACTCACTATTCTGCTGGTGCAGTCACTGTGTACATACATTATATTACTGATCCTGAGTTACATCCTGTATTATACCCCAGAGCTGCACTCACTATTCTGCTGGTGCAGCCACTGTGTACATACATTACATTACTGATCCTGAGTTACATCCTGTATTATACCCCAGAGCTGTGCTCACTATTCTGCTGGTGCAGTCACTGTGTACATACATTACTGATCCTGAGTTACTTCCTGTATTATACTCCAGAGCTGCACTCACTATTCTGCTGGTGCAGTCACTGTGTACATACATTACATTACTGATCCTGAGTTACATCCTGTAATATACTCCAGAGCTGCACTCACTATTCTGCTGGTGCAGTCACTGTGTACATACATTACATTACTGATCCTGAGTTACCTCCTGTATTATACTCCAGAGCTGCACTCACTATTCTGCTGGTGCAGTCACTGTGTACAT
Organism: Phyllobates terribilis; assembly: GCF_046119375.1. Taxonomy (NCBI): domain Eukaryota; kingdom Metazoa; phylum Chordata; class Amphibia; order Anura; family Dendrobatidae; genus Phyllobates; species Phyllobates terribilis. The sequence goes on from NW_027362772.1 coordinate 316,178,623, forward strand.
ACAGTACATTACTGATCCTGAGTTACATCCTGTATTATACACCAGAGCTGCACTCACTATTCTGCTGGTGCAGTCACTGTGTACATACATTACTGATCCTGAGTTACATCCTGTATTATACTCCAGAGCTGCACTCACTATTCTGCTGGTGCAGTCATTGTGTACATACATTACATTACTGATCCTGAGTTACATCCTGTATTATACTCCAGAGCTGCACTCACTATTCTGCTGGAGCAGTCACTGTGTACATACATTACATTACTGATCCTGAGTTACATCCTGTATTATACTCCAGAGCTGCACTCACTATTCTGCTGGTGCAGTCACTGTGTACATACATTACATTACTGATCCTGAGTTACCTCCTGTATTATACTCCAGAGCTGCACTCACTATTCTGCTGGTGCAGTCACTGTGTACATACAGTACATTACTGATCCTGAGTTACATCCTGTATTATACACCAGAGCTGCACTCACTATTCTGCTGGTGCAGTCACTGTGTACATACATTACTGATCCTGAGTTACATCCTGTATTATACTCCAGAGCTGCACTCACTATTCTGCTGGTGCAGTCACTGTGTACATACATTACATTACTGATCCTGAGTTACATCCTGTATTATACTCCAGAGCTGCACTCACTATTCTGCTGGTGCAGTCACTGTGTACATACATTACATTACTGATCCTGAGTTACATCCTGTATTATACTCCAGAGCTGCACTCACTATTCTGCTGGTGCAGTCACTGTGTACATACATTACATTACTGATCCTGAGTTATTTCCTGTATTATACTCGAGAGCTGCACTCACTATTCTGCTGGTGCAGTCACTGTGTACATACATTACATTACTGATCCTGGGTTACATCCTGCATTATACTCCAGAGCTGCACTCACTATTCTGCTGGTGCAGTCACTGCGTACATACATTACATTACTGATCCTGAGTTACATCCTGTATTATACTCCAGAGCTGCACTCACTATTCTGCTGGTGCAGTCACTGTGTACATACATTACATTACTGATCCTGAGTTACCTCCTGTATTATACTCCAGAGCTGCACTCACTATTCTGCTGGTGCAGTCACTGTACATACATTACATTACTGATCCTGAGTTACATCCAGTATTATACTCCAGAGCTGCACTCACTATTCTGCTGGTGCAGTCACTGTGTACATACATTACATTACTGATCCTGAGTTACCTCCTGTATTATATCCCAGAGCTGCACTCACTATTCTGCTGGTGCAGTCACTGTGTACATACATTGCATTACTGATCCTGAGTTACATCCTGTATTATACTCCAGAGCTGCACTCACTATTCTGCTGGTGCAGTCACTGTGTACATACATTACATTACTGATCCTGAGTTACATCCTGTATTATACACCAGAGCTGCACTCACTATTCTGCTGGTGCCGTCACTGTGTACATACATTACATTACTGATCCTGAGTTATTTCCTGTATTATACTCCAGAGCTGCACTCACTATTCTGCTGGTGCAGTCACTGTGTACATACATTACATTACTCATCCTGAGTTACATGCTATATTATACTCCAGAGCTGCACTCACTATTCTGCTGGTGCAGTCACTGTGTACATACATTACATTACTGATCCTGAGTTACATCCTGTATTATACTCCAGAGCTGCACTCACTATTCTGCTGGTGCAGTCACTATGTACATACATTACATTACTGATCCTGAGTTACCTCCTGTATTATACTCCAGAGCTGCACTCACTATTCTGCTGGTGCAGTCACTGTGTACATACAGTACATTACTGATCCTGAGTTACATCCTGTATTATATACAAGAGCTGCACTCACTATTCTGCTGGTGCAGTCACTGTGTACATACATTACTGATCCTGAGTTACATCCTGTATTATACTACAGAGCTGCGCTCACTATTCTGCTGGTGCAGTCACTGTGCACATACATTACATTACTGATCCTGAGTTACATCCTGTATTATACTCCAGAGCTGCACTCACTATTCTGCTGGTGCAGTCACTGTGTACATACATTACATTACTGATCCTGAGTTACCTCGTGTATTATACTCCAGAGCTGCACTCACTATTCTGCTGGTGCAGTCACTGTGTACATGCATTACATTACTGATCCGGAGTTACCTCCTGTATTATACTCCAGAGCTGCACTCACTATTCTGCTGGTGCAGTCACTGTGTACATACATTACATTACTGATCCTGAGTTACATCCTGTATTATACTCCAGAGCTGCACTCACTATTCTGCTGGTGCAGTCACTATGTACATACATTACATTACTAACTCTGAGTTACCTCCTGTATTATACTCCAGAGCTGCACTCACTATTCTGCTGGTGCAGTCACTGTGTACATACAGTACATTACTGATCCTGAATTACATCCTGTATTATACACCAGAGCTGCACTCACTATTCTGCTGGTGCAGTCACTGTGTACATACATTACTGATCCTGAGTTACATCCTGTATTATACTCCAGAGCTGCGCTCACTATTCTGCTGGTGCAGTCACTGTGCACATACATTACATTACTGATCCTGAGTTACATCCTGTATTATACTCCAGAGCTGCACTCACTATTCTGCTGGTGCAGTCACTGTGTACATACATTACATTACTAATCCTGAGTTACCTCGTGTATTATACTCCAGAGCTGCACTCACTATTCTGCTGGTGCAATCACTGTGTACATGCATTACATTACTGATCCTGAGTTACCTCCTGTATTATACTCCAGAGCTGCACTCACTATTCTGCTGGTGCAGTCACTGTGTACATGCATTACATTACTGACCCGGAGTTACATCCTGTATTATACTCCAGAGCTGCACTCACTATTCTGCTGGTGCAGTCACTGTGTACATACATTACATTACTGATCCTGAGTTACATCCTGTATTATACTCCAGAGCTGCACTCACTATTCTGCTGGTGCAGTCACTTTGTACATACATTACTGATCCTGAGTTACTTCCTGTATTATACTCCAGAGCTGCACTCACTATTCTGCTGGTGGAGTCACTGTGTACATACATTACATTACTGATCCTGAGTTACATCCTGTATTATACTCCAGAGCTGCACTCACTATTCTGCTGGTGCAGTCACTGTGTACATACATTATATTACTGATCCTGAGTTACATCCTGTATTATACCCCAGAGCTGCACTCACTATTCTGCTGGTGCAGCCACTGTGTACATACATTACATTACTGATCCTGAGTTACATCCTGTATTATACCCCAGAGCTGTGCTCACTATTCTGCTGGTGCAGTCACTGTGTACATACATTACTGATCCTGAGTTACTTCCTGTATTATACTCCAGAGCTGCACTCACTATTCTGCTGGTGCAGTCACTGTGTACATACATTACATTACTGATCCTGAGTTACATCCTGTATTATACTCCAGAGCTGCACTCACTATTCTGCTGGTGCAGTCACTGTGTACATACATTACATTACTGATCCTGCGTTACCTCCTGTATTATACTCCAGAGCTGCACTCACTATTCTGCTGGTGGAGTCACTGTGTACATACATTACATTACTGATCCTGAGTTACATCCTGTATTATACTCCAGAGCTGCACTCACTATTCTGCTGGTGCAGTCACTGTGTACATACATTACATTGCTGATCCTGAGTTACATCCTGTATTATACTCCAGAGCTGCGCTCACTATTCTGCTGGTGCAGTCACTCTGTACATACATTACATTACTGATCCTGAGTTACATCCTGTATTATACTCCAGAGCTGCACTCACTATTCTGCTGGTGCAGTCACTGTGTACATACATTACATTACTGATCCTGAGTTACATCCTGTATTATACTCCAGAGCTGCACTCACTATTCTGCTGGTGCAGTCACTGTGTACATACATTACATTACTGATCCTGAGTTACATCCTGTATTATACTCCAGAGCTGCGCTGACTATTCTGCTGGTGCAGTCACTGTGTACATACATTACATTACTGATCCTGAGTTACTTCCTGTATTATACTCCAGAGCTGCACTCACTATTCTGCTGGTGCAGTCACTGTGTACATACATTACATTACTGATCCTGAGTTACCTCCTGTATTATACTCCAGAGCTGCACTCACTATTCTGCTGGTGCAGTCACTGTGTACATACATTACATTACTGATCCTGGGTTACCTCCTGTATTATACTCCAGAGCTGCACTCACTATTCTGCTGGTGGAGTCACTGTGTACATACATTACATTACTGATCCTGAGTTACATCCTGTATTATACTCCAGAGCTGCACTCACTATTCTGCTGGTGCAGTCACCGTGTACATACATTACATTACTGATCCTGAGTTACATCCTGTATTATACTCCAGAGCTGCACTCACTATTCTGCTTTTGCAGTCACTGTGTACATACATTACATTACTGATCCTGAGTTACCTCCTGTATTATACTCCAGAGCTGCACTCACTATTCTGCTGGTGCAGTCACTGTGTACATACAGTACATTACTGATCCTGAATTACATCCTGTATTATACACCAGAGCTGCACTCACTATTCTGCTGGTGCAGTCACTGTGTACATACATTACTGATCCTGAGTTACATCCTGTATTATACTCCAGAGCTGCGCTCACTATTCTGCTGGTGCAGTCACTGTGCACATACATTACATTACTGATCCTGAGTTACATCCTGTATTATACTCCAGAGCTGCACTCACTATTCTGCTGGTGCAGTCACTGTGTACATACATTACATTACTAATCCTGAGTTACCTCGTGTATTATACTCCAGAGCTGCACTCACTATTCTGCTGGTGCAATCACTGTGTACATGCATTACATTACTGATCCTGAGTTACCTCCTGTATTATACTCCAGAGCTGCACTCACTATTCTGCTGGTGCAGTCACTGTGTACATGCATTACATTACTGACCCGGAGTTACATCCTGTATTATACTCCAGAGCTGCACTCACTATTCTGCTGGTGCAGTCACTGTGTACATACATTACATTACTGATCCTGAGTTACATCCTGTATTATACTCCAGAGCTGCACTCACTATTCTGCTGGTGCAGTCACTTTGTACATACATTACTGATCCTGAGTTACTTCCTGTATTATACTCCAGAGCTGCACTCACTATTCTGCTGGTGGAGTCACTGTGTACATACATTACATTACTGATCCTGAGTTACATCCTGTATTATACTCCAGAGCTGCACTCACTATTCTGCTGGTGCAGTCACTGTGTACATACATTATATTACTGATCCTGAGTTACATCCTGTATTATACCCCAGAGCTGCACTCACTATTCTGCTGGTGCAGCCACTGTGTACATACATTACATTACTGATCCTGAGTTACATCCTGTATTATACCCCAGAGCTGTGCTCACTATTCTGCTGGTGCAGTCACTGTGTACATACATTACTGATCCTGAGTTACTTCCTGTATTATACTCCAGAGCTGCACTCACTATTCTGCTGGTGCAGTCACTGTGTACATACATTACATTACTGATCCTGAGTTACATCCTGTATTATATTCCAGAGCTGCACTCACTATTCTGCTGGTGCAGTCACTGTGTACATACATTACATTACTGATCCTGCGTTACCTCCTGTATTATACTCCAGAGCTGCACTCACGATTCTGCTGGTGGAGTCACTGTGTACATACATTACATTACTGATCCTGAGTTACATCCTGTATTATACTCCAGAGCTGCACTCACTATTCTGCTGGTGCAGTCACTGTGTACATACATTACATTGCTGATCCTGAGTTACATCCTGTATTATACTCCAGAGCTGCGCTCACTATTCTGCTAGTGCAGTCACTGTGTACATACATTACATTACTGATCCTGAGTTACATCCTGTATTATACTCCAGAGCTGCACTCACTATTCTGCTGGTGCAGTCACTGTGTACATACATTACATTACTGATCCTGAGTTACATCCTGTATTATACTCCAGAGCTGCACTCACTATTCTGCTGGTGCAGTCACTGTGTACATACATTACATTACTGATCCTGAGTTACATCCTGTATTATACTCCAGAGCTGCGCTGACTATTCTGCTGGTGCAGTCACTGTGTACATACATTACATTACTGATCCTGAGTTACTTCCTGTATTATACTCCAGAGCTGCACTCACTATTCTGCTGGTGCAGTCACTGTGTACATACATTACATTACTGATCCTGGGTTACATCCTGTATTACACTCCAGAGCTGCACTCACTATTCAGCTGGTGGAGTCACTGTGTACATACATTACATTACTGATCCTGAGTTACCTCCTGTATTATACTCCAGAGCTGCACTCACTATTCTGCTGGTGCAGTCACTGTGTACATACATTACATTACTGATCCTGGGTTACCTCCTGTATTATACTCCAGAGCTGCACTCACTATTCTGCTGGTGGAGTCACTGTGTACATACATTACATTACTGATCCTGAGTTACATCCTGTATTATACTCCAGAGCTGCACTCACTATTCTGCTGGTGCAGTCACCGTGTACATACATTACATTACTGATCCTGAGTTACATCCTGTATTATACTCCAGAGCTGCACTCACTATTCTGCTTTTGCAGTCACTGTGTACATACATTACATTACTGATCCTGAGTTACCTCCTGTATTATACTCCAGAGCTGCACTCACTATTCTGCTGGTGCAGTCACTGTATACATACATTACATTACTGATCCTGAGTTACATCCTGTATTATACTCCAGAGCTGCACTCACTATTCTGCTGGTGCAGTCACTGTGTACATACAACACATTACTGATCCTGAGTTACATCCTGTATTATACTCCAGAGCTGCACTCACTATTCTGCTGGTGCAGTCACTGTGTACATACATTACATTACTGATCCTGAGTTACATCCTGTATTATCCTCCAGAGCTGCACTCACTATTCTGCTGGTGCAGTCACTGTGTACATACATTACATTACTGATCCTGAGTTACCTCCTGTATTATACACCAGAGCTGCACTCACTATTCTGCTGGTGCAGTCACTGTGTACATACATTACATTACTGATCCTGAGTTACCTCCTGTATTATACTCCAGAGCTGCACTCACTATTCTGCTGGTGCAGTCACTGTGTACATACATTACATTACTGATCCTGAGTTACCTCCTGTATTATCCTCCAGAGCTGCAGTCACTATTCTGCTGGTGCAGTCACTGTGTACATACATTACATTCCTGATCCTGAGTTACATCCTGTATTATACTCCAGAGCTGCACTCACTATTCTGCTGGTGCAGTCACTGTGTACATACATTACATTACTGATCCTGAGTTACATCCTGTATTATACTCCAGAGCTGCACTCACTATTCTGCTGGTGCAGTTACTGTGTACATACATTACATTACTGATCCTGAGTTACATCCTGTATTATACTCCAGAGCTGCACTCACTATTCTGCTGGTGCAGTCACTGTGTACATACAACACATTACTGATCCTGAGTTACATCCTGTATTATACTCCAGAGCTGCGCTCACTATTCTGCTGGTGCAGTCACTGTGTACATACAATACATTACTGATCCTGAGTTACCTCCTGTATTATACTGCAGAGCTGCACTCACTATTCTGCTGGTGCAGTCACCGTGTACATACATTACATTACTGATCCTGAGTTACATCCTGTATTATACTCCAGAGCTGCACTCACTATTCTGCTGGTGCAGTCACCGTGTACATACATTACATTACTGATCCTGAGTTACATCCTGTATTATACTCCAGAGCTGCACTCACTATTCTGCTGCTGCAGTCACTGTGTACATACATTACTGATCCTGAGTTACCTCCTGTATTATACTCCAGAGCTGCACTCACTATTCTGCTGGTGCAGTCACTGTGTACATACATTACATTACTGATCCTGAGTTACATCCTGTATTATACTCCAGAGCTGCACTCACTATTTTGCTGGTGCAGTCACTGTGTACATACAACACATTACTGATCCTGAGTTACATCCTGTATTATACTCCAGAGCTGCACTCACTATTCTGCTGGTGCAGTCACTGTGTACATACATTACATTACTGATCCTGAGTTACATCCTGTATTATACTCCAGAACTGCACTCACTATTCTGCTGGTGCAGTCACTGTGTACATACATTACATTACTGATTCTGAGTTACATCCTGTATTATACTCCAGAGCTGCACTCACTATTCTGCTGGTGCAGTCACTGTGTACATACATTACATTACTGATTCTGAGTTACATCCTGTATTATACTCCAGAGCTGCACTCACTATTCTGCTGGTGCAGTCACTGTGTACATACATTGCATTACTGATCCTGAGTTACATCCTGTATTATACTCCAGAGCTGCACTCACTATTCTGCTGGTGCAGTCACTGTGTACATACATTACATTACTGATCCTGAGTTACCTCCTGTATTATACACCAGAGCTGCACTCACTATTCTGCTGGTGCAGTCACTGTGTACATACATTACATTACTGATCCTGAGTTACCTCCTGTATTATACTCCAGAGCAGCACTCACTATTCTGCTGGTGCAGTCACTGTGTACATACATTACATTACTGATCCTGAGTTACCTCCTGTATTATACTCCAGAGCTGCACTCACTATTCTGCTGGTGCAGTCACTGTGTACATACATTACATTACTGATCCTGAGTTACCTCCTGTATTATACTCCAGAGCTGCACTCACTATTCTGCTGGTGCAGTCACTGTGTACATACATAACATTACTGATCCTGAGTTACATCCTGTATTATACTCCAGAGCTGCACTCACTATTCTGCTGGTGCAGTCACTGTGTACATACATTACATTACTGATCCTGAGTTACATCCTGTATTATACTCCAGAGCTGCACTCACTATTCTGCTGGTGCAGTCACTGTGTACATACATTACATTACTGATCCTGAGTTACATCCTGTATTATACTCCAGAGCTGCGCTCACTATTCTGCTGGTGCAGTCACTGTGTACATACAACACATTACTGATCCTGAGTTACATCCTGTATTATACTCCAGAGCTGCGCTCACTATTCTGCTGGTGCAGTCACTGTGTACATACATTACATTACTGATCCTGAGTTACCTCCTGTATTATACTCCAGAGCAGCACTCACTATTCTGCTGGTGCAGTCACTGTGTACATACATTACATTACTGATCCTGAGTTACCTCCTGTATTATACTCCAGAGCTGCACTCACTATTCTGCTGGTGCAGTCACTGTGTACATACATTACATTACTGATCCTGAGTTACCTCCTGTATTATACTCCAGAGCAGCACTCACTATTCTGCTGGTGCAGTCACTGTGTACGTACATAACATTACTGATCCTGAGTTACATCCTGTATTATACTCCAGAGCTGCACTCACTATTCTGCTGGTGCAGTCACTGTGTACATACATTACATTACTGATCCTGAGTTACATCCTGTATTATACTCCAGAGCTGCACTCACTATTCTGCTGGTGCAGTCACTGTGTACATACATTACATTACTGATCCTGAGTTACATCCTGTATTATACTCCAGAGCTGCGCTCACTATTCTGCTGGTGCAGTCACTGTGTACATACAACACATTACTGATCCTGAGTTACATCCTGTATTATACTCCAGAGCTGCGCTCACTATTCTGCTGGTGCAGTCACTGTGTACATACATTACATTACTGATCCTGAGTTACCTCCTGTATTATACTCCAGAGCAGCACTCACTATTCTGCTGGTGCAGTCACTGTGTACATACATTACATTACTGATCCTGAGTTACCTCCTGTATTATACTCCAGAGCTGCACTCACTATTCTGCTGGTGCAGTCACTGTGTACATACATAACATTACTGATCCTGAGTTACATCCTGTATTATACTCCAGAGCTGCACTCACTATTCTGCTGGTGCAGTCACTGTGTACATACATTACATTACTGATCCTGAGTTACATCCTGTATTATACTCCAGAGCTGCACTCACTATTCTGCTGGTGCAGTCACTGTGTACATACATTACATTACTGATCCTGAGTTACATCCTGTATTATACTCCAGAGCTGCACTCACTATTCTGCTGGTGCAGTCACTGTGTACATACATTACATTACTGATCCTGAGTTACATCCTGTATTATACTCCAGAGCTACACTCACTATTCTGCTGGTGCAGCCACTGTGTACATACAACACATTACTGATCCTGAGTTACATCCTGTATTATACTCCAGAGCTGCACTCACTATTCTGCTGGTGCAGTCACTGTGTACATACATTACATTACTGATCCTGAGTTACATCCTGTATTATACTCCAGAGCTGCACTCACTATTCTGTGGTGCAGTCACTGTGTACATACATTACATTACTGATCCTGAGTTACATCCTGTATTATACTCCAGAGCTGCACTCACTATTCTGCTGGTGCAGTCACTGTGTACATACAACACATTACTGATCCTGAGTTACATCCTGTATTATATTCCAGAGCTGCGCTCACTATTCTGCTGGTGCAGTCACTGTGTACATACATTACATTACTGATCCTGAGTTACCTCCTGTATTATACTCCAGAGCAGCACTCACTATTCTGCTGGTGCAGTCACTGTGTACATACATTACATTACTGATCCTGAGTTACCTCCTGTATTATACTCCAGAGCTGCACTCACTATTCTGCTGGTGCAGTCACTGTGTACATACATTACATTACTGATCCTGAGTTACATCCTGTATTATACTCCAGAGCTGCACTCACTATTCTGCTGGTGCAGTCACTGTGTACATACAACACATTACTGATCCTGAGTTACATCCTGTATTATACTCCAGAGCTGCACTCACTATTCTGCTGGTGCAGTCACTGTGTACATACATTACATTACTGATCCTGAGTTACATCCTGTATTATACTCCAGAGCTGCACTCACTATTCTGCTGGTGCAGTCACTGTGTACATACATTACATTACTGATCCTGAGTTACCTCCTGTATTATACACCAGAGCTGCACTCACTATTCTGCTGGTGCAGTCACTGTGTACATACATTACATTACTGATCCTGAGTTACCTCCTGTATTATACTCCAGAGCTGCACTCACTATTCTGCTGGTGCAGTCACTGTGTACATACATTACATTACTGATCCTGAGTTACATCCTGTATTATACTCCAGAGCTGCACTCACTATTCTGCTGGTGCAGTCACTGTGTACATACATTACATTACTGATCCTGAGTTACATCCTGTATTATACTCCAGAGCTGCACTCACTATTCTGCTGGTGCAGTTACTGTGTACATACATTACATTACTGATCCTGAGTTACATCCTGTATTATACTCCAGAGCTGCACTCACTATTCTGCTGGTGCAGTCACTGTGTACATACAACACATTACTGATCCTGAGTTACATCCTGTATTATACTCCAGAGCTGCGCTCACTATTCTGCTGGTGCAGTCACTGTGTACATACATTACATTACTGATCCTGAGTTACCTCCTGTATTATACTGCAGAGCTGCACTCACTATTCTGCTGGTGCAGTCACTGTGTACATACATTACATTACTGATCCTGAGTTACCTCCTGTATTATACTCCAGAGCTGCACTCACTATTCTGCTGGTGCAGTCACCGTGTACATACATTACATTACTGATCCTGAGTTACATCCTGTATTATTCTCCAGAGCTGCACTCACTATTCTGCTGGTGCAGTCACCGTGTACATACATTACATTACTGATCCTGAGTTACATCCTGTATTATACTCCAGAGCTGCACTCACTATTCTGCTGCTGCAGTCACTGTGTACATACATTACTGATCCTGAGTTACCTCCTGTATTATACTCCAGAGCTGCACTCACTATTCTGCTGGTGCAGTCACTGTGTACATACATTACATTACTGATCCTGAGTTACATCCTGTATTATACTCCAGAGCTGCACTCACTATTTTGCTGGTGCAGTCACTGTGTACATACAACACATTACTGATCCTGAGTTACATCCTGTATTATACTCCAGAGCTGCACTCACTATTCTGCTGGTGCAGTCACTGTGTACATACATTACATTACTGATCCTGAGTTACATCCTGTATTATACTCCAGAACTGCACTCACTATTCTGCTGGTGCAGTCACTGTGTACATACATTACATTACTGATTCTGAGTTACATCCTGTATTATACTCCAGAGCTGCACTCACTATTCTGCTGGTGCAGTCACTGTGTACATACATTACATTACTGATCCTGAGTTACCTCCTGTATTATACTCCAGAGCAGCACTCACTATTCTGCTGGTGCAGTCACTGTGTACATACATTACATTACTGATCCTGAGTTACCTCCTGTATTATACTCCAGAGCTGCACTCACTATTCTGCTGGTGCAGTCACTGTGTACATACATTACATTACTGATCCTGAGTTACCTCCTGTATTATACTCCAGAGCTGCACTCACTATTCTGCTGGTGCAGTCACTGTGTACATACATAACATTACTGATCCTGAGTTACATCCTGTATTATACTCCAGAGCTGCACTCACTATTCTGCTGGTGCAGTCACTGTGTACATACATTACATTACTGATCCTGAGTTACATCCTGTATTATACTCCAGAGCTGCACTCACTATTCTGCTGGTGCAGTCACTGTGTACATACATTACATTACTGATCCTGAGTTACATCCTGTATTATACTCCAGAGCTGCACTCACTATTCTGCTGGTGCAGTCACTGTGTACATACATTACATTACTGATCCTGAGTTACCTCCTGTATTATACTCCAGAGCAGCACTCACTATTCTGCTGGTGCAGTCACTGTGTACATACATTACATTACTGATCCTGAGTTACCTCCTGTATTATACTCCAGAGGTGCACTCACTATTCTGCTGGTGCAGTCACTGTGTACATACATTACATTACTGATCCTGAGTTACCTCCTGTATTATACTCCAGAGCTGCACTCACTATTCTGCTGGTGCAGTCACTGTGTACATACATAACATTACTGATCCTGAGCTACATCCTGTATTATTCTCCAGAGCTGCACTCACTATTCTGCTGGTGCAGTCACTGTGTACATACATTACATTACTGATCCTGAGTTACATCCTGTATTATACTCCAGAGCTGCACTCACTATTCTGCTGGTGCAGTCACTGTGTACATACATTACATTACTGATCCTGAGTTACATCCTGTATTATACTCCAGAGCTGCACTCACTATTCTGCTGGTGCAGTCACTGTGTACATACATTACATTACTGATCCTGAGTTACATCCTGTATTATACTCCAGAGCTGCACTCACTATTCTGCTGGTGCAGCCACTGTGTACATACAACACATTACTGATCCTGAGTTACATCCTGTATTATACTCCAGAGCTGCACTCACTATTCTGCTGGTGCAGTCACTGTGTACATACATTACATTACTGATCCTGAGCTACATCCTGTATTATACTCCAGATCTGCACTCACTATTCTGCTGGTGCAGTCACTGTGTACATACATTACATTACTGATCCTGAGTTACATCCTGTATTATACTCCAGAGCTGCACTCACTATTCTGCTGGTGCAGTCACTGTGTACATACATTACATTACTGATCCTGAGTTACATCCTGTATTATACTCCAGAGCTGCACTCACTATTCTGCTGGTGCAGTCACTGTGTACATACAACACATTACTGATCCTGAGTTACATCCTGTATTATATTCCAGAGCTGCGCTCACTATTCTGCTGGTGCAGTCACTGTGTACATACATTACATTACTGATCCTGAGTTACCTCCTGTATTATACTCCAGAGCAGCACTCACTATTCTGCTGGTGCAGTCACTGTGTACATACATTACATTACTGATCCTGAGTTACCTCCTGTATTATACTCCAGAGCTGCACTCACTATTCTGCTGGTGCAGTCACTGTGTACATACATTACATTACTGATCCTGAGTTACATCCTGTATTATACTCCAGAGCTGCACTCACTATTCTGCTGGTGCAGTCACTGTGTACATACAACACATTACTGATCCTGAGTTACATCCTGTATTATACTCCAGAGCTGCACTCACTATTCTGCTGGTGCAGTCACTGTGTACATACATTACATTACTGATCCTGAGTTACATCCTGTATTATACTCCAGAGCTGCACTCACTATTCTGCTGGTGCAGTCACTGTGTACATACATTACATTACTGATCCTGAGTTACCTCCTGTATTATACACCAGAGCTGCACTCACTATTCTGCTGGTGCAGTCACTGTGTACATACATTACATTACTGATCCTGAGTTACCTCCTGTATTATACTCCAGAGCTGCACTCACTATTCTGCTGGTGCAGTCACTGTGTACATACATTACATTACTGATCCTGAGTTACATCCTGTATTATACTCCAGAGCTGCACTCACTATTCTGCTGGTGCAGTCACTGTGTACATACATTACATTACTGATCCTGAGTTACATCCTGTATTATACTCCAGAGCTGCACTCACTATTCTGCTGGTGCAGTTACTGTGTACATACATTACATTACTGATCCTGAGTTACATCCTGTATTATACTCCAGAGCTGCACTCACTATTCTGCTGGTGCAGTCACTGTGTACATACAACACATTACTGATCCTGAGTTACATCCTGTATTATACTCCAGAGCTGCGCTCACTATTCTGCTGGTGCAGTCACTGTGTACATACATTACATTACTGATCCTGAGTTACCTCCTGTATTATACTGCAGAGCTGCACTCACTATTCTGCTGGTGCAGTCACTGTGTACATACATTACATTACTGATCCTGAGTTACCTCCTGTATTATACTCCAGAGCTGCACTCACTATTCTGCTGGTGCAGTCACCGTGTACATACATTACATTACTGATCCTGAGTTACATCCTGTATTATTCTCCAGAGCTGCACTCACTATTCTGCTGGTGCAGTCACCGTGTACATACATTACATTACTGATCCTGAGTTACATCCTGTATTATACTCCAGAGCTGCACTCACTATTCTGCTGCTGCAGTCACTGTGTACATACATTACTGATCCTGAGTTACCTCCTGTATTATACTCCAGAGCTGCACTCACTATTCTGCTGGTGCAGTCACTGTGTACATACATTACATTACTGATCCTGAGTTACATCCTGTATTATACTCCAGAGCTGCACTCACTATTTTGCTGGTGCAGTCACTGTGTACATACAACACATTACTGATCCTGAGTTACATCCTGTATTATACTCCAGAGCTGCACTCACTATTCTGCTGGTGCAGTCACTGTGTACATACATTACATTACTGATCCTGAGTTACATCCTGTATTATACTCCAGAACTGCACTCACTATTCTGCTAGTGCAGTCACTGTGTACATACATTACATTACTGATTCTGAGTTACATCCTGTATTATACTCCAGAGCTGCACTCACTATTCTGCTGGTGCAGTCACTGTGTACATACATTGCATTACTGATCCTGAGTTACATCCTGTATTATACTCCAGAGCTGCACTCACTATTCTGCTGGTGCAGTCACTGTGTACATACAACACATTACTGATCCTGAGTTACATCCTGTATTATATTCCAGAGCTGCGCTCACTATTCTGCTGGTGCAGTCACTGTGTACATACATTACATTACTGATCCTGAGTTACCTCCTGTATTATACTCCAGAGCAGCACTCACTATTCTGCTGGTGCAGTCACTGTGTACATACATTACATTACTGATCCTGAGTTACCTCCTGTATTATACTCCAGAGCTGCACTCACTATTCTGCTGGTGCAGTCACTGTGTACATACATTACATTACTGATCCTGAGTTACATCCTGTATTATACTCCAGAGCTGCACTCACTATTCTGCTGGTGCAGTCACTGTGTACATACAACACATTACTGATCCTGAGTTACATCCTGTATTATACTCCAGAGCTGCACTCACTATTCTGCTGGTGCAGTCACTGTGTACATACATTACATTACTGATCCTGAGTTACATCCTGTATTATACTCCAGAGCTGCACTCACTATTCTGCTGGTGCAGTCACTGTGTACATACATTACATTACTGATCCTGAGTTACCTCCTGTATTATACACCAGAGCTGCACTCACTATTCTGCTGGTGCAGTCACTGTGTACATACATTACATTACTGATCCTGAGTTACCTCCTGTATTATACTCCAGAGCTGCACTCACTATTCTGCTGGTGCAGTCACTGTGTACATACATTACATTACTGATCCTGAGTTACATCCTGTATTATACTCCAGAGCTGCACTCACTATTCTGCTGGTGCAGTCACTGTGTACATACATTACATTACTGATCCTGAGTTACATCCTGTATTATACTCCAGAGCTGCACTCACTATTCTGCTGGTGCAGTTACTGTGTACATACATTACATTACTGATCCTGAGTTACATCCTGTATTATACTCCAGAGCTGCACTCACTATTCTGCTGGTGCAGTCACTGTGTACATACAACACATTACTGATCCTGAGTTACATCCTGTATTATACTCCAGAGCTGCGCTCACTATTCTGCTGGTGCAGTCACTGTGTACATACATTACATTACTGATCCTGAGTTACCTCCTGTATTATACTGCAGAGCTGCACTCACTATTCTGCTGGTGCAGTCACTGTGTACATACATTACATTACTGATCCTGAGTTACCTCCTGTATTATACTCCAGAGCTGCACTCACTATTCTGCTGGTGCAGTCACCGTGTACATACATTACATTACTGATCCTGAGTTACATCCTGTATTATTCTCCAGAGCAGCACTCACTATTCTGCTGGTGCAGTCACCGTGTACATACATTACATTACTGATCCTGAGTTACATCCTGTATTATACTCCAGAGCTGCACTCACTATTCTGCTGCTGCAGTCACTGTGTACATACATTACTGATCCTGAGTTACCTCCTGTATTATACTCCAGAGCTGCACTCACTATTCTGCTGGTGCAGTCACTGTGTACATACATTACATTACTGATCCTGAGTTACATCCTGTATTATACTCCAGAGCTGCACTCACTATTTTGCTGGTGCAGTCACTGTGTACATACAACACATTACTGATCCTGAGTTACATCCTGTATTATACTCCAGAGCTGCACTCACTATTCTGCTGGTGCAGTCACTGTGTACATACATTACATTACTGATCCTGAGTTACATCCTGTATTATACTCCAGAACTGCACTCACTATTCTGCTGGTGCAGTCACTGTGTACATACATTACATTACTGATTCTGAGTTACATCCTGTATTATACTCCAGAGCTGCACTCACTATTCTGCTGGTGCAGTCACTGTGTACATACATTGCATTACTGATCCTGAGTTACATCCTGTATTATACTCCAGAGCTGCACTCACTATTCTGCTGGTGCAGTCACTGTGTACATACATTACATTACTGATCCTGAGTTACCTCCTGTATTATACTCCAGAGCAGCACTCACTATTCTGCTGGTGCAGTCACTGTGTACATACATTACATTACTGATCCTGAGTTACCTCCTGTATTATACTCCAGAGCTGCACTCACTATTCTGCTGGTGCAGTCACTGTGTACATACATTACATTACTGATCCTGAGTTACCTCCTGTATTATACTCCAGAGCTGCACTCACTATTCTGCTGGTGCAGTCACTGTGTACATACATAACATTACTGATCCTGAGTTACATCCTGTATTATACTCCAGAGCTGCACTCACTATTCTGCTGGTGCAGTCACTGTGTACATACATTACATTACTGATCCTGAGTTACATCCTGTATTATACTCCAGAGCTGCACTCACTATTCTGCTGGTGCAGTCACTGTGTACATACATTACATTACTGATCCTGAGTTACATCCTGTATTATACTCCAGAGCTGCACTCACTATTCTGCTGGTGCAGTCACTGTGTACATACATTACATTACTGATCCTGAGTTACATCCTGTATTATACTCCAGAGCTGCGCTCACTATTCTGCTGGTGCAGTCACTGTGTACATACAACACATTACTGATCCTGAGTTACATCCTGTATTATACTCCAGAGCTGCGCTCACTATTCTGCTGGTGCAGTCACTGTGTACATACATTACATTACTGATCCTGAGTTACCTCCTGTATTATACTCCAGAGCAGCACTCACTATTCTGCTGGTGCAGTCACTGTGTACATACATTACATTACTGATCCTGAGTTACCTCCTGTATTATACTCCAGAGGTGCACTCACTATTCTGCTGGTGCAGTCACTGTGTACATACATTACATTACTGATCCTGAGTTACCTCCTGTATTATACTCCAGAGCTGCACTCACTATTCTGCTGGTGCAGTCACTGTGTACATACATAACATTACTGATCCTGAGTTACATCCTGTATTATTCTCCAGAGCTGCACTCACTATTCTGCTGGTGCAGTCACTGTGTACATACATTACATTACTGATCCTGAGTTACATCCTGTATTATACTCCAGAGCTGCACTCACTATTCTGCTGGTGCAGTCACTGTGTACATACATTACATTACTGATCCTGAGTTACATCCTGTATTATACTCCAGAGCTGCACTCACTATTCTGCTGGTGCAGTCACTGTGTACATACATTACATTACTGATCCTGAGTTACATCCTGTATTATACTCCAGAGCTGCACTCACTATTCTGCTGGTGCAGCCACTGTGTACATACAACACATTACTGATCCTGAGTTACATCCTGTATTATACTCCAGAGCTGCACTCACTATTCTGCTGGTGCAGTCACTGTGTACATACATTACATTACTGATCCTGAGCTACATCCTGTATTATACTCCAGAGCTGCACTCACTATTCTGCTGGTGCAGTCACTGTGTACATACATTAAATTACTGATCCTGAGTTACATCCTGTATTATACTCCAGAGCTGCACTCACTATTCTGCTGGTGCAGTCACTGTGTACATACAACACATTACTGATCCTGAGTTACATCCTGTATTATATTCCAGAGCTGCGCTCACTATTCTGCTGGTGCAGTCACTGTGTACATACATTACATTACTGATCCTGAGTTACCTCCTGTATTATACTCCAGAGCAGCACTCACTATTCTGCTGGTGCAGTCACTGTGTACATACATTACATTACTGATCCTGAGTTACCTCCTGTATTATACTCCAGAGCTGCACTCACTATTCTGCTGGTGCAGTCACTGTGTACATACATTACATTACTGATCCTGAGTTACCTCCTGTATTATACTCCAGAGCTGCACTCACTATTCTGCTGGTGCAGTCACTGTGTACATACATTACATTACTGATCCTGAGTTACCTCCTGTATTATACTCCAGAGCTGCACTCACTATTTTGCTGGTGCAGTCACTGTGTACATACATTACATTACTGATCCTGAGTTACATCCTGTATTATACTCCAGAGCTGCACTCACTATTCTGCTGGTGCAGTCACTGTGTACATACATTACATTACTGATCCTGAGTTACCTCCTGTATTATACCCCAGAGCTGCACTCACTATTCTGCTGGTGCAGTCACTGTGTACATACATTACATTACTGATCCTGAGTTACCTCCTGTATTATACTCCAGAGCTGCACTCACTATTCTGCTGGTGCAGTCACTGTGTACATACATTACATTACTGATCCTGAGTTACATCCTGTATTATACTCCAGAGCTGCACTCACTATTCTGCTGGTGTAGTCACTGTGTACATACATTACATTACTGATCCTTAGTTACATCCTGTATTATACTCCAGAGCTGCACTCACTATTCTGCTGGTGCAGTCACTGTATACATACATTACATTACTGATCCTGAGTTACATCCTGTATTATACTCCAGAGCTGCACTCACTATTCTGCTGGTGCAGTCACTGTGTACATACATTACATTACTGATCCTGAGTTACATCCTGTATTATACTCCAGAGCTGCACTCTCTATTCTGCTGGTGCAGTCACTGTATACATACATTACATTACTGATCCTGAGTTACATCCTGTATTATACTCCAGAGCTGCACTCACTATTCTGCTGCTGCAGTCACTGTGTACATACATTACATTACTGATCCTGAGTTACATCCTGTATTATATTCCAGAGCTGCACTCACTATTCTGCTGGTG